>NC_140170.1:91117877-91307877 GCF_963971535.1 Notolepis coatsorum | reverse complement strand
GTAAACACTGCTGCACATGCCTGTGCAAGTGGTATTGCCTCTCCTGTGAATCGCCTGTCCAGTTCGCTGATGAGAGTATCCAGTACAGGTAGAAATAGGTGTTGGTGACGAAATCCAGGTGTGTGTGTGTGTCTCTCTGCTGTGTCAGTGTCACCCTCTGACACTGTCACAGTCACTACTGCACTGTCACGTTCAGTTTCATGCATTTCCCTTTGGCCCAAAGTAGACGTAACCAAATAACTGTCGAGGGCAGTGGGAGGTCTCGTGGCCCGTTTACGTTTGGGTGCTGTCGCTGCATCGGGGTCAACAGCAGTTTGGGTTGCATCATCATCATCAGGCACGTTGTTGCAGAACGTTTTGACTGATTCCCACACGTCGCTCCATGCATCTGTCTGCCTCTGAGATTTGAAGTGCGCTTTCAGATTGTTAGTGTATCCTACAGCTTCGGAGAGTGTGCAATTGGTGGACTGTAGGCACTTGTGCGTAACATGAATCGTACGCAGTATGCCTTCAAATACAATGAGACATGTAATGAATGACATTCTTGTCAAGTGTTCATAAAGGCCAGTGGCGTCAGGAGACCACCTTCCTCCCTCTTCACTAATTTCTTTGAGGCAGGCTATAATAGCGGAATAGTGGGTCTTAACCGCATGCACAGATTTCCACTTGCATGCCCATCTCGTTTCACTGGGCTGTACAATCTCAGTTTGCTTCAAATTCAGAGATTTCTGGATTTCAATAAATCTATGGAGATTTGACGGTTGTGCAAATACACAGTACAGCTTATCAATGACATTCAGGAATGTTTTCACGCTGTGGTTGGCAGTGCAAGACTCAACAAGCACCAGATTTAGTTTGTGTGCCAAGCAGTGTATGTAGACTGCGTACGGATAGGTCTCTTTGATGCGCTGCTGCACGCCTGAAACGTGACCCGACATTACGGAGGCGCCGTCATAACTCTGAGCAACAATTGTGATGTTTTTTAAACCACCCATCTCCAGTCCTGTGTTTATAACGTCCACTATAGCAGCTGCACCACGAGATGCTGAGCAATCAATAAAACACAGAAAACGCTCCTTGATTTCAAGCTGCTCAACGTATCTTAAACAAATTGACAATTGTTCCGTTTTAGAGGACCTGGCCTCGTCTGCCATAATACTGAAGAAACCAGTATTCTGTACTGTTTCTGCAATATCTGCATAAACCAAGTTTGCACAGATATCAATTATTTCATTCTGGAATTCTGGGCTTGTTGAATTAAAATAAGTTGTCTGCATGCTTTCAAATCCTTTATCATATTTAGAGAAGAAGCTGCACACCTCAATAAAATTGCCCCGTGTTTCTGAATCTATCCCCTCCCTGTGTCCACGGAAAGGCAATCCAAGTTTAGACAATAGCCTAATAATATCAACAACTTTGGACAGATACAACCTGTTCTTCTCTACAGTAGCTTTGTGACTTTCTGAAAGTTTAGCTGCAATAGACCCTGAAGATGCACTCTTTTTAAAGTGATCCCATTTAATCATGCAACTCTTATGGGCATCGGATATCGCATGTTTATCCAGTTTCGAGCCCAGTTTATTCCAGGCACTCACGCCGGTATTACGAAATGAGTCCACGACGTTGCTGTCATTCTGGAAGTGTCGGCAGGCAAAACAAAACACTGCATCCTTTAAAACGGAATATTCCATCCACGCATGCGTCTCGTAATAGAAGGTGGAAAATGAACGGTTGTTTTTTGCTATTAACTTTGTGGGGAATTGCTGTAAGATAGGCTGCTTTGGACAGCCGTGTTTTTCCCCAAGATCACCATGATCCACTACCTCCACTGATGGCCCCGGGGCAGGTGGGGGGGGGCGGCGGGTTTGTTGTGTCCAAACTGCCCGGACACGGTGGTTGTGACTGCTCTGCTGGGGGTGCGGGGGGCAGGCGGGGCAGCTGCCTCTCTGCTGGAGACCCCAGCGCCGGTGACTCTTCTACGGGGTCGGTAGCAGCTGTGGCGCCGGTGCTCGTTGTTGGCGGGTGATGCTGCTGCTGGACGGGTGGAGCAGGCCGCGGCTGTGGCTCTTTTAGTTTGTGCGGGGGTGCGGGTGGAGGCCGCGGCTGTGGCTCTTTTTGTTTGTGCGGGGGTGCGGGTGGAGGCCGCGGCTTTAGAAATTTACGGATATCCATATTTACTTTACGTTTTCAAAACGTCGTTTTCCAATACTACAGGTAAGGTAGGTCGTGTGACTCGTGTACTAGGAAGGAAGAGGTCAGAGGTGGGTTAGTTCAATTTCAAACTCCGCCTATGACACGCAAGGTTACCACCTGCTGCGTGTCTGTCTGACTGACTCACTTCCGTCACAAGTCATTACGAAAATAATATAATGTGACATGATTACTACTATAAAATGAATGTATTGTAAAACAAAACATAATAGAATTCAGATTTGTTTCTCACAATTATTATAATTTTATTAAAATAAAAATAATATTGATTAAAAAAAAAAAAAAAAAAAAAAAAAAAAGCAATTTCACCCCCGGCCACCAGGGGGTGCAATGCACCCCCTGCACCCCCATAAACTCCGCCCATGCATGTATGAGAGATTCAAAAGGACAAAGATCAACACTTAAATCCAAGAGAGAGAGAGAGAGAGAGAGAGAGAGAGAGAGAGAGAGAGAGAGAGAGAGAGAGAGAGAGAGAGAGAGAGAGAGACACATTGGAAAGAAATTGAAATGCTATTTGGCCCTAAACAGAGAGTACACAGTGGCAGAATACCTGAGCACTGTGACTGAAGATCCTTGAGCACAGCCTAGCCATCAAGAAAGGCCGCCATAGGCAGACTGTGTGTGTTAGAAAGAGAGAGAGAGAGAGAGAGAGAACATGTGTGTTTGTCATGTGTGTGTGTGTTAGAGAGAGACTAGAGCATGTATGAGAGATCCAAAAAGACAAAGATCAACACTTAAATCCAACAAGAAGAGGGTCTATACCAGAGAAACCAAAGCAGCAAGGAGCCAATGGCCGACATCAGCTAAATAGGCTAGCCAGGTACTGTGACACCAGGCCACACACAGCTTTGGCCAACGGCCCAACGCTACACAAACGACCATTCACACACAGCACATGTCGTATCTCCAAATGTTGTGAAGTAGCATATGTTTTGCCTGGAAAAAAACATCGTTATTAACAAAACATTCGGGAGGGGAAGGAAGGAAGAGTGGGGTAATGTCATGACATCTTACCTGCACGAGGAACGCAGGGCGAAAGGCCGCAACACAGGTCTCCACGTTGACGAAAGGCCTCTCGCTGTCGGGACAAATAAGCTATGGCCAGAGCCTTGTCATGGTGCAGGCCCGACTACATCTTCTGTCAAAGATGATGTCGTAGTCAGAGTGCCAGGGCCTGCTATTCTCAAGGCTAATTGATAGCATCAAACGAACGTTCCCAGCTGACGCTAAACAGCTAACTGGCTAACAGTTAGCTCAATCAGGCACCTGGCTGTATGTAGCCGCATAGCTTGCTTCTGCGTTCTGCAAGCTATGCGGCTACATACAGCCAGGTGCTCTCACCAGGCACACACCGTTAGCTACTAGTAGTACTATATTAGCTAGTCGACCAGTTTGGCTCCAGAGAGAGAGAAAGAGCGATAGGTCAGGTCCACGGCGGGAATATAATCATAGGTTGACTCACCATAACGCAGTATCAACGCGGCGCCAATGGTAAAGTTGGAAGGAGACTTTCTTGGCCCACGGTGTAATTTCTTCTTCTTCTTCTTCTTCGAGTACTTTCCGGCAGACTGGACACCTTTCGGCGTATTGCTGCCTAACAGATTTATCTGCTCACAAGTTCTCTTCTCCTTCTTTTGAAAAGACATCCACTCGCCTCGCCTCGCTCCTCTGAATAGGTTAGCTAACGCTAGTTAGCCTTTAGCTAAGCTAGCTACTAGCCGACATCATCATGGCTATACCATGACAAGGCTCCGGCCATTTGTCCCGCTAGCGAGAGGCCTTTCGTCAACGTTCCTTGGTGACCAACCGACTGATAATGACCGACCTCTTTCTTCGTCTTGGCTGGCATAACTAAGCATAATAGTCAAAAGCTGCACGCGCGAAATAGTCAAACGCAGCTGACTCACGCCGGCGTACTACACATGATGTAAGTAAAACCACTCCCTTCGTTGAAACCAATAGTATGTCTGCTGCAGAACCCCAATTAGGCTGAGCTCCAACAGGACTGCAGACCCAGGAACAAGTCAGACACATTCTACAAACGTGTCTAATGTGAAATATATAAGCATATAAGCAAAACTAGATTTTAGGTCTGTGATGAAAAAGGGCCTCGCGGGAAGGGGGGCCTCGCAAAAATAAAAAAAAAAAAAAAAAAAAAAAAAATTGCGAGGCCCCCCTTCCCGCGAGGCCCTGTGCGACCGCACTGCTCGCACACCCCCTGAGGCGGCCCTGCTCCAGAGCATTTATTAACGTTACGTTACATTTTCAACTCGACCTAACGTCGAGTTGCGACCCACCAATGGAAGATATAGTACCAGCCGCCACTGGACTAAATATGATGAGCATTTGAGACATGACTAAGACTAAAACTAAATAAAAAATAGCTGACGAAATTAACACTGCTGTAGAGATCAGAGGGAGGTGTATGCTGTACTGTAGCACTCAGGAGGAGAACAGAGGGAGGTATAGGCTATTCTGTAGCAGTCAGGAGGTGAGCAGAAGGAGGTGTAGGCTATTATGTAGCAGTCAGGAGGAGAACAGAGGGAGGTGTAGGCTATTCTGTAGCAGTCAGGAGGAGAACAGAGGGAGGTGTAGGTTGTACGGTATCAGTCAGGAGAGCAGAGGGAGGTGTAGGCTATTCTGTAGCAGTCAGTAGGAGAACAGAGGGAGGTGTAGGCTATTCTGTAGCAGTCAGTAGGAGAGCAGATGGAGGTGTAGGCTATACGGTATCAGTCAGGAGAACAGAGGGAGGTGTAGGCTATTCTGTAGCAGTCAGGAGGAGATCAGATGGAGGTGTAGGCTATTCTGGAGCAATCAGGAGGAGAACAGAGGGAGGTGTAGGCTATACAGTATCAGTCAGGAGAACAGAGGGAGGTGTAGGCTATACGGTATCAGTCAGGAGAACAGAGGGAGGTGTAGGCTATACGGTATCAGTCAGGAGAACAGAGGGAGGTGTAGGCTATACTGGAGCAATCAGGAGGAGAACAGACTAGACCTGTTCTTACTCCAGCCCATACAGTGGGGATGTTGCAGATATACCTTGCTGTGTTGGATGAGCTCCAGTCAAAGCCTGAAGGAGTCTGGGCCACTGGCCAGAACAGGGGTGTGAGAAGCCTTGTGAAAGGCAACTTGAGTAAATTGCAAGTGGTGTTTATATACCGCCTTAGAATTTGGCAACCGTGAGTGCAGATGCGTCAGTATGCATTAGGTCTTGTGAGGATGCAGGCGAGGAGTTACAGTCCTGGGTAATGTAGACGAGGTGTCATGTATACTAGGTGTAGTTCTTTGCATGAGGATGTGGGAAGAAAATAATGAGTGGATAGTTTCAAGTTTCAAGTTTGTTTATTATTTGTCACAACAAAATACAGAATACTTTATGATGAAATGCTTGTTTCTGTATGAGCCCCTGAGAGTGTGCTACATACAGTAAAAAGTAAGTAAAGAATTAAGTAATTAAGAAGTAAGTAAAAAAGTAAGTAATGTTACAATCACGGCCAGGGCCTCTCTCTCACATGCTGCTTCAACGCCCTTATATGGGCAGCTTCCTACCCACGCTTCCACAAGCTGTCACCTGGGATCAATCTAGCTCTGATATGAGTCCTGCGTTTCCTGACACTCACCGTCCGAGTGTTGCTTCACCAGCCGTGGTACTAGGAGTCTATACTGTTGCTTTCTCTGTCTCTTTAACCTGCCTTGCTAACCTGTTCTCTCTGTGTGTAGGACTACACGCTCCCGGTCTGCGTCTCACCCCGAGACACCACCAGCCTGAACTCTCCCTGGGAATCACCCAGGGAGCCTGGGCCCTCATTTATCAATGGTGCGTACGCACAGATATGTGCGTAACCCGTACAATGATTTTTTATTTATTTTTTTCATATATTTTCCTTTCATTTTTGGATGAAAGGCACAGGTACAGGCATACACTGCACATAAAACATAATTAAAATTATTTGCCAACTACACGCATTGGCTTGCCCCTTGCCTCATTTAAAATAAAAAATCCTACCCCATAACCCCTGCACCAACCACCGTTGACAAAAAAATAATAATAATAATAACCCCCCCCCCCCAACCCACCCCGTCATATGCCTGAGAAGAAAAAGAATTGAGCAAAGATTTCAACAAAGACCAAAAAAAATAAAGGGAATTATACAGATATAATTAGTTATGTCCTGCTAGTTATATAGTAGAGGTCCTAACTTGATAGAGAATATGGTTCCAGCTATCTATTGTTTGATAGTTTGCACCATTTAATCTAGCTGTAGAAAGCTCCATTGTTACAACATCAGCTAATAACTGTTTCCAGTGATTAAAGGGCAGATAATGTGGAGCTTGCCATCGCAGCGCTTTTTTTTTTTTTGCAGCAGTAGGCCTACTTCCTGCCAGCCAAAATCGTCTCTGAACAATACTTAAAGCTAAAGAATCATCATCATTAAGGAGCAGCAATTTGGGAAAACAGGGAATATGTTTTTGTAATACTTTAGATAGATAATTAGTTATCTGTTCCCAGAAACGTTTGACTGTGGGGCATTCCCACATCATGTGTAAAAGTACTAGTAGTATTTAGAGAACAAAGTGTACAGTTTGGTGAAATAGCACGTCTCCCCCTGGCGAACGAGCTAAACACATTTTACTGTAGGTTTGAGAAAGAGGTCCCCCCCCGCCCTCTTCCTTCACCCACTCGGTCACAACCTCCATCCCCCCCCCCCCCTCCCCTCTCTCTGTCAGTGTGAGAGAGGTGAAACGGCTGTTTTCTAGTCAGAATCCCCAGACTCTGTCTCCCCCTCTGCCCTGAAGCACTGTGCTGACCAGCTCGCACCGGTGTTTACCACCATTTTTAATGCATCGCTGGAGCTGTGTCACGTCCCAGCATGCTTCAAGGCCTCAACCATCATCCCCGTCCCCAAGAAGGCCATGGTCACGGGCCTTAATGACTACAGACCTGTCGCCCTGACCTCTGTGGTCATGAAGGTCCTGGAGCGCTTTGTCCTGGCCCACCTGAAGCTCATTACTGATCCTGTGCTGGACCCGCTGCAGTTCGCGTACAGAGCCAACAGATCCACAGAGGATGCTGTTAACATGGCTCTGCACTACACGCTGGAACATCTGGACTACGCGGGCAACTATGTCAGGATATTGTATGTGGACTTCAGCTCGGCCTTTAACACCATCCTTCCACCCATCCTGGAGCACCAGCTATCCCTGCTGCAGGTGCCGGCCTCCACTCGCAGGTGGATTACGGATCTCCTGTCCAACAGGTCTCAGCGGGTGAGGCTGGGGAAGAGCATTTCCAGCTCTATGTCCACCAGCACCGGTTCCCCGCAGGGCTGCGTCCTGTCCCCACTACTGTTCTCCCTGTACACCAACAGCTGTACCTCTCTGCAGTGGCGGCGCCAGAGAATTGGCATTGGGGGAGCTCTGGGGGGGCTGGATTGTTTATAGCAGGTGCTAATGAATTTTAATGCAACAAACAATAACAAACAAAATAACGGCTAATATAGGCTACATCAGGTGTCTGCAATTAGGTCTGGCCACGGGCCAGATTTTCCCCAAGCCTGTGGTTTGGCGGGCCAGGATCAAAAACAATGGCTAATTTAATATACTGATATTGAAAAAATACAAACGTTTTTCTCTGGTCTGCATCCCCTTAACAATTGTGTGTATTGCGCCGTACTGTATTGTACCCATTCTGCAATCTGTTAAATAAAGTTTTCATTCATTCATTCATGAACAGCAGATCAGCTGTTGCAGATCACCGCGGCGTGCGATGAACAGATCAGCATGAAAACACGACTCAACATACCTTGTTTGTTGTTAAGTCCTCCAAAATCCCTGCTAATGTTTGAAACATGGCACATATCCACAATAATTCCAGATTGGCGTTGAATGCAGCTACTTTATCTGCCAACTTGAACACAGTTGTCATAATTTCCTCGTTGTTGTTGTTGTTGTCGCCACATATTATGCAGAGAGGACGTCGGCTCAGCACGCAAGAATCACCGACCTGTTGCGATAAACCTGTATTTTAAGTATGGCTCTTGTTTATTAAAAGAAGCGTTATATTTCCCTGTTACAAAGAAGCTATCCAAAGATTTTTTCTTTTTTTTTTTACTCGCTCGCATCTCAAACGCGGAAGTGAAAGTGCGTTAGGGCAATACACACGCGGCCCGGTGGGACTATTCCATTGGTTCTCCCAGTCCACATGACAATTTCTAGCATTTCAATTGACTATAGTGACAGACATGCTTTTGATGACTACCGGTAGATAGATACAGCTTCACAATAAAAGAGGTGGAGATACTCATCACGCAAACCCACGATAATGTTGCCGTCTCTCTCTGCCAAATTTCTCAGTTCTTTGCTTGATATAATTAATACAAATGTCCAATATAACGGAATTCGTAATGTATTTTATATATAAATAAAAAACATAACTGGGAGGGGGGGCTTAGAGGGGGCTAAGCCTTTTTCAGAGGGGGCTTAAGCCCCTGCTAGCCCCTCCCCCCCGCCGCCACTGCTCCAACTCCCTAATCAGCTCCAATTCTGCAGCAAGATTAATGGCAGCCTCTAAGGTTGTAGGTTTGGCACTGCAAAGACTAACTCGCAATTCCCCATTTCCAACATTGGAAATAAAATGGTCCTTAGCCCAGGTTTGAGCCGGAACTAAAGTGGGTGCGTTTTGGGTAAAATGTCCGTGCTTTTGAGTACCGGATATACGTGGTGATGCATTTCCGGAACTAGGAATTAATAGCCGAAGAAGAAAGCTGACGTTAATATGGAAATATAGCTTGTGATAACGTTAAATACATAGATTAAACACAACGCCACGCTAGGAACATAATCTTTGGAAACATCACGATTAAGCATGATAGTATGAAAGTAACAAGGTGTGCGTTTAGGCTATGTATTCGACGGAAGAAATGCATATTACATTACAGCTGAAGTATGAAAAGGGTGAGCATATTGGCTAAATACTAACGTTATATGAGCTGTAATATCTGCATAGTGACGTTCGTAATTTAAAGTTCTGAAAGGGGCGTTTTCGGTAAAATTAGCCATAGTATATTTGTTTAAATGTGGATGGCAGGGGGCCGAGGGGACGTTTTTGATTATGTGGATAATTAATGTAGGAGTGACATGTGAGCTGATGGGTAATATAGATTCACTGGTCAAAAAGGGCCCGACCAGTGTGTGGGTTAATTTGACCCATTATTATTGGTTATTTAATTTGACCCATAACTTGGGTCAAATAAACTTTTACTTTTACTTTTACTTTTCCATTTTAAGGGTCAAAATAACCCAACCTCCAAGTTGATTTGACCCCATATTGGGTTATACCAACGACCCATTTTAAGGGTCAAAATAACCCAACTTCCAAGTTGATTTGACCCCATATTGGGTTATACCAACAACCCATTTTAAGGGTCAAAATAACCCAACTTCTAAGTTGATTTGACCCCATATTGGGTTATACAAACAACCCATTTTAAGGGTCAAAATAACCCAACCTCCTAGTTGATTTGACCCCGTATTGGGTTATACAAACGACCCATTTTAAGGGTCAAAATAGTTGCTTTGACTGAATCTTGGGTTACATCAAAAGGGTCAAATAGACCCTATTCACAGCAGCCATCTTGTGAGCCAGATTGACAACGATTGACCAACAGATGGACACAGCAACATGATTAGTTACACATGTGTCAGTCTGGTTCACAGGATGTAGGTTTACCCTGCTGTGTCAAGATGGCTGTTGTGAAAAGGGCCTATTAACAGAACTGCTATAGTTAGTACACTACATTAGGTTGGCACAGATGCTTGATTGAAAGGTATAACAGTCTAAATGTGCTGAAATCAATGAAAAGAACAGACCAAGGCGTAGAATACATTTAACTTCAAAATGTATTACACTTGTTACATACATGTCACAGCGTGTGGACATCAAAAAGTGCTTGTGCTGCTATAGTGCCCATGAAACACATCATGTCAAACTGATTTCCTGTTTAAATAATAAATAATAAATAATACATATCGGTATGGTTTTGTACTGCTTTACTGCCCTGTTGGAACACTCCCCCAGATATTGATAGATCAAAACACATATATACTAAGGCTGTCAAAGTTAACGCGGTATTAACACGTTATCGCCTGATTCTATTAACACCACTATTTTTTTTAACTCACGATTAACTTTTAAGATTTTTTTTTACTAGACTATACTCAGGTGTATTATTGATGCTCTCATTGATACTATGTTTGTTTCTGAAGTGTGTGTGTGTGTGTGTGTGTGTGTGTGTGTGTGTGTGTGTGTGTGTGTGTGTGTGTGTGTGTGTGTGTGTGTGTGTGTGTGTGTGTGTGTGTGTGTGTGTGTGTGTGTGAGATACTGTATATAGAGAGAGAGGGGGGTGAGAGAGAAGGGAAGGGGCAAGAGAGAAAGAGAGCTGGGAGAGTGTGTGTGAGAGAGAGAGGGGGGGTGTGTGTGATTACTCAGCCCTTGTGTGGGTGAATGTAACAAGTTCCTAACGTTTTCTTTCCCCTATTATTTCATGTACACTTTATTCATTGTTTTAATGAATTTTCTTTCTTTTAAGTTATTTTGTGCATCACTCTGTTTTGAATTTGATGCAAATTTGCAATGCATGAGGGTCATCCTTTTGTGTTAAATGGCTGCATAACGAAAGCATTTGTTGACTCGCATGTTGATAAGAGTATTAAAACTTGGAACTTGAAAAAGATCCCTAGAAACAAGGTAGAAAAAAAGAAAAAAAATAGATTAATTTGTGATTAATCGCAAGTTAACTATGGACAATCATGCGATTAATCGTGTTAAATATTTTAATCGATTGACAGCACTAATATATACATATAGAAATACGGGACTTAGCGTCTACCCATCTCCCTCCTCCTCCATCTCTTCCCCCACCTTCCCTCCTCCTACTTCACCTCCTCACTACGCCACCTCCTCTCCTTATACTCCTCTTCCTCCTCTCCTCCACCTTCCCTCCTGCTACTTCACCTATTCTACCTCCTCCTCATTTGTAAGTTTTGCGTTACGTACGGCTGTCCTTAAGAATGCTACATGCTTGGACTCTGGTCCCTCAATATTATATATAACGTGCTGGAGAAACTCCCATGCATGAACACACTGCCTGGGGTACTTTATGTCAAATACATAAAATGCTTTAAAACACGTATCAACTGCCCCGAGCATTGTGCTTTCAGGGTGTGCCCGACCTGCATAGATCACGAATGCCTGAGCACAACATGTGTGTGGTTCTCCCAGCACCAAAACCGAGGGAGAGGGTCTTGCCTGCTGGAGGTACTCCACCATATTTGTCCCAACCTAAAACAAGCACATAAGCAAAGAAAGAATGTTAAATACAGGTGAATCTTGGGTTGACAGCAAATCATAAGCAAGATAACAGGTTTATACTGTGGTATAATATATCCTCATGTAAATATATCCCCCTCCCATGTGTTCCCTTTACCTGTGCCCCCCCCCCTCTCTGTGGAATAATCACCCCCCTCCCCTGTGTCCCCAAACCTGTACCCCCTCCCCCCCATCTGACCTATCAAATGGGACCACACACCCCCTTTGTTGAACTATAAAGGGCTCTTCCCGACCACAATCAGGGTTCTTACCTGGGTAATTTCAGCTGATCACCTGGGGCGAGAGCCTCAGCCATTCTCTCTATGTATTCTATCTGTTTGGTTAATAAACCTTGTTATTATCCAAGCCTCGGTTGACTGAGACATTCTTCATCAGGATATCCACAAATATCCCACAATTGGCGTCTACGAACTTGTGACAGACTTTTTGCGTCCTCCCGGCATGCTGTATCATTCAACTATACAGAGAAAAGTGAGTATAATAGGATGGTCGACCAAAAATGTATGGAAGGAATTCAAATCTTCCCGCTTTTCTCTGTGCCAGGTGAATATTACAGAATGTTGTCAAATATTGAGATCATGGCTGAGTGAGAATAATGTGCATTAATATATCTGATCTGTATTGAGAATCGTACCGGGGAAACGCGTGTACCTGGGTCCTTATCTGGACAGATGTTCTGAAAGGATGGGTTGTCTGTGCTATTCCCGGATTTGGCTGTTGCCAAACCGAAAGTTAGGGCACAAAATAATCGGTTGTTGGTTTGCTAACCCAAGTCTAGCTGATGCAGGCTAAAATATAGGCAACAAGGCAAGAAGCGTGGGCTTATTATGATGTGATATCCATGGAAAACGCTACTCTATTGGAACCTATTAATTACCAGAGTAGCGTCATAATATTCATTGTTTCAACCTCAAACTAAACCCACAATATCTTCCATTCCTGAAAACGATGTATTTGGATTGAATTCCAATTGATTATACAGATAGCGGGAAGATGACCTGTCTCGGGAGTACGTGAATGTACATTTAACGAGTCGCAGGTCGAAGGGACCGTGAGTGTGATTAAAAGGTATATATAATCTAATATATCGCTGGTAAATTTCGAAGTCAGGTTCGGTCGTTATGATTTTAATAACGATGTGTAGTTAAATCAAGGGATAAATGCCTTGTCGCAGCAGATGCTGGTCGATTAAACGTACAGCGATCCAATACAGTCAGATATACACACACGTTAACTTATATGTATTAATGTTTGTTTGTCTGTTTTAAGTCTCGTTTGTATGTGCACAAGTATTATAGGACCCGTCGCGTTGCTTTATTGAGTCAAGAACCGGCTACGGATAGCGCGACGAGCATTGAGAGACGAGTTACCGATATACAAAGAATAACATTGAAGTGCAGTTCACGGGAACAAACTAGGATAGTAATTTCCGGATTCCGCAGAACACCGGCCCACAGGAACGGCCATTTGGGGAAGTATAGTTTTATCGTTTCAGTTTGTTTACGTTTCACATATGCACAGGCGCGTTCATTCGGTAACAAAACGCTGGTATAGGAATTCCAGGCTATTGAGAGCTCGTTGGAAAAATACTGTATGAATTGCAAAGCGTTATTTCCGAGGCGAATGAGAACGCACGAACGTCGCATGGAGCGATGACGTCACGCTATGCGCGCCGTGAAGTTATTATTTTATATTAAACTATCCATAAGCGAACGTAAAGTGTGCCCAAAGCCAAGGGTGCGTGAAATCCACGTGTAGTATATGTTTTATTTGTATATGTATGTGCGCGCTGCTATTGGAAAATGTTGAGTTGAGGTGGCGAGATGCGGGTTGCTGACGACACGTAACGGATCCAACCCAACACAACAGCTGTCCCCGGTGAGTATGACAATCATAAATATAGATGCATTGATTGATTGAAAACTTTATTAACAGATTGCAGAATGGGTACAATACAGCACAGCTCAACACACAATTGTTAAGGGGATGCAGACCAGAGAGAGACTTTAGTCTTGTTTACATCAGGGTCCCCCATTTTCAATACCAGATTTGTTTACATCAGGGTCCCCCATTTTCAATTTATCAGGACATATTATGACATACATGACATACAGATAGTCAGTACTGCTACATCTGTACATTTATGACATACCAGATTTGCAAATTCAGTACTGTTTGTGATACAAAAGGAGTCAAGAAAAGGGAGTCATTTGACGTAGAAACTGTACATATACACAACTATCAGTTAAAGCAAATTACAACTATCTCAGATCACTTGAGTGTTTATGTTGCTTTAATTTACACATTATAAGTCACATAAAGCTAATTACAATGTCTGTTTCAGAATTATAATACATCTGTGGGCGTACCGGTCATACTGACCATGGGAGCTAAACAAACACTTCCGGTTCCCAATATATGGCAGTACAGGAATTGTAGTCCACATAAACAGCGTTAGATTAGACTTTATAAGCTTTCAATGTTGAAAACTTGGAACACAAACAACATAGATCATGTTTAAAAGTAAGATGTTTAGGTTATATTCACTTGAGTTAATGTGTTTATCTAAAGAACCAATGAAAGATAACTAGCCCTTTCCATTGTAAGACATTTTAAACATGATTCAAAATGTGTGGGTCCACATTCATATGCTTGTGTACATATGCGATATGATTGATAAATGATAACACTATCATTACATCCAAGAACGGGATGGATGAGATCTAGCTAATGTTTGTTGAGCACACAGACAGTCAAACCCAGGTTTTAGAAAAAAGTGGAAAATTAACATGTGTTTGTATTTACAGATCTGGCTCTGAGGCGAGATGCAAAACAGTGAATGACTACACCCAAATTGTATCACAAAAGACAGAAAATCCAACAATTTGCATGTCAACCGAGAGACAGTGCAGAGCTGAGAGACAATCGATTGACCATTTGGAACAAATCTACATCCAAAACACCCACATGTAAATTTCTTCAGAGTGGGCACTTGGGAGACAAAGCAATGCAAATGCCTGCACTCGTGACCACAGACTTGATGAACTCACCTAGCGGTGGATGGCAACAGAGAACCACTTAATTAACATGAATTAGACACCGGTGATGAATTTGCAGTTATGAAAATCTACCTAACTCCCATACTAACAATAACTAACCAGTCGTTTTCATCATCTCTTTTCAAAAGACACATGAATTAGAGAAGTGCCCGAGATGAAAGATTAATGATGAAAACAACTACTTACAATCCCCTCCTTCTATTCTCTGTTCATAACCAATAACATGCATGACTTTCCTTAGACTATTCTTTTAACAACTAATACTCTCCATGATTGCAAAATTATCAACCACCAAAATTGCAGCACAATTATCTAAATGTACAAGATATCAACAACATTGATCATTTAGCTGACACTTTTATCCAAAGCGACTCACAGGTTCTGTACGACAGGACATCAGGCAAGGCACACCTCTATCAGCTGAGTAACAATGGTCATCAAAGTGTTGAGTGCTACAGTGTAGATTAGTTTATTAGGACAAATGCATGACAGTAAGGTTAGTTAGGGTTAGATGATAAGAAATTATTGTTTTTTATGCTAAATTAACTGGCTACCTAGATTTTATGTTTTTTCCCCATGCTATGCTATGATGAGCCATACTGAGATGAGAAAAACGCCAGAGAAGTCGTGGCGAGGTAAGTATCCTGAGGCACACCCAACGCATCCTGAGGTAAGATCAACTTCAATTTAACACCACAGACTATTTTATCTGATTCAAGACTTTGGCCATTCATTTACAAATTTTATTTAAAGCCTAATGCTGTAAGATCTAGTTAGACACAAGATCTGATAAAATTGTAGTGAATGTGACCTTCTTGACGTAAGTTATCACTGCTAATGCAATTGGTTTGCATTTCCTATTGTCAATTAAGTGATTTTATTTACTATGAATTGAATTAATCCCAAAATGATTTTCCACTTTAGCAGAAAGGCGTTGAATCATTTATGTGAGGAGTTTTCTAAGGCAGTGTTTATCACCCTCAGATCACGAATTGGTGAGAGGACAGGACGAGTGAGACGACGCGTGACCTGAACCAAGGAGCTGCGGACACAACCAGAGGCGACGACAACAACCGTGGGAGAACCATCCAACCCAACCCACAGACATCCCCAAGAAAGTGGAGCAGGGGACCACGAAGAAGACTGACCAAGGAGACTGACGAAGAGGAGATCAACCTTTTGACGGCCTCCACCCCGGCACTGCAGACCACGACAGACCGAGATCAAGACGGAGTCTAACGTGGCTCTGTCAGACCACGGCGGGGAGCTGATCGTGGAGTCGGACAGCGGGATGGTGATCCACGAGACCCACGGCCTGGAGTGCAGCGAGTGCGGCGAGATCTTTGGCAGCATCGCCGACCTCCACCAGCACTTTGAGATCCACAAGGACATCAACCCGTACATCTGTGCCCACTGTGGCGAGAGCTTCGCCGTGGAGACCAGCCTCAAGCAGCACATGAAAATCCACACGAAAGAAAAGGCGTACGCCCCCACCGGGGTCGAGATGGTCGGCAAGGGCGTCATCGACGCCTTCAACCTCAAGTCTCACCAGATGCCGGAGAAGCCCCATCAGTGCTCCGAGTGTAGCAAGAGCTTCGCGGCGGCCATCTCTCTCAGAGAACACATGAAGATGCACTCGGATGACAAGCCGTACAAGTGCACCCAGTGTAGGAAGAGCTTTGTACGCAGGAGGCATCTGAAGAAGCAAACCCATCACCTGCAAACGGGAACTGAAGTCCCCGACCATCAAGGTGGATTCCCATGACAAGATTGTCATCCGTGTGAGAAAGAGCGTCCTACTGACTAGCCACTACACCGGCGGGCCCTCGCCCTCCATCAAGTGGTACCGCAATGACGAGAAGAGGACAGCGAAACCAGCACAACACATTCAAAAACGGCCGCCCCCTCGCCCCTCTAGTACCGCGATGACGAGGAACGGGGGGGACCAACCACCACGTTCAAGAACGCCCTGACCACCATGTCTCTAGGCCTGATAGGGGCCAAGCGTGAGCACAGTGGCAGACATGTGATGATGGTGGAGAACAACATAGGCTGCAGGAAAAGACCACTATAGTTGACTGCTACCGGTGACCCTTGACAAGGTACACAGGGAGCGGACGGCGACCTCCTGTAGGCCCCCTCTGAATGAACGACGACCAGTGAATGTTCCCGACTGCATCGTCAAGAAGAGACATCATCAGAGACCTGTAGAACAAGATACTTCTGAACACACATTGTCCACATTGTTATGTATGTATTGGCCCTGCCACACGACAGACCGAGAACAGATGATCAACACTTCACAGCAACTGTCAGATTCACAAACAAGAACTGTTTCACAGAGTTCATATGTATCTGGAAAATTATTGACTAGGAATATGATGAAATACAATCAGTAAGATTGCATTAACCAATTTTATAATGACAATGAGAAATGATCACAGAGTCACATTACAAAATGGTATTGTTAAACAGGGCAGAACCAGTTGGATTGTTCCAAGACACCAAGTTTGTTTTGACCACAGAACAATGCATAACGATTATCATAATCACCTTTTATATTAACCACTAGGTTAACGGTTTTCAATTTTATTTTGACACATTAGCCACTAAGGTAATGCCTATTGTATGTATTTATTTAATTTTTATGTGTTACTGTTTGGCCCTGCCACACGACCAACAGAGAACACCTTGTCAACAACGACACAACATCATTCAGATTAATACCTTCACAAGCAGGAAACTTTTCACACAATTGTATGTATCTGCAAAACGATGAACTAGGGATGTGATGAAAAGAAATCAATGAGAAAGCATTAACAATGGTTAGTAATAATGAGCTAAAATGTATTGCTGAAGGAAGAAGTGACCACATGATCACATTACATCACATTAGAATTACTTAGGTTACAAAATTGTATTGTCAGACAAGAAAGAATCAGTTGTTTTATTCTCTCATAGAAGAGGACATGTAACGTTGTTTTGCACCTGTATGGTGAACCATTGATAGTATATGCACTAGAATTACATACAGAAGCGATGCATAAGACGTTTTATCTCCTCATTTATAGAGAAGAAATGGAGAAAATTGCCTGATTCTAAGTAAAAACCAACAAAGCTGAGGCAATCACAGATGAAAATGACACTCAAACTCAGATTAAATACAACTGGATCCTAAGTAATTTCATCAAGAATCATCACAAAATGTGCAAAAATATATATATATATTTGTGAACAGTTTCCCATAATCAATCATGTTAGTTTTATTAACCACCAGGTTAACGGTTGTTAAAATGTTTTTGTACACATTAGCCTTATGTGTAAATCCGATTCCTAATAATTATGAACACAATTTTGTTTTTTCACCCTGTGCACTCTGACCACACAGACAGTGCATGTATTTCATTGGTTTATTACGATGCCTGTACGCACAACGATCACATTAGCTCCCCAGAGTCACGACATGAACGACTGAAGGTACGCCAAGATATTTGCACAGCGATAGCTTCTAATGATTATGTTAATTGTTGTTTGATATCAGAGATGAGGACCACTCATTGATATAGGTATTTTGAGCGATTAATAAAAGAAAAGGGTGATATCGATTCCCACATCTCTGATATCAAAATAACACAGACCGCAGTCCAGTCGATCATGTCATGAATCATGTATGTAAATAATTCTATTAATCATGTATGTAAATAATTCTAATTTTAAACTATTATCCCCACTTTTACCTGTTCCAAACAATCCTGGTATATTATACATTAATCTCACCCACATTATAAGAAAGAAAAGTGAGTATTGTGGTATAATATATCCTCATGTAAATATATCCCCCTCCCATGTGTTCCCTTTACCTGTGCCCCCCCCCCCTCTCTGTGGAATAATCACCCCCCTCCCCTGTGTCCCCAAACCTGTACCCCCTCCCCCCCATCTGACCTATCAAATGGGACCACACACCCCCTTTGTTGAACTATAAAGGGCTCTTCCCGACCACAATCAGGGTTCTTACCTGGGTAATTTCAGCTGATCACCTGGGGCGAGAGCCTCAGCCATTCTCTCTATGTATTCTATCTGTTTGGTTAATAAACCTTGTTATTATCCAAGCCTCGGTTGACTGAGACATTCTTCATCAGGATATCCACAAATATCCCACAATACCAACTATACAAGGGAGCTAAATTAAATCAAGTTTTTTTTTCTCATGCCAATGGAATGTGCAATGACATTTTGGAGTGCTCAAAACAGTGGTTTTAACTCGTCTTTGTAAATGAGGGAAACCTCAATGCCTTTTCGAGTTTAAATAGAGGTTATGGGGGCCTGGGGGACTTTGGTTGTCAGACCTTGGCTTGGTGGTGCAACCAAACTCTGTGGGTGCAACCTATAGGCTCTCTGAAGCAGCAGATAGGCTCTCTGAAGCAGCAGATAGGCTCCCTGAAGCAGCAGATATGCTCTCTGAAGCAGTTAGGCTCTCTGAAGCAGCAGTTAGGCTCTCTGAAGCAGCAGATAGGCTCAAGCAGCAGATAGGCTCTCTGAAGCAGCAGATAGGCTCTCTGAAGCAGATAAGCTCTCTGAAGCAGCAGATAGGCTCTCTGAAGCAGCAGATAGGCTCTCTGAAGCAGCAGATAGGCTCTCTGAAGCAGCAGTTAGGCTCTCTGAAGCAGATAGGCTCTCTGAAGCAGCAGTTAGGCTCTCTGAAGCAGCAGATAGGCTCTCTGAAGCAGCAGATAGGCTCTCTGAAGCAGCAGATAGGCTCTCTGAAGCAGCAGATAGGCTCTCTGAAGCAGCAGTTAGGCTCTCTGAAGCAGCAGATAGGCTCTCTGGAGCAGATAAGCTCTCTGAAGCAGCAGATAGGCTCTCTGAAGCAGTGGATAGGCTCTCTGAAGCAGCAGATAGGCTCTCTGAAGCAGCAGATAGGCTCTCTGAAGCAGCAGATAGGCTCTCTGAAGCAGCAGATAGGCTCTCTGAAGCAGATAGGCTCTCTGAAGCAGCAGTTAGGCTCTCTGAAGCAGCAGTTAGGCTCTCTGAAGCAGCAGATAGGCTCTCTGAAGCAGCAGATAGGCTCTCTGAAGCAGCAGATAGGCTCTCTGAAGCAGCAGTTAGGCTCTCTGAAGCAGCAGATAGGCTCTCTGGAGCAGATAAGCTCTCTGAAGCAGCGGATAGGCTCTCTGAAGCAGCAGATAGGCTCTCTGAAGCAGCAGATAGGCTCTCTGAAGCAGCAGATAGGCTCTCTGAAGCAGTTAGGCTCTCTGAAGCAGCAGTTAGGCTCTCTGAAGCAGCAGATAGGCTATCTGAAGCAGCAGATAGGCTCTCTGAAGCAGCATATAGGCTCTCTGAAGCAGCAGTTAGGCTCTCTGAAGCAGCAGATAAGCTCTCTGGAGCAGATAGGCTCTCTGAAGCAGCAGATAGGCTCTCTGAAGCAGCAGATAGGCTCTCTGAAGCAGCAGATAGGCTCTCTGAAGCAGAAGTTAGGCTCTCTGAAGCAGCAGTTAGGCTCTCTGAAGCAGATAGGCTCTCTGAAGCAGATAGGCTCTCTGAAGCAGCAGATAGGCTCTCTGAAGCAGCAGATAGGCTCTCTGAAGCAGCAGTTAGGCTCTCTGAAGCAGCAGTTAGGCTCTCTGAAGCAGCAGATAGGCTCTCTGAAGCAGCAGTTAGGCTCTCTGAAGCAGATAGGCTCTCTGAAGCAGCAGATAGGCTCTCTGAAGCAGCAGTTAGGCTCTCTGAAGCAGCAGATAGGCTCTCTGAAATGGCAGATAGGCTCTCTGAAGCAGCAGATAGGCTCTCTGAAGCAGCAGATAGGCTCTCTGAAGCAGCAGTTAGGCTCTCTACAGCAGATAGGCTCTCTGAAGCAGCAGATAGGCTCTCTGAAGCAGCAGTTAGGCTCTCTGAAGCAGCAGATAAGCTCTCTGAAGCAGATAGGCTCTCTGAAGCAGCAGATAGGCTCTCTGAAGCAGCAGATAGGCTCTCTGAAGCAGCAGTTAGGCTCTCTGAAGCAGCAGTTAGGCTCTCTGAAGCAGATAGGCTCTCTGAAGCAGCAGATAGGCTCTCTGAAGCAGCAGTTAGGCTCTCTACAGCAGAGAGGCTCTCTGAAGCAGCAGATAGGCTCTCTGAAGCAGCAGATAGGCTCTCTGAAGCAGCAGATAGGCTCTCTGAAGCAGCAGTTAGGCTCTCTGAAGCAGCAGATAAGCTCTCTGGAGCAGATAGGCTCTCTGAAGCAGCAGATAGGCTCTCTGAAGCAGCAGTTAGGCTCTCTGAAGCAGCAGTTAGGCTCTCTGAAGCAGATAGGCTCTCTGAAGCAGCAGTTAGGCTCTCTGAAGCAGCAGTTAGGCTCTCTGAAGCAGCAGATAGGCTCTCTGAAGCAGCAGATAGGCTCTCTGAAGCAGCAGTTAGGCTCTCTGAAGCAGCAGTTAGGCTCTCTGAAGCAGATAGGCTCTCTGAAGCAGCAGATAGGCTCTCTGAAGCAGCAGATAGGCTCTCTGAAGCAGCAGTTAGGCTCTCTGAAGCAGCAGATAGGCTCTCTGAAGCAGCAGTTAGGCTCTCTGAAGCAGCAGATAGGCTCTCTGAAGCGGCAGATAGGCTTTCTGAAGCAGCAGATAGGCTCTCTGAAGCAGCAGATAGGCTCTCTGAAGCAGCAGTTAGGCTCTCTACAGCAGATAGGCTCTCTGAAGCAGCAGATAGGCTCTCTGAAGCAGCAGATAGGCTCTCTGAAGCAGCAGTTAGGCTCTCTGAAGCAGCAGATAAGCTCTCTGAAGCAGATAGGCTCTCTGAAGCAGCAGATAGGCTCTCTGAAGCAGCAGATAGGCTCTCTGAAGCAGCAGATAGGCTCTCTGAAGCAGCAGTTAGGCTCTCTGAAGCAGCAGTTAGGCTCTCTGAAGCAGCAGTTAGGCTCTCTGAAGCAGCAGTTAGTCTCTCTGAAGCAGCAGTTAGGCTCTCTGAAGCAGCAGATAGGCTCTCTGAAGCAGCAGATAGGCTCTCTGAAGCAGCAGATAGGCTCTCTGAAGCAGCAGTTAGGCTCTCTGAAGCAGCAGTTAGGCTCTCTGAAGCAGATAGGCTCTCTGAAGCAGCAGATAGGCTCTCTGAAGCAGCAGACCCCTTGCAAATGGGTGTAGCATTCCCTGAGGGGGAGGAGCTGCGCATTATATGGCTTTTTTTGCTTACCTTGCTTCCTCTAGAACTCCACCCCTCTTTTGCGAACTCCAAAAGCGGTACTGCTGGTTCTGGTGAGGGGAGGTACTGGTGGTTCGTGTGAGGGGAGGTACTGGTGGTTCTGGTGAGGGGAGGTACTGCTGGTTCTGGTGAGGGGAGGTACTGCTGGTTCTGGTGAGGGGAGGTACTGCTGGTTCTGGTGAAGGGAGGTGCTGGTTCTGGTGAGGGGAGGTACTGCTGGTTCTGGTGAGGGGAGGTACTGCTGGTTCTGGTGAGGGGGGTACTGGTGGTGCCTCCTCATCGATATCTTGATCTGAAGGACAAAGACAGAAAACAAATAAAGACTTTTACAGTAATTTCAGTGCCATCCAGTGCAGCAAACTCCAACACAGGACCAGGCTGGCAGGACCAGAGACCAGGACAAGAACAGGATGATAACCAAGATGAAGAACAGAATAATTTGTGTGTGCATGCATGTGTGTTGAAACCCTACTGAACAATACTGCTTAGTCATGGAAACATTTTCATGGTCAAGAAAGTACTAGCTCTTCAGCATTGAAAATATTAGCAGCCTGATTTGGTACATTAGGTGGCTGGGCCAGGGCCTGGTTGTCGTTATGTTCTCCTTGCAAGTGCTTTCTGTAAGACCGAATGAAAGAAAATGTTCTGCTACAAACTCCCTCACAACATTGGATATAAGTGGATGAAGCGTTTATATTGTGTGCTACTCGTAAATGTGAAAAGAGAGACTTGGCATCACCAGGAATTAGCCTTTTGCATTTAAAGCATGTATACGCCATCTGCCTTGATATGTTAGAACTCTTAACTTAGTGATCACTTACAAATTCTCTGTAAAGTTTTGAGAACTTGAGCCGGGGGCCTATTTTGGGGATGAGGTTCCGGATTGTTTCGTCATCTAAAAGTTGAAACGCCTCCTCATCAATATCTTTATCTGAAAGACAAAAGACAGAAAACAAAGAAAGACTTTTACAGTCCAGGCAGCAAACTCCAACACAGGACCAGAGACCAGAACAAGAACAGGATGAGAACCAAGATGAAGAACAGAATAATGTGTGTGCATGTGTGTTGAAACCCTATACTGCTTAGTCATGGAAACATTTTCATGGTCAAGAAAGTAAAAATGCTCACCTTTAAAACTGTCTGTGAGCTCTGGCAATTGCCACTCAATTAATTTTTCTGTGACAAAGCTGTCCATCAAGACTGGCCTGAAACAAAAGAAAGCAATGTGGAAATGAACACATCTGCAATTAATTAATGCCTCATGCCCAAGTACTCAGCCACGTGTGCACGATAGGCCAAGTACTAGCTGACATAGCAGCCTAGAATATTTAGCACTGAATTCAGGTGTAAAAAGCCTCACCACATGTCTGGCTTCCGCAGTCTACTGCTTAATTTAGTATAGGATGTTGTAAATTGATGCCCGAATCGCGGGACATTAGAGAGATGATGGAAAATGTAGACCTCAAAATGGCGCAAAATGGCTCTAAATCACAGTATGTAGCTAGCTAGCCAACCAGCTATGTCACCGCATTGAGAGGACAACAGCTTTATTACACACATATGGTTAATAAAGATATCAATCATATAACGTTACACAGCTATAGATAATCTCCAGTTAATCTGGTATCATTACAACCCAAAACACGGTAAAATTTGCAATAACAGTAACGTTACTAGTACTGGTTAACTAGGCCTAGCTACTAGCCAGAACCTTTGTAATACTCATAGACTTGGTCACTTTCGGTAGCATGCTTGAACGGTAATGATTTATGTGTCGTGTCGTGTCGTGTGGCTTATTTATTAATAGAGGTTACCACATATTTTTACAAGGTTAGAGATGAACCGATTATAGAAATGAGTAGCTAAGTTGCAACTTGCGGTGGATAGCTAGCTAGCTGATGACGCGACAGATAGCTGTGAAGAGCTAGCTAATTTAGTTCCACAACGTTCACAGTGCATGGTTAACACGACGCAATATGTACAATGGATGGGTTGAGATATAAATACTGTGCTAACGAAACGAGATCTTACCTTGAGTCAGTGAAGTCTTTTCCGTGATCGTGAAGAGGGTTTGTTGGATCGTGTTGACTGTGAACGTGGGACCGTGTTGACTGTGAACATGACCGTCTGACTGACTGGAACATATAGTTCCCAGTGGGGGAGGGGTGTAGCTTTGCAGATCCCGGCGGAAACACCCAGCTCTCTGACCCAACACATGGGTTATGTCTCAGAAAATTTACCCATAATTATTATAACTCACAAATTGGGTCAAAATTGGGTCAAAATTAAATCTCAATAACCCAAATAATGGTTATGCTCAGAGAATTAACCCATAATTTTAACCCAACACGATTAACCAAGAAATTGGGTTATAGAATTGACCCATCGGTTTTTAGTGTGTAGGCCACTGTGATGAAGTTCAATATTGTAGGCTATGTTGTTTGAATGTGTTTATTTGGTTACTTGGGACATAGTTTATTAAGTTAGAGGGTAAATAGTGTCATCATAATACACTGCATTAGAACATTTTAGATATACTATAAATCAGTACGTTTGACTTTGTGCATATACTGTAGGCTAACAAATCAGTTTGATAGAAGTAAATTTACGTATTAAATACATACATTAAATACATACATACACATAACACCCATATTTATATTTATAAAACACAAGATACATAAAAGTGTACTCCCCTTCACTTCATCAGTACATTTAACAATCAGAGATACCATTGGACACACATAAACACATAGAAACGCGTGATTTTGTAAAGTATAAGTGAGTGGCATTTGGATAGGAACCAGAAGTGATTGAATATATTCTATTTGTTTTTATTGATGGTTTAGATAATGTGTGCTCTTGTTGTTTGACTGTGTTGTTGTGTAAATGATAACATTTATGGGATTCTATATTCTGGTTGCTCTCTTTAACACTTTCCGTGCCACACACGAGAATACTCGGGTTTATTTATAGGTGGTTGAAAGCCACTCACGAGATTACTCTCGGAATTTTTCTTTTCTTTTTTTTTAGCGATCTGAAATCATATTGCATCACCCGAGCCTACCCGAGTATAGCCGAGCGGCGCCGGCGATCATTGTGGAAAAAAGCGCCTCCTGTCGTCTCCCAGATGACATAAGGAATTTTGGAATGGACTCAATGAAAATGAATGGAAAAAAAATCCGGTACTCCACATTTTCCAGTCCACTGATGCAGCCGGGCTTACCACAGTTCATTCTGGAACCTCAGAGCCCCGCTGATCATGGAGTTCTACTGTATCGCGTTGGATCTATACACTTATCGATTTTTTCGAATGGTGATCAGGAATTGGAATATACCAGTTGGATACCATCTGATGTCAGGTAAGGACTCTATGTTATCAGTGTTAGGATAATCAGAGTAAGTTTGATGAAGTTATAAGCTGTTTTGTGAAATGTCCTCTTTCGGTTTCACTGTAAAAGTCCAAGAGGAAATCAATGCGGCGATTATCCGTGCGCGGCCCGAATGTGCTTGCGTGCACGTATAATATTGATCATCTAGCGTTTATTTGAAAACGATTCATAAAAAGGCAGACGAATATCAACGTTGTGGAATATTCCAGTAAAAGACGATTTTCATAGAATGCCCCAGAATGGTCTGTTTTTTATTTCAAAACAGGGGCTTTTCTAAATGCTCTGAAACGGAAACGACGCGATAAAAAACCAATCTGCCTTGACAGCACTGACTGGAAAATAGTCTTTGATAATGCGATGGGCAGATTAGACACATAGCCATAATTTAAAACATAGATTAGGCGATATTAACGTTAACATTGGCGCCGATGGTGGCATTCAGCGGGTTAAAAAGGAAAACCTGGCGTGGCGCTCAAAGTGTTAAAGGTAATAGTAAATCCCAGTAAGTCGTTTTCAATATGTTATGTTGTAATGGGATTGGTTATGGAGAATGGGAGTTAACAGTTAAACAAATTTAGTGTTATTTGATTTTAGATATGTTGTTAATACTAGATAAAAGTTAATTGATTAAGGCAACTATTTAGTTTCACTAAGCTTGTAA
The DNA here is from genome assembly GCF_963971535.1 of Notolepis coatsorum. NCBI lineage: Eukaryota > Metazoa > Chordata > Actinopteri > Aulopiformes > Paralepididae > Notolepis > Notolepis coatsorum. The sequence goes on along the minus strand of NC_140170.1, from coordinate 91,281,996 downwards.
GGATAGGAGACAGTTTATTGGATAGCAATACAAGACACAGAAAGTAACAAATGCCTTATATCTCGTCCATTAGCAAATGGAAATGCATTTACAGAAAATAGAATCAGACAAATACAAGACTAAACAGTTATACATTTAGGATAGCAGACATAAGAGAGGGTCTATAGTTTCTGCTGAGTTCAACAGACTCTCATATCCTGACAACAAGGTGACTGTTGTGAGTCCACAAAAAATTATGGCATTCAGTTTAAAACAGTAGATTACTGTACAGAGATTGTGATTTACAAACAGATGGAATTATAAATAGATAGATAGATAGACACATAAGTGTTGATTGCAATATTATAATACAGAAGAGATAGAAAACAATCACACAAGTGGCGACTGAGTTGAGAGGGTAACTAATTTACATATATTGAAAATAACTACTCCTATGGGAGGTGTGAACACTTACTTATTGCGACTACAGGCTTGACAGAAGAGAGGAGAAATTACTTTAAGGAAAACCATATGTCAGATGAAATGTTTTATGATGTGTTCAATAATGCTGTGCTGAATATATACTTGTGACTGTACTAACCAATTATATTGTGCTGATTATGTGTTTATGTGAAGTAGATATGTTTGGTTTACATTGCATGTCAATGAAGATAATATGCTCAAAATTCCGATTTCTGTGCTCATCAGAAATATAATTCATTTAGAAAAAGATTGTTTTGCATATAGTAAACAATAGTTTAGGTCAGTATAATGTGTTCACAGTAGGAACTTGTGGCAGGATTGACCATGCAAACTATCTATGTGTAATTTTATAGTTAAATAACTGCTATGCATTCATTTGGCGACATTGTATACCTTAAGATTATTATTTTAGATTATTGGAAGTGTTTATTTCACATTAGAAAAAACAGAAAAAACTCTGGCTTTCTTTTAAGTAATATAATACTAGTCATATTTTAAGTCTGGTAAAAGAAGTGTATACATGACATGAATGATGTGGAAGTGTTATTGGAGTTTAAAATGTTTTTATTGATGTTATAATGCATGATTGTTTATCCCACTGTGCTAATTAAGCGGGTTCTTGATTTGTTTTGTGGATTATAGTATTCAACAAAAAATGGGGGTAATGGTCCTATGGGATGACTGTTCTTGTTTTGTAAAATGATAATATTATGCTAATATTATGATCAATGCTATGTTTCCAGGTAAATTCTTTCAGGTATGTTGGGTTGATAAGTTGATAAGTGGTTCTGACATCGACTTGAAGTCAACCAGGTGTAGACCCCAACAATATTTTCTCACTGAATATTAAGATAAGATCAAATATTCCCAGTAGGGAAATATAGATAATTATGTAAGGTAGCAGCCTGTTGTGCAAACTACCAATCATAAATTTCCCTTTACGCCACAGTGTTTTTGATCAACTCTTACTGTGGCGGTAAGGAAAGAGAAGAGAGGATGGTATGGTGGACAATTTTGATGTCTCCCACCTGTACAGCCTGGCCAAGCTGCACAGATGGGAGAGAGGAAAATTGTCAGCGCAATGGCTTTTGTGGTCATGTGGACTCTGAACTAGACAGAGTCAAAGAGAGGATATCAAAATGGACGGTTGATTAATCCGGATGCTTACAACCTGTCAAAATTATGACAACTAAAAGACACAGAAGAAATGCAGAAGTAGTCCAAATATTTTATGCTAAATCATTCTAACCTTGAAGAAGTCAGTAAATGGGTTCTGAAACAGGGGAAGGAGAGCCAACGTTACGGCAACAATGCAGAATTGCACACAAAATTGCATGGAAAAAAGGGGCAGAGACTATATTAGGCAAATTCAAACAACTATATGAAATTAATGTTATGAATAACCAAAACATGTGAGTAATTTGTTCTTTTTCTGAGAAAATACAGGTGGAAGTGGCCAGTGGGCTAGAAGTATCTTAGATTAGTTTAGAAAATAGGGAACGAAATCCAGGTGCAGAACAAACCAGCATGCTGTATGAACGAGAAGACGACAACGAAAACAAAACAGTATCTTTATATTTCTATCACAAATTCTCTCAATCAAAATAATGTTAAAAGAACAACATTTATGCTAAATTTTGAAGAAATGTTATCTGAAATTACAGTTGTATATGTAGTAAAACATGTCTCTTTTTGCCTTGTTCTGCTTCACAGCGTCTCGCCAGGAGAACGGAGTCTGTGACAACATCCATCAAGAAAATAAGGTAAAAATATAACGGATCAAGACAGGGAGTACAGGCAACAACAAGGTCACCTAACTGAAGGCTTGTGTAAGAGAGACAAGAACTATATTAGAAACAATATAAAAACATGCATACATACACACATACATATACACCACACACAAATTAGGAGTTACATTTTTTCTTCTTCTGCCGAATTACAAAGGAAGTCTCTGAAAAACAATCTGAACAGTAATTTGAAAAGGAAATAGGAGAAGCCTATTTAGCGACTACATCACACTTCTGGAGTAAAAAGGAAAATGTTGAGAAATCTCAAACCAGACAATGACAAAGCAGGCCATTAGGCCTCCCCTAAACAAGCGACACGGTCCCAACGGGTACGCTGAAAACAGGCCGGTATGGGAGAATGATAATGAATTAATTCATTATAGCCAAAGACGGGTAAGAGAAACCAGCGGCAACCTAAGGCAGGCACATTCACGATTACAGGGGCCGTAAAAGTCACTATGAGCAAAGACTCACTGAAAGAGTGAACACAAAGAAGGGGAGGTGAAGAGAGTGAAACACAGAAATTGCAATGGGGTGTTGAGGACACTATCAACACCGAATAGTGACATCTCCAGACTCATAGCTCTGGACTAATAATCCACCAGACAAAGTGAATACGAATAAAAAAAATAAAAGCTTGTGGGATGTAAAATGCAAAAAGCCTTCCTGCAATTAGGTTAGCCCAAAACTGGCAAACTATAATCATATTGACTGAAAATGTTTAATGGCAGGAGAGAGAAAATAAATACACAACACACAGAGAGCCACTTAAGAGTAGGACACTTAAGAGTAGGACACAAATAAAGTAAGAATAGAAACATGACACAGTGAGAGTTGATATAAAAACAAAGTGAACATATAAGACAAGTTAATGGAATAAAACAAATCAAGGATATTTGTCGCGGACCCCGTTTGCCTGGTGGGAGCTGATGGAAAGAGTGCACAGGACAAGAGAGGTAAGTACAATGAAAGTGAAATAATAGAAAATTAAGACAAGGTAAAAGAAAATTGGAAATATAAACTAACTTAAATAAAAAGCACAATAGACACAAAATAGCATAGAATTAGTAATAGGCCAGGTCTGTGCAACTGAGCTGAGGTAATCAAACAGACACTAGAATACACTAATCAGAATAAAATAACACTACAGTGGGAGTCAGCGTCCAGGATGGGTGTGTTAACAGATGGACCATGTATTGTTGAAGACGTGTCAAATTTATTTTAGAAACAATAAGTAGGAAATAAGAATGTTGAATCAGAAACTATTCTATAAGCAAATGGACAACAGGAAAATGATTTCAAGTGTATGGAGAAATAACAAAAAATATAGACTAATTAGCTAAATAAATAGTTAAACAGGGCTGAATTCTCAGACCGTATGTTGGTGGAGAAGAGAAACAATCTGGAATAAAAAGTGAAATTATAAAACTGAATATTTAAGAAAGGAAAAACAAATTAAGAAAAAGCACACACACAAGGTTGAATCAGAATATGACATTAGCTGTACTATAGTTAGTTAAGTATTGTTTTTATGAACATAGAGTGAGAGTAGATAGAGTAGGGAACAACTAACATGGCCAAGGAGTCTCTACAAATTATGTGTCCACAAGGAAATTACACAGAGCAGAGAGAAGGCGATCCTCCCAGGCGACCATTCACAGAAGTTCAATGACCCAACACGCCAACAGGGGATGACAAAAGTGTGTCAAGAGAGGTGGAGCCAGTGTCGAGAGAGGTGGAGCTATATACCACATCGCATCAGAAACTCTGGGGTGCCGAGACGACCTGGTGATCCTGCAACAATTGGCACGATCGCCCACGTGGTCCCAGGGTGGCACACTGCAGGAGGTGGTCCCAGGGTGGCACACTGCACCAGACGATGGATGACAGCAAAGAGGCTGTCATTGGGAGCAGCCCTCAGCCAAAAAGACCATCGGCGGAGAACAACGGTCGAGATCGAGGGCATGGCAGAGAGGAGACACCTGACCGACAGCTGTCGGGAGAAAGAGAGGAGGACGCAGACGGAAAACGAGGGCTTCACTACATTGGATTCTGATGACACACCTGTCAGAGTGCAAAGACATCGAGAGGCCATAGGCCACAAAGAATGAAAACTAGACCAAGAAGATACAACGAGGCCCCAAGAGAGGAGGAAGTTTGTGTGCCAGGAGACGATGCTTGATTGCCTGCATGACAAAACACAATGTAAGAGAAACAAAATACTATATTTCTCTTAAAGAGCGGAGATGGACAGATGGACTACAAAATTAACGACAGATGACCAGCAAGACCAGATCGTGAAGAAGACCAACGGCAAAGATCGACCACCAATTTTATTTTTTTAAATTCAATTTATGACAAATGGACTATAATTAGTTTACTAATTTCTTGGATTATTATTTCTTGTATTATTTCTATTGGCAACATTATTTCTTTATTTCTTTTCTTTATTATCTTTCCGGAGATTATTTTTAGTATTATTAACTTGATTGGTAGTTCCTTCTTTTTATTTTTTATTATTATTATTTCTTGTTATGGTTTGTAACCGACCCCAATCGCACAACACAAGACAGGTATGAGAGTAAGCCAAAACAGGGCAAATATTTATTATAGAACAAAAAGCGGCACAGTCCCTTTAAGGGAAAACACAAAAACACAAGAGTCAAGGAAATCTGGAAAATGCGGCACTGTGCCTTTAAGAGGCGAACAGGCTAAGGGACTAAGGCTAAGGGACAGGGCTAAGGACCAGGGCTAAGTGTCAGGGCCAGGAACAGGGGCACTGGAGAGGGGGACAGGGACAGAGGCCCGGAGAGGCGGGCTGGAGACAGGGACAGAGAACAGGGTTAAGGCCTTGGACAGGGCGAGGGCCAGAGCTGCTTACAGGGATGAGGACAGGGTTCCGACGGCGGAGGCCTGGCACGGGAACAGGGGCCCGACGGCGGAGGCCTGGCACGGGAACAGGGGCCCGACAGCGGGGCCTGACACGGAGATCCTCCTCCTCCACTTCGGATGCTGCAGACGGGCAGCGCAGAACAAAGGGGGTCCCAGGGGACCGGGATGGGAACACGCCGTCCTCCCGTGGAATACTAGGGAGCGACGACGAGCCTGGGTCCAAGGGGAACGGGATGGGCACACGCCGTCCTCCCGTGGAATACTAGGGAGCGACGACGAGCCGGCTTGACGTCTGGAGTGGGAACACTGGAAAACCTACGTAGAGAATTAGAGAGCGAAGACGGTGTCCCACTCCAGGCAAACGGCAACAGGTGGTGATGGCTGGCACGTCGTCTCACGCCGGAGACGCGGCAGGTGATGGTAACGTACAGGATGGTAACGTACAGAACTCCATGAACACAGAGTGTACACAGATACAGATACAGAACGAACACAGAGTCCAGAACACAGAACGACCCGACAAGGACTGGAGGGGAGTCTGCAACCTATGTACTCTCCCGAGGTGATTGCAAACTCCCAACAGGTGCGTGAAGGTAGAGGATCAAGGATGTCCAAGGGTGGGGGCTGGTGAAGAGTAGACGAGAGTAAATCATCGCAAGGGTGGGGGCTGTTGAGGAGAGTAGACAGGGAAAACACAGGAAAAAGGTCCAGGGACAGGCGAATCCTCACATTTCTGTTATTATGAATTTTAGAAATTACTCTTCTGATTAATAATAATTTTCATTCAAAAAAGGTCTAGGAAAACTGAATATAAATTGTATCTTACTATTGATAGGTTACATACATTGAAAGATATTAATGGTTTAATTTAGTTAAGCTAAATATAGGAATAACTTAAAAATAACAATACAAATTAGGATATGAGATTAAAACATAAACAATTCTGCTTGTGTGGATCCTATTGATCCACAAGAGAGGAATGAAGTAACAATTTATGTTCATATGGCCAATAGATTTGATATTATAGTGTATTTTTGATTTATTAGTAATAGTTATTTCAACAGTATCATAGCATTATTCAGAATGGCTAAGTTGACCACAGCTTGGCTTGACCTTTGCAAAACCTGATTAAGTTGACACACACCCCCACCCAGAACCCGCTTTGTTGTAAACTTGATGAACGTGAGAGACACACAATAGATGCATGTGACACACACACACACACACACACACAAACACACAAACACACTCTCTCATGTGACATTTCAGTGACCACTGTCTAAAACTAACAAGACAGGCTGGTTAGGTTAAGTGGACCACACACACATCGTCCCAGCTTGATGAATGACACACACACTCACACACACCCAGTATTGCATGGGACCGAGATTAGAGCTCACACCCCCTCACCCATTAGAATCTCATGCAGACAGACCAAACCAGATTACCAACTATTGGCAGGGGTGGACCAGACCCACTTGTGTATTGGAGATAGGATTTAAACAACATGTTGAGAACAGTAGAGGACTCAGTCTAGTCGAGGCTGGGTCATGGATGGACGTTTTCAGGCACGTGCACACATAGAGGCCAAGGGGTGCTTAAGCACCTGCCTTTTTGAGCCTCATCAAAAACATGCCCTTTTTGAAGAAAAATAAATAAATAAATTTTTTTTTTACCGTTACGCATATAGACTGCCCTTCCAACTGAAAAATGTCAGGATAGAATCAAAATATTAGGTAAAGAGAGAGAGATGCCCCATATTCCATTGCAGTTTGCACGGCCTCCTCAGCGTGCCTCTCCGCGGACCTATATATTTTATGCATAGCGTGGGTGGTGATGATGATGATGATAGAAACCGCTGTGGCGCATACAGTTGAATGCTGGTATTACACTCATTGAGGGACACGAAGAAGTCAAGTCCGATGGGATTTGGGAATCTCAAATATAAATCGGGATTGGAATAAAAAATGCATTTATATTAAACAATACAGAATATACAGCGCTTCTTGGGGTCTGTAGGGTAAGCACTTATTCCCTCCCCCCTGAACATTTATGGAGATGTATGGGCCTTTTAAGTCAGTGATAAAAGTGTTTTTCAAGGATAAGTGAGCTCCTGCACTGATTATTATAGTTCAATATTCAATATTTGATCACCAAAACCCCCCAAAAAACATAAAAAAGGGGGGCCCCCGTCCGAAAAGGGCCCTTAAAAATCGTGCTTGGTTAATATATACACACGAGTGTAGTGCCCTTTTCTGCCTTTGAGCACCTGCCCCTCTAAAGTCATGTGCACGTCCCTGGACGTTTTGTTACTATGCTGTGGAAACCTATGCTTGTATGCTGCATTAAATCACCTTTTTCACCAACTGAGCCATTGCCTCTGAAAACCATCTCCAGTCTGAATTCTTCTTGAAACCTGCGCTCACACTCAAATAATCTACATCTACTTCACCAGTTCCCTCAGTCATAAGTAATATGTGTCTTTTATTCAACCAGCTTTACCCTGTCTCCCTTTCTGCAGGTGTGAAACTACACACACACACACACACTAACAAGAGGAGCCGGCTCCCTGAGGTTTCCCCTACTCTTTCTAAAAGGTGCAGGGAGTTCAGGGATCCACTGCTGAGGTAGAAAGGTGCATTGCAGCACCTATAGTACATCGCCCTCAATGCCTCTGCTGAGCCAAAGATAGCATCTATATCCAAACTGGAATGTGATGCGGTTTGTTTTGTGGAGTTGAGACCTACAGCTTTGCACATTACGCCAGAGGAACACCATGGAACACGTGCAGAGGTGGGGGGGGGGGGGGGGGGGTGTAGAGGCGGCAGGGTTGGTGGTACTGTAGCATATGGCTGGGCTGGGCCATCCATCAGGGAGACTGCTGCTCCCAAAGGCTGCACACTGTACACTGCCTGGCCCAACTTCAACAGACAGCCCCTTGGCCTACTCTCGTTCTCAGCGGGCACAGACAAAGACACGTGCAAGCACACACACACAAACACACACAACACACACACACACACACACACACACACACACACACACACACACACACACACACACACACACACACACATGCATGAACGCACACATAGTCCCTTCCTGTGGGTCCCATTGGGACCACTTAGCGTAGGCAGGGCTGGAATGTCCATGTGGGTACACACCAGGTTGGTCTGTATATCCCTCTGTAGCACCCTGTACCTACCTCTGCTGCTACCTGCGTTATACAGAAACAAACGTTAGCACAAAGAGACACTGAAACAACTGTGTCATATGGGAAATGTGTCATGAGGTCAATGACTTCATCTACCTTATTCCAACTGTTATTATTTATTCTTCTTCTTAACTAATGGAATGCTAATGTGTACTGAATTTATAAAAATAAATGTACATGGTTTCTCCTTTTGTTATTAAATGAATCTTAAAAGGGCTTATGTACAATCATAACAAATAATAGACCTACGAATGCATGCTTCGGAAAATGTAATTGGCAGCCGACGGAATGGCAAATGTTGTGCTATTACTGTCGCATTTACCTCCTTCCCTCCATATCAATTTTGTTCTGAGAAACAGATGCCCATCATCATCATTCTGCACCGCGCTTCTCGGAAAAACCCAATTTAAATGTAGTTGATTTTCCGCTGCTTACATGTGCAGCGAACCGAACCGGGCAACCGTGAAACATTTCAATAATCTCTCAAAGTGAATCTTCCAATAGGGAACATGATTTGCATATCATGAGAGAGGATCTATAATATTGTCAAACCAGGTAAAAAGAAAAGAAGATAAAAGAGAGAGCAGCTTTCGGACACAATGTTTATGTTTGTGTATTTGCTGTGGTGCGAGATAGGGAATGGCTTCGTACAAGCCCGCCATCAAACACCCACAGGGGGCTTCCGGCTCCATGATCCCACTTTGGTATCTTAAAAGGATCCTGTGATATACAAAAATAACACATTTTCTGTCATATGGCAGGCAGACGAGACCTGCGCTCATGCATCATGTCCCTTTGTTAAAGAGATTATGCACGTTCCATTATTCAACAGATGAATTATTAAAATGGGGTGATCCACTATTCGTCACTGCGTAGGGCCCTGTCCACCTTTTGCACTGTAGGTGCTTCCCACCCGGGATCGCTCTGGGATCTCAGCACTCAGGTGGATGGAGATGAAGGATTCACACATCGATCATTTGATGCTAAACATCATCGCCATTGATTTCTACGTTTAATATGCGTGACAGATATGGCACGTATGCATATGGTGTTTGGCCATGGGGCAGGTGTTGCTGGTTGCTCCGCTTATGGTGATATTTCAATATGCCTCTTGGGGTGTCAGGTCTGCCTAGAGGTTTACGTGGCAGACCAGTATACTGGAGCAAGAAGAGATTCAGGTTCAATCATTAGAACTGATTCAGATTCAGATTACTTTATTCGCCATTTCATACATGTACAAAAAGGAACGTGTTTTGGCATTACAGTGCATACTTTTTTTTCACAATTAAGAACAATACAACAGTAAATAAATAATTTTAAGTAAAGTGCAAGACAGGACATAACAGTGAGACAACAATAAGACTGTGAAAGTGCGGTGGTTGGGGACATGGATACAGTGCAACACAAAGTTCAAGTCCAGAAGTCCAGCCCTAGCAGCTCGCCATAGAGGGGGGGGGGGGGAGCAGGGGGACACCTGACTCGTTTACCAGGCGAGCTGCTGAGGGGAAGAAACTCAGTCTGTGGCGGGACTTTAGTGTCTTGGGCAGCCGTAGCCGCCTGCCGTGGGGGAGCATGTTGAAGAGGTTGTGACCCGGGTGGGCGGGGTCTGCCATGATCTTCCTCGCCCTCCTCAAGGCCCTGGTGGAATGTAGGGACTCGAGGGAGGGAAGGGGGCAGCCGATCACCCTCTCCGCCGAGCGAATCACCCGCTGCTGACCGGTTATGTGCCGGATGTGGGATGATATTTCATCTGTGGTGCCCGTGGAAGTGCCCTTGGGCAAGGCACCGAACCTGATTAATTTAGTGCTGACCTGTGACTGACCTCGTGCCCTGATCTCCCTGTGGTGTGGTGTGTGTGTGCATGGATAGAACTTTATAAAGTGTATCTTAATCTCATTTGGTTAATGTCACTGAAGATCAGCTGATGAACAGACTGCTCAGCAGGAGCCTCCTGACCAGCCATGTTCAGTTTAACCCTTTCAATACCACACTACCAAATGGTTAACCCTTTCACTGCGACAATACAGAAGGTTAACCATTTACTATCACACTACAGACGGTAACCGGGTTAACCTTCTGTAGTGTGGTAGTGAAAGGGCTAATGTTCTAATGTTGTGGCTTTTTATTTTCCCCTTTTTCTCTTCATGTGGATGACCCTCCCATGTTGTCATTTTCTCCCTTTCATCTTTTCTCCCTTCCTCCATCTCCTCTTCATCTCTTTCTCTCCTCATCTCTTTCTCTCCTCATTTCTTTCTCTCCTCCTCATCTCCTCTTCATCTCTTTCTCTCCTCATCTCCTCTCCTCTTCATCTCTTTCTCTCCACCTCTTCATTTCTTTTTTTCTCTCCTCCTCTTCATCTATTTCTCTCCTCCCCATCTCTCTTTCTCTCCTCCTTCATCTCCTTTTCTCCTCCCCAACTCTCCTCCATCTCCTCTGCATCCCACTTGCTATTCTCCTCCATCTCCTCTTCACCCCTCTTTCTCTCCTCCATCGCCTTGTCTCTCCTCAATCTCCTTATCATCTCTTTCCTCCTCCATTTATATCCTCCACCACTCTTCATCTCTATCCTACTCCCTTTCTCTCCTGCTCCTCCTTCCCTCTCTCTCCTCCCTCATTCGCTCAACCTCCTAAATATTTTACAAACTGCCCTGAAGAGGCTATTGGCTTGATTCAGCTATTTGATTCTCACCAAGATAGATGTTCCTTCTTACAAATTCCAAAGGCACTTATTATACCGCAGATCGGACTGTGAAGTTGCCTTCTTCTCTTGCATCGCATCCTCTATTAAATTTTTTTCTCTTCCCCTCTTGATGTTGAGGATATTCACATTAAAGGAATTATGCAAAACACAATTATACTCGTTTACAGATATGGCAGCTTGTATGTGTGCATCCGAGAGCACTCCTATGACGGTATGCAGTGCTGTGCTGATTACACTACATTAGCATAAAACCTGTCAGTGTCACTGGGCATGTCGCTGTTACTCCACAGATGTCAATAGTAATAATTTTTTTAATATCTAGATGATTTTTTATTATTTGAAACGAGGACAGTGAAGACTCGACCTCGTACAGTATGTGTACTGTATGTGTATCCTTTTCCAGTTGCACTGTCCTTGTTTCAAAAATACTTTTGTAGTGCGTCTTTAATTTAATTAATCAAAATGATTATATACTCTAGATCAGTGGGTGTGCTGTGACATTTGACGGGAGGGAGAAAATAGACAGTCCACACTGGTGTGTGATGTAGTGATGGGAATTATGGCTCTTTGAAAGGAGTCAGCACTTTTGGCTCCATTAGTTTCATAGAGCTGTTCAAAAGACCGGCTCTCGTTCGTTTTCTATTTTTCTTTATGGGTGGATGGATAAGAGGACAAAAAAATGCGAGACTGTCCCCCTAGCTGCAGAACATCATTGTTGCATTTGGTAAATGGTAAATGGTTCATTTATATAGCGCTTTTATCCAAAGCTTTACAATTTGTTACTCACATTGTACCCATTCACTCACACATGCACACACCGATGGCGGAGGCAAGCATGCAAGGTGCAAGCGGGAATCGAACCGGGAACCTCCGGATTACCAAACAACTGCTCTATCACTGTCGCCCCAGGCATTTATACCTTCATTAAACTGCATACACGTTTATTGCATTTCTCTGTTTTTATAGTTATTGCCCTCTATTTTATTATTATGTTTTATTCTATTCTCTTTTATTATGCCTCTATTTCAGGGGTTCTCAAACTTTTTTATACCACGACCCCATTTTATTTAGGAAATCTCTTGGCAACCCTACACTTAACTCATTGATCGCTGAGAATTAGTCTGGCCCCGTTCTAGCACTGCCACGCTTTAAAAGATAGGAGTGCGTCACCTTGTTTGTAGAGCTATGACTATATTCTATATTATAGCTATGGATACAATACTATGGCCCATTTGACACGACATATCTATCATTCTATATGTGAAAAAGAATAAATGTTTCCATCCATATGTTCCCGTGTTATACCGTGGTGAATATAAGTATCGTTATAGCTTGGTCTGGGGTAATTCCCGAAAGGCTGAGTAACAGAGCGGCAGCGCAATAGTGGCAGGAGGCCGCGACTAGCGGCCTCCAGGCTCCAAAACAGGGGGCAGCGACGGCTGCCAGACATTGACCTTGGATTAATAGGAACCCAAGGAGGACAATACACTACTTGAAGCATACTGCACCTTATGTGACACTGTGAATATAGATTTCATTTAGTTAGATAGTTAAATTATATTGACCAAATTGTTTACACTGCTGTGTTGTTTTTTACTACCTGTACCCCCCCCTTCCCCCATGCTCAGTATATTTTTACTGTATTTATTTCTGTATATTTTATTTCATTTTTATTCTATTTTACTCTACTCTTATCCTAGGCAACTTGATTGATTTGTGTTACTATTCTAATTTGTGACCTGTCCTGTCTAAATGTTTAAATGTTGAGCGATTTGCAGTGTCAAATTTCCCACGGGATAATAAATGTATTTCTATTCTATCTATTCTATTCTATTCTATTATGTTTCATCATGAATGCATGAAAGGGGGGGGGGGGGCGTCATTTCTGATTATTTGATTGCCACTAACGGCATTCGTATTAAACACTAAAAATGCTTATCAACCCGATCGGTATAAAAGCATTGCACGATCAAGCAAAAATTTACGTCAGATAGTCCTTACCTGTGATCGGGAGTATTCCAAAAATAATATTCCAATTGTTTGATTGCCATCTGGTATATCCGATGTCCATTTGGTCCACGACATAACCCACCACAACATATGGATCGGGGGTATTTGACGCGCTTCAATGCAACCGGGAGAACCGCTAGACTGGCCCGACAGAGAAAAGTGAGACCGGTGACATTTGACCGTTGCACAGGCCAAGATACAAGGTTTCAAAGGGTGCTCAATACCGCCGTCTAGCTGGATGCGTCCGGTATTGTACTTTATACAACACTATGGGTACTCGTTCCGGACTGATATCCAGAACTTTGCGAGGGCCTGTCCATTGAACTTGACTTTCATTAGCTCGTCACACGACAGTGGGAGGCCTAATGCGTCATGTGTAATGAATGGATCTTGGATCCAGTTGTCTAAATTGTCTGTGATCTCTCTTTCTACTAGGACATAGTTCTGAAATTGTTCAATGAGCCCTTCTATCTGGCTACAGATGATGGGCTTCAAATAATTGTTCCTCCAAAAGGCCACCTAGCAGAGTAAATACCCCAGAATCTCTGCTGATTATCCTGGAGTGCCACAAACTCCAAAGAGTTTCTTAATCCAGCTCTCCATTTTAGCTGTTAGTCCAAACAGGTCTGTGTCCCGACCTTGTAGTCCCAGATTCAACGCATTGAGGTGGTCAAAGATGTCTGCTAGATATGTCAGCTGTGCCAGCCATTCATTATCAGCTCATTTCTCTGCCAATGGGTTGTTTTTGTCTGCAAGGAAAATCTGTGCTTCCACGATTATATATGTGCAGGATGTAGTGAGATGTGAATTAGAATAGCTACTGTGTGTCGGCCACCGTTGATGAAGGGGCGAGACATGGCAAACACACAGCTGCCAGGTGGAAAACTCTATCTGAGTTGGTGTCATGTACAGAGGTCTATTGACCATACAAGATAGTAATCTGGGCAGGTGTTACATGAGCAAAAAACAACCCCCTCAGTAGAAAAATGCTTCTCAAAACAGTCCCGGGTAGGCAGATAGTAAACAAAGACGTTTTCAGATGGTAAATTGTATTTATTAGGTGTGGGGCTTCCAACCCACGGCCTGTTCCCCAAAGGGGAAAAGGGGATGTTATTAGGGGATTTCAACCCTAGATCACACAGAGGGAAAAGGGTAAGGGGAGAACAAACAAGGTAGATATAAATGGACAAACAGACAACACTAGGGATTAAATGATAAGGCCAATAATATAGATATGCTCCCCCATGAATGTGTCAATTAACACAGAGGCCAATCTATATATATGTCTCTATATGTTACCTGGTAGCAACGCTAGCTTAGATACCTACCAGTGTGAATAGGACGAACACACAGTCTCATACAGTTATGGAGACAAGGCCAAATACACTACAACAAGGGCAAATGAAACACAGTTCCACCACAGTGGCAACCACAGGCAACCTCCGACACCGTGATCACCAGCAAGTGACACAATGAGGCGCCCCGTGTGTGTGATCTTCCAGCTTATATCCACCCATCCAACTAACTGCCCACAGGTGTAATCAAGCAGGTGCAATCAGCTCAATCAGGAGGATGAGTGGTCTCTGGGAAGAAGAGAAGAAGCAGCGTTAAAGATGACACATCACACCACCAAAAACAACATAACCCAACTCATGATACTAATCTGATGTTCACATGGTCTTCCAAATACAGTAATAATGATAATGACCAACCCACGTACATCACACCTCCCCCCATAAGAGCGAACCCGCAGGGTTAGCAAAACATTATCACCCGTTATCAACCAACATCCGATTAGTACCAACAGAACAAAAATAAATAGAAATCACACTCCATATAGACCACATGCCCCTATTTTGGGCCCACACGGTCAACCATACGCAAATTGCTCAATGGTGTTCGCACTCCCAACATCAACCCCGTGCGTCCTGTAAGGCACATTAGAACACAACACAGCATGTGAAACAACAGTCCTGTCACATCTCAACTCCGACGAGACGCGGGCAGGACTTTTCATTAGCCTATTCACATGACACCAGCGTGTCCTCCTCCGCCGCCCGAGCGTATGCAACATATACTTAGTGGCAGAGACCTTTCCTCTTACCACATAAGGTCCTGAGAACCGGGCAGTGAGCACCGTACTAGGCGTGGGCAGCACAATAAACACCTCATCCCCCGCCTCAAAATCCCTAGGGACAGCACAAATAGAAGGGACATTGGGGTGATTATTAATCAATACATCAGAACACAAGTCAGTTAATGGAGCGTTTTCAACCTCCCACACAGGGATCACACTTTTCCCAGCAATATCGTTCCCCATGATAAACTCAACGCCCTTTACGGGAAAACATGGGCGAACCGCGACCGGAAAACAACCTGTGATCAGTGCAGACTGTACATGCACCTTATGCAACGGCACGCGCACACACCCCATGCCAATACCTCTCACCAATTCGCTCGACCGACAGGAGTCCACATCCAATGGTAATACATCAGCCAGGATGAACGATTGAGAGGCTCCTGTATCACGGAGTATTCTCACCCGATGGTAGTCCCCAACTTTACCTGACAGGGACACACAACCATCAAACAAAAAGGGCTCAAAAGAGCTATGCTGGTCAGGACATGACACCGTACCAATCAACCCCACCCCTTTCGGTTCCTGGGCTGACTCCCTGGTCTCCTGTCGATCCCTTAGCGCATGACAGTCCTTCACAAAATGCCCTTCTTTTTTACAATAATGACACACCCTTTCAGACGGCGGAGAGCGTGATCGGAATGCTCGCTCGTCACCCAAGGTATTTCGAGACGGCGGTGAGCGAGGTCGGAATGGTCGCTCGTCACCTCCGCGATACGGCGGCCCCGACGGAGAGAACGCGCCCCCTCCTACATACACACCATTTCGTACAGAAACATGTGATGCAGAAACATTTTTGTGGATCATTGCCAACTCGTCACACAAAACTGCAGCTTCCTGGAGGGTAGAAACCTTTCGCTCCTCCAACTGTATTATCATGTGTTCGGGCACAAATTTTTTAAATTGTTCCATGAGGATTAACTCGCTCAAAGCCGCGAGTCCATCCACCTTACACGCTTCACACCAACGAGTGAACACCATCCGTTGTTCATGGGAAAATGCGACATGTGTTTGCGAGGGTGCTTTACTTAGTCCCCTAAACCGCTGCCTATAAGCCTCCGGCACCAGTTCATACACGCGCAAGACAGCACCCTTCACTTTCTCATATACCATGCTGTCCTCCTTTGATAAAAACTGGCATGCGTCTTGAGCCCTACCCGTGAGCCTATATTGCACTAATAGTGCCCACTGATCCTCCGGCCAATTCGCAGCCCCCGCTACCCGCTCAAAATTCAAAAAAAAATTCTCCACCTCAGATTCTCGAAACACAGGAACCATAGCAATATGTTGCCCAACATTAAAACTGCCATGGCCACCTTCAGATGAGGGTGAAGAAGAGCCAACACTCTCCAGCTCCATCCTCTTCAGTGTAATCTGGAGCTCTCTATCTCTCTCCTTCTCCCTTCCTCGCTCTTCCCTGTCTCTCTCAGCTGCCCTGTCCTGTCTATCTCTCTCAGCTGCTCTGTCCTCTCTGTCAGCTCTGTCCCGTCTATCTCTCTCAGCTGCTCTGTCCTCTCTGTCAGCTGCTCTGTCCTCCCTGTCTCTGTCCTCTCTGCGCAACAGCGCTCTCTCCTCCATCTGGAGACGGGCCAAACGCAGACTAGAGCGCGCATGGCCAGAAGACGTGGAGTCTTTATCCGAATCGCCCGCGGTCTCACTTTCAGCTCCGGCCGTACTACCATCCTTGTCAAGATCACGTAAGGGAGAGTTAACCCATTCGCCAGTGTGTGCAACCTCCTGATCACTATGACTCACTACTCCCTGAGCCGGGCTAAACACCTGTTGCTACACCAACCCCGCTATAACAGCTGCCTTCATATCAGCCTTGGATTGGGAATTTTGTACAGCAATAGCATAATGCCTAGCAATAAGGCCTAATTCCGCCTTAGTGCAAACTTCCACTTGACCCTCTGTCGGATCTGCTATAAAGGCTTCCAAAACAAATGCCGACACAGCCATATTATGTTTTTATGTGTGCGTGAGAAAAAAATATATATACATATATATCACGTCCTCACTTAATTAACCATGACCGTGCACAATAATAATAGACACATTCTGCTTTCATACCTCTTAACCAAAACAATCCAACTGACCACATCTACTAAATGAAAATAATAACAAATGGTCCTAACCACTCAACTAGGAGTCACCTGTGTCACTCTAGCCTATCCCAGATAAACTACTCCACTAGATGGATGAAAGGCTACAAATATCTTCAGTCGCTTACCGATTTCTTGCGCACTCCACCGGATTCACAACTCGTGCCCCCCACCCTCTAGCCAAGCAGGTGACCCCCCCCCCGTTACCTATGTGGCAGAAAAATAGAATGGTTAAGAGCATCACAACAATAATGGTTTACATCAATCAACTGTGCACGGACCCCTACCAATACCAATTTAGAAAACGCTATCTTATTACACCTGACATGCTTCAATCGACAAGTCACCCCGTTATTTTACCAACAAGGAACCATACAATTGCGCAAACTTAACGAGCCCCCATGTCATGTACAGAGGTCTATTGACCATACAAGATAGTAATCTGGGCAGGTGTTACATGAGCAAAAAACAACCCCCTCAGTAGAAAAATGCTTCTCAAAACAGTCCCGGGTAGGCAGATAGTAAACAAAGACGTTTTCAGATGGTAAATTGTATTTATTAGGTGTGGGGCTTCCAACCCACGGCCTGTTCCCCAAAGGGGAAAAGGGGATGTTATTAGGGGATTTCAACCCTAGATCACACAGAGGGAAAAGGGTAAGGGGAGAACAAACAAGGTAGATATAAATGGACAAACAGACAACACTAGGGATTAAATGATAAGGCCAATAATATAGATATGCTCCCCCATGAATGTGTCAATTAACACAGAGGCCAATCTATATATATGTATCTATATGTTACCTGGTAGCAACGCTAGCTCAGATACCTACCAGTGTGAATAGGACGAACACACAGTCTCATACAGTTATGGAGACAAGGCCAAATACACTACAACAAGGGCAAATGAAACACAGTTCCACCACAGTGGCAACCACAGGCAACCTCCGACACCGTGATCACCAGCAAGTGACACAATGAGGCGCCCCGTGTGTGTGTGATCTTCCAGCTTATATCCACCCATCCAACTAACTGCCCACAGGTGTAATCAAGCAGGTGCAATCAGCTCAATCAGGAGGATGAGTGGTCTCTGGGAAGAAGAGAAGAAGCAGCGTTAAAGATGACACATCACACCACCAAGAACAACATAACCCAACTCATGATACTAATCTGATGTTCACATGGTCTTCCAAATACAGTAATAATGATAATGACCAACCCACGTACATCACAGTTGTGCTCGTCGGTTTTTCTCTTGATTTTTATTTATTTTTTGCCAATGCACTGTCACCTACCCGCGACCCGTAGTTTGTGAACCACTGCTCTATTTTATTATGTAAAGTTGAGTTGGCTCTGAGTCCATGCTACATTGTGTTTTGAGTACATGACAATAAACTTGAAACTTGTCTTATTTAGAATAAGGTAAATAGAGAAAAGGTAAAATAACAGCTCTTTTTCGCCCAGGACTCAGTTCCCTTCATTCATAGCAAAGAGCTGTTCAAAATAATCGTATCATTCGCGAACGACCCATCACTAGTGTGATGCTGTCAAAGCTCGAACGCAGTGTGAAGAGAGGTCTAGCTAGGAGAGACTATGCCTAATCAGAGTGGAACAAAGAAAACCAGAGCGGAACTAAATGTATTCCGATTTAAATACAATGTGTTGCACACAAGAGCTGTAATCAAAAGCATTGCCGTCACAGAAAATCAGTTATTATCACCATAGTGAGCTAGCTAGCTGATGGTCCATTATCTATCCCATCAGGGAGAGAAAAATCCGACAACAATATGAAAAAAGTTTTTGACACAGTCAGGAGCTAATGCCCCCAGCATTCTAGGTAACGCTCAGATTACAAAGACAATGACAGCTAATGTACTGTATACCTCTCCCAAAAACTCAAAGCTATCCCCCTGTCAAACAACACTGTTGTGAGACGCATCAATGACATCTCAGACAACATGAAAGAGCAACTTGTTGGTCAGATGGATGAGGGCATGAGGCCACTGACGGGAACAAGGACTGTCTGTTAATAGTGTAGGTTAGATACATTGATGCAGATGATTTGAGTGAGGATTTTCTATTTTGCAGCTGTATATCCTAAAGAGAGCAACAGCTCAACATCATACCTGAGTGAAGCCTATATCTGAAATGGGAGCACTGCGTGGGGATCTGCACAGAAGGTGCTCAGGCAATGGCAGGGAAACGGGCCCTAATCAACAGAGTTGCTCTGCATAATTCATAGAGGCACTTAAGTCAAAGCAGTTAAGTTCGGAGTTGAATGATGTTTTGTCCGATATGATCATTTACATCGAAACAAGAACACTGAAAGCTCACATTCTTTCTGCATGGCTCAGAGTTTTTTCACAGTGATTTCTGATGGATTAGGGTCCTACAGTAGCACTGAAATGTGAGATCAGAAATGTGATCTTGTGAAACTGGTCTACTGTGGGGTTAAGATTTCGACTTTTAAAAGATGGAAAAGAGAATTTAGTTATGGTATCCTTGACTGGTATTTCATAACAAATCCATGTATGTATAAATTAGTAGAACAAACAGTTGCAGGCGTCAGTGTTGTGTGACATTATGGGGAGCCTTCAGGCAACCCCCATCATGCTAAGATTGTTTACTCAACTGTATTTAGAAGAACAGTTGGAGACACAGGGGGCAGGTCATAAAAGCCCCTGCATGCTAAAACTGTTTGGGACACATTCAAGGAACTATTAATTCAGTATACTTTATATAGGAAATCTGGTATTAAAATATGGACAACTCCACATTGGGTAAATGCTGAATATATATGTAACTTATTACATTAACCATACAAATATAGAAAAGGTTTTAGAGTTAAGACTCTGTGCTCTTCAAGAAACCACAGCACACACCCCGAGGAGAGACAGGGGGGCGGGACGCCCCCCAGAAGATCATCTAATTGGGACCCAAGGAACAGAGAAAACTCCATATATAGAATCAAGAAAGCTAATTGGACCAAACATATTATACAAATGAAATCTATTATTATTATTATTATTAGAATGTGCTAGGATTGGTGGGAAATCAGAGTATTTAAGACAGAACACAGTGTTAATTCAAGAGGCCAGCCAGACGCACCCACCACCCCAGGGGGTCTGCTGGTCTCCACCGCTGCCACAGAGAATGCTTTCTGCCGTTTCATGTGAGTAAAATCATGGACCCATTATTGTTGGTTAGAGTAACATGTACAGATTCCGATCTGTTGACCAGGTTTACTCATGTGAAATGCTCAGAAGATAGTCTATTCCATTGATAAACATGACTACTTTTATGTGCAAACTTGTCTTTGATGTGAAGAGCCACCGTGAATGGGCTATATGATTATGTAAACCTCATCAATCCTTTTGTACAATCATGTCTTATGAAAAATGATGAATAATCCCTGTATGTAACTGATGCATTTTCACCTTTTGGCCTCTCGGCAATAAATACATGAGTTTGAATTCGAACTCTGTGGTCTGGACTGCACGTTTATTCCTTGCTGGCTATATTGGAAGTCAGATGAGGAGACCATTCTATCACTTATGATCTTTCCCTCCTTCCAGATAACAACCTCATTGTACTGTTATTAATCTAATGTATTGATTTAAGAATATACCACATAGTCTTTCAGGGTTTTTATTCCAGAGTGAATAAACAATGTTTAAGGATTTCACAGCTCTGGACAACACATCTTCTCGCATGGGGAGAGTCATGTGTGTCCTGAACAAATATACACCGGTTTTATACTGTTACAGACAGCATACTGTCAGCACTAGTGGCCGACAAAGGTCAGGAGTTCCGCTGAGCTGGAGTCTTAGTTTAGACGAGAGACACCTCCGATGGCAGTCGCATAGGTGTAGGAATGTCTTCAGGAATGTGCTCACATGCCTTGTGTCACAGTCACTCACACTACCTAGGTGACGTGTTTTATAAGCTCAATGAATTGAATCTGCAGTTGCAGGGCACAAACACAGACCTTCCACATGTGGCAGACAGGATACAATCATTCACACAGAAACTGGATGTGGAGCAGGAGGACTTGAACAGGGAGATATAGACTAATTTGACCATTTGAAGGCATTCATTGAAACCAATGAGCTGCAGAACACAGTGATTATGTGTGACAGATCACATCTCAGCCCTGAAAACAAACTTCCAGAAATCTGTGTGGATGACACTGGCAAATAATTATGCCATGTTCATCACTGAGGATGAATCCAAGAGTCACACTTTAGAAACATTGAATATGTCACTTCGTAATGTTTAATTAATATACACTTTGTCGGTACAAACCATAATGAGTACTGTAACTGAGGGGTACAATTCCCTGACTGTATTGATAAGTATGGTATCATTAAACCACTACCGTCTTATGTACTTTAATTACTGGCCATACCGTACATGAGTATATGATATCTAAATATGATGAACACTTCCCACCATGAATCGGTTCCACACAAAGTTATAATTAAGTATTTATTGCAGCAAAAGGTACATAATATACTTCTCTATTTTACTTTGGATGCGCTTATAAGGCAAAGGAATGTGCGTAGGCAAATCAATAATGAATGTCCATTCTCTGGTTACGCAGGAGGTAATTATACAACCTGAATATTAGGAATTATATCTATGGTACTCTGGGGAAGCAGCGGGATATACTGGTAGGGGGTTCCCACCGGTGGTAAGCCAGCAGGGGGAGGAAATGTTCGAATGCAAAGTCTGGATCAGCGGGGACTCAATAAGCTCCTGCGATGGGAGGCGGTATATTACTCCCTGATCGGCAGACGAAAAGCAGCAGCTGTAATCCCAGTATGCGTGCAGCACAGGTGAAAGCCGGCCAGCCTCTCCAATAGAGACGGGCTCGAGTGATGTTCCTCACGGGTAGATCCCACAGTAGTGGGTGTAGACGATTCTTCTCCGCTCCAACAGCCTGGTCCAAAGCAATAATAATAATAATCCAGCCGGAAAGGGGCTCTGCATTCACCGGTGTAGATCCTCCGGTGCGCGGTACTTCACATTAACTAAGTTGAACTTGACGTTATTCCACTAATCTCTGACACTTTACTATCCTATTCGCACGCGGCTATAAGTGCTCTATTTAGACGCACTGTTGCTCACTTCACTTGGTCGTTGACTCGTGATGAAGGCTTTACTAGTAAGGAGCGAACGATACGTTGAACAAACGTATTAGGATAAGACAAGACTCTATTTTGGGGCAAAACGGGCCCACTTCACTGCACGTCGTATCGTGGGTGAGGCTTCACTTGGGTAACTCGAACTCGAACTCGAACTACTTCAACTGACTGCTGTATTCACCTGCGCCGTATTTATATGTTAGGCGAATAAACTAGTACCAGCCTTATTCCTGTCTCGTAGTCTTGGGCAAAGCCGGGCATGTACAGACATGTCTTGACGGTGGCTTTGAACTCGACTCTGGGGGCATGGCACTGGCGCTGGTGGAACGCTATCCAATAAGAGAACGAAATATTATGGTCTGTACTAGGTTAAAGGGATATTCCGTGTATATGTACAAAGAATACACAAGGGATATCAGACGATATACAAATATTATGCAATATATATCAATCAGTAAATATATATATATTCGGTTTAATCTGACCCTTTGTAACAGCCGCCTCCTAATTAGTCCCACCTAATTAGATAAGCAGAGACAGATTAACCGCACTGTCCACTACTCAATGTCTGTGGTGAGGGTAGGCAGTTCACAAAGTCAGGGGGTCATGGTCGTCATTAAGCGAGTCGGGGAGCCTTGGCGACTCTATCAGCCTCGCCACGGGTCGGTTGTAGGTCCGCCCTTGGACGAGCAATTCTGCCGCTCTGACCTTTCCGTCGGCACCAGTGGTCACTTTGCTTACGCGGCCGGCCGGCCACGCAGCTCGGGGTAGTGACTGGTCTATGGTCATGACGACTGGACGGGATGAAGGGGGGCTTAGGAGGAAGCGGGCCTGAGACTGCTTTGATCTGTGCTTGGCTGTGCCTCCTCCTCCTCCTCCGTCTGTTTCTCTTGTTTGCTCTGTACCCCGTCTGAGGAGGGGCCGGTGCCGGCCGCCCCGTCAAGGAGTCGCTTGGGGTGCTGGGTTCGAGGTCAGCTACGTCTGGAGCGCAGCTGAGGGGGGTGGAGTTCCGAACTCCCTCTGGTGCCCACGGTTCTCTCACGGGCCTCTCGCTTAATGTCAATAGCCTCTGCTGTACGAGGGAGTGGCCGGTGTCGCTCGCCTTTGTGTGTAGGCAGCGTGTAGACGTGGGTTGACTGTCAAGTCCGTAGAGGGGGCCCTGGAGCGTCCATCCTAGTCGGGTCTGAACCGCGACTGGGCATCCTTTGGGTTCGATGTGGGCCGCCTCAATTGGGAGAATGAGGTCCGCGTGGTCGGAGCCGATGAGCAGGGTCGGTGTGGCGCCGTCGATAAGCGGTATAGGTAGTTGACGTAGATGCACATACTTAGCCATCAGCTGTGGGATGGGGTAGGTGTACTGAGACAAGCCTATGTCGTGGCTGGTGAAGACGTTGGTTATACTATACTGCTTCTCGGGATATCAGACGATATACAAATATTATGCAATATATATCAATCAGTAAATATATATATTCGGTTTAATCTGACCCTTTGTAACAAGTACAAATCTAAATCCAGAAAAAGATTTTTTTAAGAAAAATGAATGCATATTTTATATACCCATTGCCAGGACAACACCAGGTTCACAAGATTCACGTGTGCATGCAGATTGGGCCAACAGCAGAGCAGTCATGTCGTGTGCAGTTGGAGAGGGGAATGGTGTTCAGTGCGATCACACATAACCCGACACTTAACAATCGATAAGTGAGCTCACATGAATCAAAATACATAGCAGTATTGCTCATACGAATGTATGGCTATTAATACTAATTAATATAATTAATATATTAAGCCAAGGGCCTTAAATCACATACTCCATTATGAATTGGTATAGACTTCTAGCCAAGAAAGAGACAGGTTGGGAAGCCTGAAGATTAGATGAGCTCACTGTCCCATGTCGAGTAGCCTTTTTGGACTTGATTTTAATATCCTATTTAATGACAGGGACCCGTATGTTGCCGTTAGAAGCCCTACTGCGACGCCGAGGGTGCAGTACCGGCCAGATTCTCCCAGGTGGCAGTATCGAGCTGCAGTAAACCCTGTTCCAGACCCTTGTGTTACACTGTAAGGTCTCCGGGCGCAGATTATTACTAGACGGCAAGGCTATAGGTTCAATCAGTCGCATCCAAACGTCTATGGGACATCCGATGCATATGCTGTGATTGATTATGCCATGGCCCTAATTGACATTGGATGTACCAGATGACGATCAAACAATTATATTATTTTTGGAATACTCCCGGCCACAGGTAAGGACTATCTGACGTAAATTCTGGCTTGATTGTGCAATGTTTTCATACCAATCCAGCTGATTCGCGTTTTTAGCATTCAATACTAATGCCGTTACTGGTAATCAATAATCAGAAACGACCCCCCCCCCCCCCTTTTCATGCATTCATGGTGGAACATAATACCGATCAAATGCAATTGGATTTTTAACTCTAGCTTGTGTAGGGTCGAAACGCCAATGGATTTAACGTTATTAGCTTAGCGCCTTATAAATAGCTTTACAGGAATTATCCCAGATCATTCCGATATAACACTCATATTCATCACGGTATAAAACGGGAACGTATTGATGAAAGAAATATTTCTTCAAGGCATATTGAACGGAAGGTTCATACTGTCAATTGACAATGACATTGGATACACAGCTATAATATAGAATATAGTTATAGCTCTACAAACAAGGTGACACACTCCTATCTTTTAAAGCGTGGCATTGCTACGACAGGCCCCTGTCTAATAGCTGGCCATCAATGATGTTGTGAAGGGCCAGATTAAACTGAATATATATATGTATCGTTTGATATACTTTGTATATTATTTATATATATACACGGAATATCCCTTTACCTGCGTTCAGACCAGAGTAATATTCGCTCTCCTATTGGACAGCGCCCCCAGGCGCCAGCGCGCAAGCCCCCAACGGCAAGTTCAAAGACAACTGCAGGCATGTCAGAACATGCCCAGAGTCAGCGTAGTAATACGAGACAAGGACTGAGGTTGGGACTAGATATTCACTTAAGTATATATATTGGCGCAGGTGTAAACAGCAGTACCTACCTTACCCACCTTCCCCACGAGTCAACGTGCAGTGAAGTGAGCAACCTTGCGTCTAAATAGAGCATTGAGAACCGCGTGCGAATAGAATGATAAAGTGTCAGAGTTTAATGAAGTAACGTTGAGTTCGACTTAATCTAATGTGAAGTAAATAGTCGATCATTTATTGTATATCGTGCGGCCACAGTTCTTCCGTGTGTAGCATTACCCATCGGTTCGTCGTGTCTTTAGCTAGTGCACTTAACCAGGCTGTGTGGCCTAAATACGTCGCCCACACCCGAGGAGTCCTAGGCGGAGAACCATTGGACATGTACACAGGAGAATCGGCGCCGGCGATTGCAGAACCATTCCTGGTTGGATTATATTGATTTGGGACGTGACTACCGGAGAAGAGCATCGTTGATTTCCACTATCGTTTGGGATTCAACCTCGTGAGGATTACAACTCGGGCCTGCCTCGTGGACGGGGCTGGCTAGCTGTCATCAATGCTGTCGAGCATTTTGGATTACAATTATTGCTTTGGCTGCTGATCAAGGGAGTTTACAAGAACCGACTCCTGTACCTGGAGTCTCTTTATTCCTCATTGAATCAGACGGAGTACCCAAACATTCCTCTACCCTCCAGGCCTTACACCCCAGAGGGAACCCATTGTCTCCAGTTGGTACCAGTGTTGCCCTATATAATTGCTACTATACAACAGGTGGCGTCAGCTTAGACCCATCGTAGGATTCCTGCTATTCTTAATGACTTATGCTCTTGACTGACTTTACGTATATTCTTCGCCATACAAGCGCGACCCTAATTCTCATTCTGTAACCTAACGTTGCCTAATAATAATAAATTACCCTCCAATAGTATTTCTGTGTCAATGCCGTGTTCTTGTGGGTGTTCACCATCTATATTTGATGTACTGTCTGGCCAGTAATTAAAGTACATAACTAGCAGTGGTTTAATCTATCACAATCTTTAATACAGTCAGGGTTTTGTAACCCCTCAGTTACAATTGGTCCTTCGAGCCGGATGGTATCAGTGTAATATTTAATATAATATTAATATTAAACATGGCCAGCGGTGAACACTCCCCAAGCGGCTCCCCTAAGCTAGAACGCCCGCAGCGCAAACGTCAGCCACCTCCATATCTGGAGGAATTCGCTTTCGTTCTACCCCCTAGCTTATCTAAACAGACGTTAAATACGGATAAAGCGGATAGTCTAAGCATGTCCAATCCTATCGACTTGGCGACCCTGCCAGTAGAGACCCCAGTGGGTTCAAACGAAACTGACTCAGCTCACGGGGGGGACCAGGTGGGACATGACATGACTATACCTCCAGACAGCGTCACCGGGATAGACCCCGGAGCGCTCCAGGATAAAGAAAGCGATCCAGGGATAGAACCCGACACACAACCAAAAGAAGAGAACCGCGCCCAGGAGATAGACCTCGGAGCGCGCCAGGAGAACAGATCTCCAACAAGCCCTGTCAGCACCCGATCACCTCCGTCAGTGTCATCCCCCAGCGAGGCGGACCAGATACTGGCGCAAGCCTTGATCGCCACACTGACAGCCTCCACCGAACGTGACCGGCTTCAAGCAAAGACGCATAGTGAGCGCGAACACTCCGCCACGGAAAGAGAGCGCCTCCACGCGCAACTCCAAGCGCAAGCCCTTAGTGAGCGCGAACACTCTGCCGTGGAACGAGAGCGCCTCCGGGCGCAACAATTAAGTGAGCGCGAACACTCTGCCATGGAACGAGAGCGCCTCCAGGCTCAACAGATGAGCGAGCGCGAACAACGAGAGCGCCTCCAGGCGCAACAAGTAAGTGAGCGCGAACACTCTGCAGCGGAACGAGAGCGCCTCCAGGCGCAACAATTAAGCGAGCGCGAACACTCTGCAGCGGAACGAGAGCGCCTTCACGCGCAACTCCAAGCGCAAGCCCTTAGTGAGCGCGAACACTCTGCAACCGAACGAGAGCGCCTCCAGGCGCAACAAAGGAGTGAGGACGACCGCATAAGACTGGAGGAGAGGCGCCTTCAGACGGAAGAGAACATCGAACGAGAACGCGCCAATGCACAGCGCGAAGCAGAGCGCGACCGGCTGCAGGCGCAGATGATAGAACAATTGATCGCCAGGGCGACACCCCCTCTCTCCGCACGGAGCTCCCGGAGATCATCACGACAAGGGTCTAGGGCACCTTCCCCTACCCGACAAAGCGACCCGGGACCCGGCCAACAGGAGGAACCTGTCTACGTCTCCGACCCCCCTCCCCGACCGGTCCATACGAGACCCAGTCAACGGGAAGAACCGGCCTACGTCGCCGAGAGACTGTCTAGAAGACTCCAGGACCTAGAAGAGGAAGAGGAAGAGGAGGAATGTCAAGCCCACCAGCAAGAACGTACTCTGGACCAGGAGGCCCAGTACAGCCCCGACTTCAGCCCCGAGTCACTGCACTACAAACCCCCGACCCAACTCACGGGTGAGTTTGACGTACAGTCAGCACCGAGGAACAGCACCTGGGGACCCGGCCTCTGGTACCCACCAAGTACTAACCCACGACCACACGTACGGGGAGACTCGCCCAGAAGGCCTCTTCCCCTACGCTCACCAATGTACCAGCCATCCATGGCATCGTACCTTGGCACACCGACGTTCCCAGACTTTACGCGCGAGGACAGAGCACAGTACACGGAATTACGCATGTGTTTGGAGACTATGATGTCCGACGTCCCCGACGAGTCGTACAAATATGCCATCCTCCTCAAGCATCTCAAGGTGCCCAGAGCGCATAACATAGCGCTGGCATATTCCAACTCAAGCACCCCATACTCCGCGGCTCTAGTGGCCCTCGACCAGCGTTATGGACGCATATGGGATTACGTGATCCAAGAAATACGGGATATCGACCGCCTCCCCCCAGCCAAAGACAATAGAGCACTGGATGACCTCTCTATCAAGGTACAATCCCTAGTAGGGATGCTGGGGTCCCAAAAGGAGAAGGGGAGATATGAACTGTATGCAAATTCTAATGTGGAGCGAATACTGGAGAAGCTCCCTCCAGCCCGCCAAGAGCGCTTTCGGCGGCAGAGAGACCACCGTGATCCCAACGGCCCCGAGCCATCCCTCCTAGACCTGGCCGCGTTCCTCGCAAGGGAAGTTAGCAGCCTACGACTGGACACATTCGTGTGGAGTGGATCTAGCCCAAGAGATGGACCTCGGAGGTCCAACGATAATAATAATAATAATAATAATAATTTAGGACCTGCTCCGAGGTCATCATTTGGCACACATGCGAACCATGCATACAATGCGTATCTGCGATTAACCCATCCCGTCGTCCTTCCCCCCCAAGGGCAGCCGGGAGCAGACAGGCGCCACGTGAGCCGCGCCAGGGGACCAATCCAAGTGCTCCTGTCCGTCTTCGTCAAGGACGCCACAGCGTTAGCGATCTTGTTGTTGTGCATGTTTTTCCATTGGGTTTATCTTATCGGGGGGGGAAACCCTTGCGAGCACGGGGAGAACATGCAAACTCCACACAGAAAGGCCGCCGGTCAGTGACCGTTATGCACCAGACCGAGTCAGTGCCGCAGCACAAGAACCACAGCACCCCCCAGACCAAGGGGAAGTGGAAGATTGTATGCCAGTACTGTGAAAAGGAACATTGGCTGTCTCAATGTGGCACTTTCAAGAAGCTGACCGCTGACGAGGTGAGTCAGTGGATCAAAGCCAACCGCCGCTGCTTCCGCTGCGCGCGCAGCCATATGGCAGCTGAGTGCCGTTTAAAGAAGAAATGCAGCAAGTGCGACGGCGCCCACTTGGAGATCCTACACGACAGCAACAAGAAGAAACCCGTACCCCCAAGCAGCTCGAGAGTGAACGTCATGTACATAGACCCTGCGAAGAGCGGGAGCTCCCGAGTCCTCTTGAAGGTGGTCCGAGTGATCTTAAGCTACGAGGACAAGGTCATGGACACTTACGCCGTCCTAGACGATGGGTCAGAAAAGTCTCTCCTCCTCGCATCCGCCGCAGCCCGGCTGGGTCTGCGGGGGAGCGGAGAAACAATGACAATCCGTACCATTAGAAGAGACCTGAAGACCATAAAGGGTGAAAATGTCTCCTTCATGATAGCAGCGGTCGGGCAGCCCGAGAAGCAGTATAGCATCACTAACGCCTTCACCAGCCACGACATAGGCCTGTCACAGTACACCTACCCCATCCCAAAGCTGATGGAAAAATACGTGCACCTACGTCAACTACCTATACCGCTCATCGACGACGCCACCCCGACCCTGCTCATAGGATCCGACCACGCACACCTCATCGTCCCAACGGACCGGGTCCACATCAGGCCCAGAGGCTGTCCAGCAGCGGTCGAGACCCGCCTGGGTTGGACACTACAAGGCCCCCTCTCCGGGTCTTCCAACCGACCGACAGCCACTCGCTGCCTCCACTCGAGGATAAACGAAGAAGACACCACCCTCTTACAGCACGTCGAGAGGCTATGGACATTAGACGCGATGCCCTTTAAGAATGAAAAGAAACTCGTTCGCTCAAAGGAAGACACTTATGCCATAACCCTCCTCGAGCAGAGGACAAAGAGAGTCGAGGTCAATGGAGTGATGAGATACGCAACTCCACTCTTGAGGCGAGAGGGTATGCCCACCCTCCACGCCTCAAAAGAAGCGACAGAACGATATCTACTGAACACAGAGCGGCGTCTAGCCAAAGACCCCACTCAAGCCACTGTGTACCGCGCTGAGATTGACAAGCTGATCACAGCGGGACGCGTGAATATTAAAGGCAACCAACTTGTGTTCGGCTTTTCTCTGATTGGCCGCGCCCCCCCGCCCCCACGCGCTGGCAAGCGCACGTCCCAAATGAAATCCAAGGAGCAAGCGAGCGGCAACGCGGCAACCTGCTGTTCCAAGTCCAACCAACTTGTGTTCAGCTGCGGTAGCAGTGGACATACAGTACACCTCCTATCTATGTTGGGATTATGTTTGGTCATGACAAAACAATAAAAATCGCTACTGTTAGTAATGCTGCCACCACCCACTTCAATGACAGCTGCTCTTTAAGATATAGTTTATGCATTCGCAAAATATGAGAGCGCGCCGCTGTCATTGAAGGGCTTCCTACAACAGAGCACCGCCGCTGCGCTGCTGCTGAAGCTGTATCTCAAGCCGGCGGCGGTGCACGGACGCCGGGGAAAAACCACCGCGTCGCCCCGCTGGCGCTTCAGGCTCAGCAGCCTCCACGGGCGAAATAACATATAACGTTACAGTTCCACACTGATGTACAGTGAGTGTCTAATATGGCTGTCGCAAAGTCATGCCTCTCCCTCTGACAATATCATAATGATGTGTTTTCTATATTATATCCACAATCATTCATCTAAAAAATTGTATGGGCTTTGATTAAACATGTAACCTACACCTACTGTAACTTACTGTACCTCTGCTTCCTACAGCACAGCAGGTAATGGCGTTAATCAATGGAACGCGAAACATAATAACGTTACGCTTTCTAGTTCAGCGCATTTCATAACTGTGTGGGCTTTTATACACGAGTGAATCGCGTAGTCTATGATACACATGACAGCGTGGATCGGCTTTCAGAGGGAGAGGCATGACTTCGCGACAGCCATATTAGACACTCATGTACATCAGTGTGGAACTGTAACGTTATATGTTATTTCGCCCGTGGAGGCTGCTGAGCCTGAAGCGCCAGCGGGGCGACGCGGTGGTTTTTCCCCGGCGTCCGTGCACCGCCGCCGGCTTGAGATACAGCTTCAGCAGCAGCGCAGCGGCGGTGCTCTGTTGTAGGAAGCCCTTCAATGACAGCGGCGCGCTCTCATATTGTGCGAATGCATAAACTATATCTTAAAGAGCAGCTGTCATTGAAGTGGGTGGTGGCAGCATTACTAACAGTAGCGATTTTTATTGTTTTGTCATGACCAAACATAATCCCAACATAGATAGGAGGTGTACTGTATGTCAAATGTCGGTCATGTGGTGGAAGTGTTCCGCTGGTTCGACCAGCGCTTTTGCCGCGTCTCTCTTTGCGCGAGGGCGTGTGCTAGTGGATTGATTGATTGGCCGTGTGGCCAATCAGAGAAACGCTGAACGAAAAGCTGAACACAAGTTGGTTGCCTTTAATATTCACGCCAGCGGGACACATAAAGAAAATTGACATTCAAGAGGCCGACCAGACTGGGGGAGCTCCAGTAGCTCACCACGTACCGCGAGTGCTATTTCAGCGCCGTGGACAACCGTGCTCGTCACGGATCTGGGGCTGAGCGAGTTCGAATCCCGGACTGCAGCCGTGCCTTTCCCAGAGTGTCTTCCCCCCCATCTGAACCCTTTCAGCCTGCTTCTGTCGGTCGAACTTGACCAGGTATAAATGCGATAAACGTATAAAAGAGCCACTCGAAAAAATAAGATATAATAAGAGCCTAAGTTTAAAAAATAAAAAATAAATAGGCCGACCAGACGATCGAATCTTGGTACGTGCCCCACCACAAGGTCCACCACAACGGCAAGGATCGCATTGTATTCAACTGCAGCTACCAGATCGGACTACAGAATCTGAATAAAGAACTCTTGCCCGGCCCAACACTCGGCCCCTCTCTCCTCGGCGTACTACTACGTTCCCGCCAAGACAAGGTGGCCAAAGGGATGTTCCTGCAGGTGAGACTAGTGGAGGAGGACAAGCCCTTGCTGCGGTTCCTATGGAGAGAGAGGATCAAAGATGAGCAACCATCCATCTACCAATGGGAGGTCCTCCCCTTCGGAACCACATGCAGCCCATGCTGTGCTACATTCGCACTGCAAAAACATGTGACAGAAGACCCTGAAGCTGACGAGGAAGTCAGACAAAGTGTAGAGAGGAGTTTCTACGTGGACAACTGTCTGCAAAGCGTCTCGACGCCAGAAGAAGCCGAAGCCCTCCTACTCAAGCTCCGCGCCTCACTGATCAAAGGCGGCTTTGATCTCCGGCAGTGGGCCAGCAGTGACCCTCAAGTACTTCGCAGCCTCTCCCCAGAGACAAAGGCAGCAAGCAGCGAGACCTGGATGGCAACCATCCGAGGTGAAGCACAGGAAATGACATTGGGCCTAGTCTGGCGCTTCAAAACAGACTCGCTCCATTACAAATACACACCCCTGACCACGGAGCAGGGAAGGTCGACCCCTCTACCGACCACCAGACGGAGCGTATACAGAACACTCGCAAGGCAATACGACCCGCTGGGATGTATCCTACCTTACACCACCCGGGCGAAAATGATTGTACGAGAACTGTGGGACAAGGAACAGGGCTGGGACGATCCCATACCCGACCACCTAGCTTCCACCTGGAGAGAGTGGGAGAGAGAACTCAACTCGCTCCAAAATGTGAACATACGCCGCAGCTACTTCCCACCCACAGTGCGGCTGGAGACGTGCCAGATGGACCTGCACGTCTTCAGCGACGCCTCAGAAGTGGCCTACGGTTCGGTGGCTTACTTGCGGGCCCGAGAGGAGGGAGGAGAAATACACACAGCCTTCATCCTGGCTCGCTCAAGGATAGCCCCCCGCAAGCAACAATCGATCCCGCGTCTAGAGCTCTGCGCAGCTCTGGTAGGCGTGCAACTCGCCACGTTAATCCAACGTGAACTCACCATCCCGGTGCAAAGAACAATCTTGTGGTCAGACTCCATGACCGTACTCACATGGATCCAGTCCGATTCTTGTAGATACAAGGTCTATCTATACACGGAATATCCCTTTACCTGCGTTCAGACCAGAGTAATATTCGCTCTCCTATTGGACAGCGCCCCCAGGCGCCAGTGCGCAAGCCCCCAACGGCAAGTTCAAAGACAACTGCAGGCATGTCAGAACATGCCCAGAGTCAGCGTAGTAATA
Organism: Notolepis coatsorum; assembly: GCF_963971535.1. Classification (NCBI taxonomy): domain Eukaryota; kingdom Metazoa; phylum Chordata; class Actinopteri; order Aulopiformes; family Paralepididae; genus Notolepis; species Notolepis coatsorum. The sequence goes on along the minus strand of NC_140170.1, from coordinate 91,248,584 downwards.
CGAGACAAGGACTGAGGTTGGGACTAGATATTCACTTAAGTATATATATTGGCGCAGGTGTAAACAGCAGTACCTACCTTACCCACCTTCACCACGAGTCAACGTGCAGTGAAGTGAGCAACCTTGCGTCTAAATAGAGCATTGAGAACCGCGTGCGAATAGAATGATAAAGTGTCAGAGTTTAATGAAGTAACGTTGAGTTCGACTTAATCTAATGTGAAGTAAATAGTCGATCATTTATTGTATATCGTGCGGCCACAGTTCTTCCGTGTGTAGTGTTGTATATTCCTATATGAATATCTATTAATTACAGCACAATGAGGGTGCTAACTAGAGGAAGGGGAAGATCACAGTGTGATAGAAACATGGTCCTCATCTGGGCTCCCAAAAATAGCCAGTAGAGAATAAGTGTGTACAGCCAGACAACCAGTAGCTATGGTCCAATATTCATTTAATTGCAGCGTGGGCCGAGAGTGGAATAATGCATTGGTTACATACAGGAAACTTCAAGCATAATACATGATTTGTACAAAAGGATTTGATGAGGTAAATCACAATAGCCCTCACACGTTGGCTCTTTACATCAAAGACAGTATTGTACATAAATATTAGTCATGTTATGTTAATGAACTGAGAATGTACTAGCCCATACACATGAGCACAACCTGGTCCTAAAGTAGGAATCTGTACATTTTACTCTAACCAACAATAAGAGTCCATGATTCTACTCACATGTATGACAGCACATTCTCTGGTGGACTGGAGGAGGCGCAGCCGGACCCCCTGGGGAACGGGACGGTGGGCTGGCCTCTCTACTAACTGCACTCCTCCAATACTTATAGTTTATCTGACTTCCCTACTCTTAACCTAGTTCCACCAATCACAAGTATCTTAAAAACAGGCAGTCCTCATTTGGTGTCTTCTGGTCGTGTGGGTGCCTGTGTGTAGCAGCCAGGGGTGGCCCCCTCCTTTTTGGACAGAGGGGGGGTTTTTACTGTGGCCCCCTTTGAATGAATCAATCATTTTAACATTCCTTACTTTCTAATAGGTTACTATAATCTTGTTTTATTATTCCAACATTGTTTTCATTCTAAACTAATATAATGCAATTATATTTCCTGTGATCTTATCTTGGTTGGGCAACTGTCCTTACTGTTATACTGAGTCACCGTTTTTCTGTGGTGTGTGACTGAGTAAACAATGTCGTCATTAGAGAGGTGTCGCCTGGTGGTTTTCAACATGATGAGGTCTGATGACTTCAGCCTTAATAGTGCTTGTGTTGATATAACATTAACCCAGTATAGTCAGTGCTCCTTAGGTTAATACTATTCAATTCACAAGAGCCATCCCAAAACCCCATCTACCAAACTGACACTTTGTATTTTCTGAATCTATTATTGTAAAGATTCAACCACATTGCTCTGGTCTCACAGAGGCATTTCCGCTTTTGGTCTCTCTTGCTGTGCTCAACTGTCACATGTCTAGGTGTTTGGTTTCTTGGGGGACTGGAATGGCCCTCTCTCCAACTGTGTAAACAACCCTATCATTATAGAGGCTTGGCCTGCAGGTTTTCTCCAAAATGTGCTCTGAGAGTCTATGTAATGCCTAAATTACCATCACTACAGATATTTTCAGTTTTCAGGGTTAATCTAACATTTTGATTATGAAATTCTCAGTCAAGGTTACCACAGTAGCATTACCCATCGGTTCGTCGTGTCTTTAGCTAGTGCACTTAACCAGGCTGTGTGGCCTAAATACGTCGCCCACACCCGAGGAGTCCTAGGCGGAGAACCGTTGGACATGTACACAGGAGAATCGGCGCCGGCGATTGCAGAACCATTCCTGGTTGGATTATATTGATTTGGGACGTGACTACCGGAGAAGAGCATCGTTGATTTCCACTATCGTTTGGGATTCAACCTCGTGAGGATTACAACTCGGGCCTGCCTCGTGGACGGGGCTGGCTAGCTGTCATCAATGCTGTCGAGCATTTTGGATTACAATTATTGCTTTGGCTGCTGATCAAGGGAGTTTACAAGAACCGACTCCTGTACCTGGAGTCTCTTTATTCCTCATTGAATCAGACGGTGTACCCGAACATTCCTCTACCCTCCAGGCCTTACACCCCGGAGGGAACCCATTGTCTCCAGTTGGTACCAGTGTTGCCCTATATAATTGCTACTATACAACAGGTGGCGTCAGCTTAGACCCATCGTAGGATTCCTGCTATTCTTAGTGACTTATGCTCTTGACTGACTTTACGTATATTCTTCGCCATACAAGCGCGACCCTAATTCTCATTCTGTAACCTAACGTTGCCTAATAATAATAAATTACCCTCCAATAGTATTTCTGTGTCAATGCCGTGTTCTTGTGGGTGTTCACCATCTATATTTGATGTACTGTCTGGCCAGTAATTAAAGTACATAACTAGCAGTGGTTTAATCTATCACAATCTTTAATACAGTCAGGGTTTTGTAACCCCTCAGTTACAAATGAGTTAATGACCAGCTGAGATCATATCTGATTATAATCACATGCAAATCTGCCATGTTTATAATTTTTAAGGTACAGATTGGAGTGCAAATGACATACTGAATTTGGTGAAGGACAGGTCCCCTGATAACATGAATCCAATGTGAATGCACATCCCAGTAATTTCAGGCAAGATTGACTGGCTTCACATGAGCCAGTCAATATTGTTTTCCCTTGAAGCAGTGCACTTGACTTATTATTATTCAGTCATTATTCTGAGATTATTTTGACATATTTTACCACCAGAAACTCAAATTGCACATCATAATGGGTTGAATTTAGGAGCATTATGTGACCTGGACATCAGATAGGGGGGCGTTGGCCCAAACCAGGTTGAGAACCACTGCTCTAGATGCATTGAATGGAAATATCATTGCACTCTTACCTGTCCATGTGCACTGAAAAAGAAAAAAGATCATGGCTTGGCTCTTGTGGTATATATTTTTCCTCTTCCCCCCTCATCCTCTCTCTGCCATTATCATTTCAATTCCTTCATCCTGTGGCCTTCTCAGTGATGCGCTCCCTCCTCCTTCAGATGTAATGTGATAGATTACCGGGGATCAGAACAAGTGGGTTCTTTCACTGCGATGCTGTAGTAATCGTCTTCTTCTTCGTTCAGATTCAGATTCCTTTATTGTTATTCAGTACCTTACAGCAAAAGAAGAGTGAAATTAATTAGTTGTGGTTCCTCAACCATAGCAGCATCCAATAATATAAATACAATTAAATTAGCATAGAATAAGAATACAATTATATTATGACTCAAATAAAGATGACTATATACAGTTCTAAAAAGTGTGCAGTGCAGATAACAGGATGTAGATATTATACGATATACAGTTTAAATAACAAAATGGCTATGTACAGTTTCAACAAGATTTTTTTTTGTATTCATCTTATTTTCTAAGTTCTCAGGTAAAGATACGATAAGAATAAAAATTATAGTAGTGTAAACTGAACTTGGTCGTGGTCAACCAGCACCGGCTAACGGGTCTGACCTGTGGATCCTATGGTCCCAAGTTCCAATCCACTCGGTTATACATTGGTGGCAGCGGTGGGATCTCACTGCCCTGTGAATCTGTATCCAGGTTTATGTAGCAATGGGGTGGGATCTCAGTGCCTTAACCCTGGGGAAATGTGCTCGCAATAACGTGCAAGGATGCACTTCTCGGGGGGAGGACTGATGAGTCAGTCGCAGTCAACGAGCACCTATATGTGTGTTTGTTTAAAGCTAACCTAAATCTACCCTGTACAATACTCCATACTGAGTCTTAGTTTACCCTGGTATAAATAAACAGATTAAGCAATTAATTTGAATAAAGATCAATTCATATAAATGTGTTAAATGATTTTCCTGTTTCTTATTTATTTCTCCATTAAAAATTTATCACAAGCACATTTGATCCAAGAGTTTTCAGAGCATCTTTTTAACGGGGGAGGGGGGGGGGTTCTGTAAGGGAATCTGTTGATACATATTACTCTCAGTGGCAGGCAATATTTTTCTGTTATACACAGACATGTTAGCTTGCGTGCATATCACCATTGAGAGTTCTCGCTGTTATTATAATATGTGTTATATGACATCTTTTGGTAGGCAATAGCCTGACACGTCTGACCCATGGAATGTATGCAAGCTAGCTCTCCATTGCATTGGGTTTGAATGCAGCACATACTTGAGAAATAAACAAATAACTTGCCGGCGTAAATGGTTGTCATTAAAGTCAATTTGACTTGCCATGGTGATGTGTTGCTGTCTTGCCGCAATGAATTTCTGCCACTGTTATTACATTAAAGTGCAGGGGAGAAATGACAATTTTGTGTTATCATGGCAACGGGCTGTCAGTGTGCACTCATATAGCTTCAATTTATATGAAAGTTTAGAATAGCTGGCATGCGCAATAGTGGTGTGCGGAGACATCTTTATATGTATCTGTATCTGTTCAACCAACAAAATTATCTTTATCTGTATCTGTATTTGGATATAAGACCGGAAATGGACTGTTACAGCCACAGCCAGGTCTTTTCTCTGCCCTGTCTGTCAGCAGGTTCCATGCCCATACATGGTCCTCTTCCTGTTCCCGCCTCACCATCGTTCTACCCACCTGTGCAAGACTACACACCTGCCGGCTATCATCTCATCACTGATCCGGGATAAGAAGCCTGCACTCCTTCCACTCCTCGTCCGAGTGTTGTTTATGCCTCCCGTGGTATAAGGAACTCTCCTCTAGACCTCTAGATATTATTAAATCTCCCAGTGTATTTTGTGTGCTCTGTTACCCTGCGTCATAACCCTTGTTCTCCGATGTCCAGGACCTCACCCCTCCGGCCTACACCTCATCTACGGACCCCACCAGCATGCACACACACGGATGAACCAATACCGAACAACAAGTCAACGACCAAACACATCGAGTCTAATGCCTCTTTTCCATTGCATAGTACCTACTCGACTCTACCCTACTCTACTCTAACCGCTTTAGGTACCTGGTACTTCGTTCCTTTTCCACTGCAGGTAGTACTCCGTTTGTCTCCGTGAGGGGAGGCGGGGCCGCTGGCGTACAGCATGAGAGCTCCAGCATATGTCTGTGAGGGCTTGGAGCAAGCCAGAGTAAAACACAGTTTTCAATCAATCAATAACAACATTAACCAGACTCTTGTTGTGTCTATTCTGCTAACGTTAACGTTACCTCTCGTGTCTATCTGCTAACGTTAACGTTAGCATTAGCATTAGGTAATAACCGGTTTAAAATGGATGGTGATTACCTCACGTTGTGTCTATTCTAGCATTAACGTTACTAGTACAAACAATCAATAGCGAATTATATTGATCACGCTATGTACTGAAGTGAATTCCCAGCTTAAATTCCCTATCTATTACTTCTTTCTGCGTTGTGTTTACAAGCTCTTGGGATCCACTCTGTTCTAAATGCAGATAACCAGTGTTTTAACTTGGTTACTGCCTTCTATTTACCCAGATTGAAAATACGGCGCGGCCGTTGAAATGAAGCGAGATCTGAGCAGTTTGAAAAGGAACCCGTTTTTTAATGAAAAAAGGATTTCAATTAGATGTTACAAAAAGAAATATTGTGCAATGAACCTGCAAGACGCATCCAATATGCCGGATGTTTGCAGAAATTCAGACTAATTTCTCAATAAAAAGCTCTGTCTAAAAACATGTCTCGTCTCGTTCTTCAATTCTGCTGCGTCGATTTCTCCTCCTGCTGGGTCTGTTGTGGAGAAAAAGGGTGTGTGTTCTTTGTTGCTTCCTGGGTCTTGTTCGGTTGTGTTGTTGTTCTACTAGCACGGAGTCTTTGCTAATATCAAATTTAGGCTCCGCCTCTAGTTTTACGGCAAGCGGGCGTTTTCCAAACTCTCCTCGAGTGTTCCTATTGGAGGACACTTACTCTCAACTCTCATTGGCTAACTCCTTATCGTGACGTTTTACATCGAATTGCGTCACGATGTGGATTCTAGGTCCAAACCCTTTGATCAACTGCCCCTTTGTATAGAAGAGACTGTCTGGCGTCTCTCAAAGCAGTCCCTTTGTATTGGACCATTTGCCTCGAACACTTAGGGTGAAAAATCACTCAGTTTATTACTCCCAGGAAGTCCCAACGAGACTATCTCTTCGTTTGATCAACAGCTGCCTGTCTCAATCACTCTGGTTCAGAGCCTTGAGTCCACGCAGCTGTTTCAAACCACAGATACGTCTTGTTGGTTTTGTTGAATAGAAATGGATAGCGGCAGAGAAGCCAGGAGAATTTGTGAATGCATATTACCTGTCGGTGTTGTGCCATTCTGAGCTCCATGGTATATAGTGCAATAAACACAGTTTGACTGGAATTCTACTACAGTTTCCCCGGTTTGGGGATTGATAATCCCCAAGATACATGTTAGTAATTCCTCAAACAAACTGTTTACAATTACCTTAACCTTACTGTTTAACCTAATTACCTCAGAGCCAAACCTTTCCAGAATCCTTCTGACTCATTTTCCATATTTGTTAGTATCATTTGCTTTCAACACCCACATTACTCCCTCCCCTACTGACCGACTATGGACCCATCTTTTATTTACACAGTTCTCTATTCACTCACACCGTTTAACAATTTCCACTCATTTTGCAGGTTATATACAATGTTATCAGTTATATCAATTTCACTTCCGTCTAGGTCCGTCCCTTTATACAAAAAGATGATCGTACCAATTACCAGGTTTAGACTATACTTTATATGTTTTTTATCCCAATGTGTCTGTTTTGTGCAATTCACTCTGAAAGAAAAGACCTTACATTGCATTTACTATCTAAACATTTCTAAAAAAGGAGAGAGCTTAGCTAATGAAAAATCAAAAATTAATATGTACACGCCCTCTCCAAGGCCTATCAGTTACACTATCCCTTCCTTTGCCTATGTATATCGTTTAGGCTTCTTGATGACTCGTTGTGGTCGAGTATCTTGTTCCGGGCTTGTGCTAAGCACTGGTTCCTCTGGCTCTTCTGGTACCTTCTCCATGTCCACAGAGGAGAAGTTATTATGTTCCAATTCATAATCCTCTCCTCTGTCTGGTTCCTGTAAAAACGCTTTGACCCTTTTAACCTCCTTCCAGTTAAGAGTACCCTCCTCCCGTTCGGATGCACTCCTTGCCCTACTTAGATGCACCTCTCCCCTCCAGGATCAGGAGATACCACGTGTGGGGAAACCGGCTTTTTCAGGGCCGCATTGCCGCCTACACTGGACCCCCTCTCACCCAACCAAGGATACAGGCCTCCACTTCCAGGCTAAGGTCTCCTCACATGAACAGAAGAAGTCCCCTTATTTTACCTTCAGGTGCAGTTTAAGGCTGGGTCCCTTTCCAATCTTAGGAGAGACAATTCAGATTCCTCTGAATTGACACCCCTCATCCCTCTGCTTCCCAGCATTTTCTTTTCAAAAACACTGATCACAGAAGCATAGCTCGCCTACTAACCCTGTATCGGCTAGTAAGGTTACCGTGGCCTGACTGTACATTGAGCCAAGTGCATTTATGCCCATACTGTCCAGTCACTCACGGTCCCCGTCCCGCTATCTGTGACTATAAGCAGGGGTCATAACGCTCTCCTGACCGGCTGGCGACCCAGTCGATAGCGACCTCATAGTCCGTCATCAAGTCAGGACCCCAAGCAGCTGACTGTCCGTAGTACCTATCAGCCACTCAGTTTAGAAACCGACGGTCTTGTCCCCACCCCGCTTGCTCTGGGCATGGAAATATTGACCGTTTTCGCCAGCCTTGCCTGTTCATGGCAGGAGCTGTGCCCCCTACGGTGCACCGCCCTGCTCCTAGGTGTGGACTGTCGCCCACGTACCACCCAGTGCCCACACCAACTTATGTGCGACGTTTCCTGGGCCGACTAGGCGGTGCCACAGTGGTATGTTATTTCATACCTCGTTACGCACGAGGGCCTTCAGTTTCTCCCCAGCACTATAGAATGTGTTTAACGTGCGCCCAGACTCTTGCGAGCCCACTGCCGCCTGTTGAAGGCTAGAGGTTCGGGGTGCCTAATCCCCTCCCTAACCTTCATCTTCTACTGGTGGCCAATCGTGGCCCCCTCGGTCTGGCTCGCCATAATCATCCGGGTCTTCCCCATCGTTTGGGGTTAGCGCCGCCTTCACTTCGCCTTCGTGTAACGGTTGCGACGCCCCGGTTTTACCGTCAAGGTCTTGTGGTTCAGGTTCCCATTCTTGGTCCGTATTGGTTGCTTTTACACAATGAGTAACGTGAAACCACATAGGCGATCCTTCAACTTGTAAAGCCCTCTCGGTGGCTCGAACGACTTTGTATGGCCCTTCCCGTCTCGCGCCAAACCACTTGCGTCTAAATACTTTGACATAAACGTAGTCGCCTGGTATGATTTGAGGTGTAGTCTGCCTATTCACCTCCTCCCCGGTTTCATGCTCCTGTCTACTGGAGACATGAACCAGAATACTTTTGTGTATCTTTGACATGTATTTTACGTACTCACGCATGTCGTTGTCCAGGATGTCCAAACTCGGACCTTTGCCTGTCGCGCGCAAACCTGGTACTACCATGCAGCGACCTAGCATCATTTCGTGCGGTGTCAAACGCAGACCGCGAAGTTCGCACGAACGACAAGCAAACCGTACTAGAGGGAGAGCGTTCAACCAAATCAGTCCTGTGTGTTGACAGATCATTACCAGCTTATTTTTAATTCGTTTTTAACCGTTTTCTTCTTGTTGTACCTTGTGCTAACCACAGCCTCCTCTTTGTTGTGTGCAGGTCTCGGTACTGCTCCAATTTTCCACAGAAGGAAACGATTTTCCCTCTGTCCTTATTTGCATTTTGGATTATTATTTACAAAACACATAATAGATTGGAAACATTTATTTTCGCAGATACATTCTCTACTGTTCCGCATTTTGACAATACATAATTCTCCAAATCATTTATCTATGTATTTTACAGCTTCTTACGTTAGCATCCAATCAAATCACCTTTGTCTCATTTCTTATTTGTGCTGTACTGTTTTACTAGATCAAATATCTCAAGCTCAACACAACTATCCACACCCTTAAAAGTGGAATATTCATTATTTCACTATCAATACCTTGTTTCCCGACAGCTCCTCGGTCCGGACAACCAGCTCTAGACGAGGCCAATCACCAACAGAACCTATGTGCATGGTCAACAAACCACAGTCTCTTTAAACACTCATCACACACACTCCGCCAGCTTTCAACAAGCCGGTGCAGAGCCTCCCATAAGTCAATCATCAAATTCACATGTCTGCACCCTACATGAACACTATCTGGCCAATTTGCGACCAGAAACCTACAGAGCTTTCTATAGACAGAGAAATATGTTTCCCCAACACTTAACATAACCCAACATGTGACACAACCCCCCAGATTCTACATCTGGACTCTTAATGAGCGGAAAACAAACCATGAACCAGCTCCCGTCCATTCTCAGTTTCCAGCTCATTATATCAGACTTCCTACCAGTCTCGCTGTGTCACCACCACCTGCTATCCCTGACCAGCGAGAGATCCCTCCCAGCCAGCCAGTTCCTAAAAAATATAGTCAAACAAAAACAAAGAAAATTGTAAATAAACAAAAAAATTGTGAGTGCCTAAATACTACACACTCATCCAACAGAATTAACTATCATCTAGAGGCATAAATACCCCTGCAACAAAATTAAATAGTCCTTTGTTTCCAACTCTGTCTAACATTAAATGTTCCATTGTTCCTGTCTAAAACCATTAATTTTGTTAGTTTGATTAGCTCATGCAATATTCAGTTACGTCATCCCTCTATAGCCCCAACTTACCCTGGTTAGTCTTCCAAACCATTTTAGTAACTCGCACACCTAATCAAACCTTATCTATGTATCCTCATCTCTATCCTTATTTTAATCAGTCTCATTCTCTTCCGACTGAGCTAGCCGGGCCATTGTTCGCACACTCCCGTGAGATATGACCAGTCTCCCCACACGTCCAACACACCACCTTCCGCACCGGGAATCCAATCGGATTCCGGCCTCTGTCTCCTTTTGGTCGTGGTTGCCACCCTTTGTGTCGCGGCCCAGTTCCCTGTCCGGGCAACGGAGCACAGGGCACTCTTTGATCACGGCGGCCTAGGTCAGACGCCTGAAGCATGATCTCAACAGCTGTCGCTTCTAGTAGCGCAGCCTTTCTTGCCAGTTCTCGTCCCAATCTCTGAATCTCGTGTGCGGCTTGACCAATCTCCAGCTGTATCTTCATCAGATCTCGATGAACTGCCTCGTGTTGTTCGAACGCTGTCACAAACGCTCTCTGTTGTCTATAGGATGCTGCCTCTTCCCCCATCTCAGCACCGGCGGTTTGACTTCCCATCACTGGGCTGGGCCGATGTTGAGGTAGCTGTCGATGGACAGCACAGGGTTGGTTCTGTTCCGGACGGCTTTGGGGAACAGCCTGTGGCAGCAGCTCTGCAGAAAGGTCTCCAGCAGGAACTGGGCCGGGGCGGCGAGGAGGGTCTGCTCGCTGTCTGGAGCACACACGTACTGGAACGGCCTGATGGGGGAGGGGTTCTCCATCACCATGTGTTTGGGTTTGACCACAAAGTCGTTGTGTCCTCCGAATGGAATGTGTTTCTTCCCGCCTCTCATCTTGGCTTCGGTGCTGAGGGCCGGTTGGACATGGGAAACGGGTGGGCCGTAGAAGCTGTTCGTGTATTCCATACCTGCTGTCGGTCTCAGTTCCAGCCATCCGGCCAGAGTGGATTTCACGGGACCGCTGTAACAACGCCGCCCTCCTCAGTCTCTTTTTCTGTACCTTGGTTAAACTGCAGTCGCCTGCAATGGACACTCCAGCTTGAATCGGTTCTGGTTGGAGTAACACCGTCGTCACTGGTTCACTCCCCTGTATTGGAACCAAAGTCAACATTGCCAGTCCTTTTGTCGTACTGGTCACATGAGAGAAGTCCAAATCAATCAGATCATTATCCCTGGTAAAGTCTATCTGGGAAATGTCTGCAGAGGCTCTCGGCCTACTCCCCCCAATGGCCCGATCACTAAGCCCCTTTTCCATATTGTTGTTGTTGTTATTCTATTGTTAATAATATTGCATTTACCGCTCCAGTTGTTCCTATCAATGTTCCACTAAGGTGAACTTCCTATGTTACTGTCATTCATTCCACTTCAAACGCTCCTGTAATACCGTTTGAAAAAACAAGTTTCTCTGTCTTCCCCTATTTCTACTTACTTGAGTTAAAACACTCACACTGTCAACATTTTACTGTGCAGACAAGGATTGATAACTGGCTTATCATTCATACTTATACCAAGGCTCATTACAACCGGCCCGTTTCCCCAGATGGTTATGGAAATCGTTCAGAGCTCCTGTCCAGTCGAGCACCTGTATGGAAAGAAAGCAAAAAACATCCAGACTTAATACAGTGGCATTTCCCTGTTATCTCCACTATTCGTTATGCATTGGAAATGTCGGGCAACACTATACTAATATATTTAGCAAGACACAGTGTGATCTGTTTGAAAATAACGATATAACGATACAGCTTATCTCGTTCGATCTCTGTCAACACACTGGGTTCCTATTTTTTGTTGAATCTCCGCTCTCCTTTACTTCCGCTTGATCCTGCTCCAATTCTGATACTCCTCGGAAAACCAAAACATCTTGATTAATATAGTTACATTCATTTTTTACATTCTTTTCCATTATTTAGTACCACACCCCCCAGGGGACACCTGTCACCCAGACACGTGTCCCCCAGAGGTAATCTAAAGAATGCCACAGACGCCGCGCCACGCACGCCGTGAGGTGTCGACCCTGTTTTTCTGAAAAGACCTTGACAGCCTCTCCACAGCGGCCTAAACCCACCTCACCACAGGTACACAGCAGACAGCATCCCGGCAACCTCTCCTGTGCTCCAGGCCAGTATCCCCAGAGTCCAGTGCCCTGCCGGACGGCCACACATAGCCGACCAGACCCAACACCGAACCCCGGGCACACCGCCCCACATCACACAGCCCTCCAAACGTACCTACTATGGGGAAAAAACACAATTGTACACACAATCCTATCCCGTCAATTGCAACGCACGGTCGTCCAGGAACGTCCCCCGCCTCACACCCACACGCACGCCCCGGCCCTCCCACTCCCCAACCCTGAATGTCCACCACCCAGATCAGAGAATAGTCGCCAGCGCGGACGCCGGGCACCACGGCTTTATCGGAACGCCCACACCTACCCTGCCACCCTCCGCGCCAACCTTCATCACCATCATTGCATACGCAGGCGCAACCGAGCGGTGTGGGTCCCCAGACGCAGAACCAGCCGCACCGAGAGTCTTGAACACGTACGTCACACACACCCTGATAACATTCACACAAACTACTATAACCGCAAACATCACCACAGCACACAGCAAATACTTAGCAATTGTCCATCCTATGTAACCTAACCAACTTTGGCCCCAGCCCTCCCACGAGTCCTCCTGCGTGGGCTGCATCTCCCTAGTAATATTCTTCAAATGCTCTATAACTTCCTGTATGCCGCCTATGTCATTTTCGGGGATAAATGTGCAGCATTCCTGACCAATCAATGCACACGTGCCCCCTGAACTTGCCAACAGGAAATCCAACCCCGTCCTTGACTGCAGCTCCATCAGTCTTAAGGACCGTAACTCTTGAGCCTCCAGGGCCATACCTCTGGCGGTCGTAGCCGTCATATCCTCAAACACGCGAGCTAGATGGTCTAGTTCACCCATGTTTGCATACGTTCCCCACCAGGGAAACGCCACCCTGAAAAAGTGGTCCGCATCTATAAGCCGTCATATCCTCAAACACGCGAGCTAGATGGTCTAGCTCACCCATGTTTGCATACGTTCCCCACCAGGGAAACGCCACCCTGAAAAAGTGGTCCGCATCTATAAACCTCCTGCGCCTTAACTTGGGAATCGTCGGCAAAACATCTGACACCCTCATAGCTGGCACCAAATACCCCAACGCACACCTACCCCTCCACTTAATAGGCAACGCTGCGTAAGCATACTCACCACAAATCCAAAACGCCCCCCTAGGGGCCGGCGCCTCCGAATTCTTACCCCATATTCCACTCTCACCCTTGCAACCGTCCAAATATCCCACGTCCCTACCACCTGACTTCCCCTCTACGCACATCTCAAACCCAGCCGCCCTAAACGCCACCGGAATGGGGCTAGTGTCCTTAAGACCCCCATAACCCACTGCCTTATTCGACCCCTGTTCCCGGCCCAAATACCTCAACATCCTATCATGACCCACCCCGTCGCATAGGCCGAGCAGAGGCTCGTCCCTCAACACATTGGCATGACACTTCGTTAAGGGGTGTGCAATCAAGGGAAGACCTGCGTCGCCTGCTAGCGGGGCTAAGCCACACACATAACAATCCGACCTATTGGCTACCTTAGCCACAGTCCTCGCCATCCCCAAAAACAGATTACCGTGATGGTCTGGCTGCGACCTCCTACCCACTACCACCACCTCTGGCTGTTCAGGTCGCAGATATGGATCATACATTATAGTACCGATCAATACACATAACCAAATCATTGCCACGGCACCCCCCCGAAGCACCCGTCTACTACTGTCTCCCAAACCAGGAACCATGTTTGTCTGTTCCGTCCTCCTCTTCCTCCCTCCGTCACCGGCGCGTATCCTAATATGTCCTGCAATCCCCACAAACAACAACACAACTTTATAACCGAACATACCCTCAGTCTACTGACATGAAGACCCCAACCTAAACACAACACCAGGACATGTAGAAAAGGCCGCAACGTAGCCGCCCACCGGCCAAGAGAGAACCAGGCCAGAGGGAACACATGTAACTCCATGTCGGTCTACAGACGGAAGAGGGGGGAGGGTGGAGAGAGGCACAGCAAGTGGGGCACAGGATGGAGCAGGGGGGGGGGGGGGGGGGGGGGGGGGCAAGAGAAAAGGAGGGGGGGTTTGAAGGATCATCAGGAAAGTGGGGGGGGGGGGGGGTTCAAAGGAACAGCAGGGAAGTGGGGGGGGGGGGGGGTGGTTCAAAGGAACAGCAGGGAAGTGGGGGGGGGGGGGGGGGGGGGGGGGGTGGTTCAAAGGAACAGCAGGGAAGTGGGGGGGGGGGGGGGGGGTTCAAAGGAACAGCAGGGAAGTGGGGGGGTTTCAAAGGAAAATCAAGAGAAGGGGGGGTTCAAAGGAACAGCAGGGAAGTGGGGGAGGGGGGGGGGTGGGTTTGGGTTTCGCAGTCCCGAACAGACCTGCTCCACACCATAAAACACATTTATCATACCCTGCACTGCCCCCATGTCTCCTATGGAGAAGAAGGGAGAGAGAGAGAACAGCAAGATAGCTAGAAAAAGAGAAAAGAGGGAGTGAGAGAGGAAGACGAGGAGAGAGGAGAGGAAGGAGAGGAGAGAGGAGGAGAGGAAGGAGAGGAGAGAGGAAAGAGGAGGAAAGGAAGGGGAGGAAAGGAAGGAAAGGAGAAAGGAGAGAGGAGGAGGAAGAGAGGAGAGGAAGGGGAGGGGGGTAGAGAGAAGAGGAAAAGGAGGGGCTAAAGGGAGGAGGAGGAAGGGGAGGAGGAGGAAGGGGAGGGGGGTAAGAGGAGGAGGGGCAAGAGGAAGAGGAGGGGCAAGAGGAAGAGGAGGGGCAAGAGGAAGAGGAGGGGCAAGAGGAAGAGGAGGGGCAAGAGGAAGAGGAGGGGCAAGAGGAAGAGGAGGGGCAAGAGGAAGAGGAGGGGCAAGAGGAAGAGGAGGGGCAAGAGGAAGAGGAGGGGCAAGAGAGAGGAAGAGGAGGGGCAAGAGGAAGAGGAGGGGCAAGAGGAAGAGGAGGGGCAAAAGAGAGGAAGAGGAGGGGCAAGAGGAAGAGAAGGGGCATGAGGAAGAGGAGGGGCAAGAGGAAGAGGAGGGGCAAGAGGAAGAGGAGGGGCAAGAGGAAGAGGAGGGGCAAAAGAGAGGAAGAGGAGGGGCAAAAGAGAGGAAGAAGAGGGGCAAGAGGAAGAGGAGGGGCAAGAGGAAGAGGAGGGGCAAGAGGAAGAGGAGGGGCAAGAGGAAGAGGAGGGGCAAGAGGAAGAGGAGGGGCAAGAGGAAGAGGAGGGGCAAGAGGAAGAGGAGGGGCAAGAGGAAGAGGAGGGGCAAGAGGAAGAGGAGGGGCAAGAGGAAGAGGAGGGGGAAAGGGAGGGGGGGGGGGGGGGGAGAAAGAAAATGGCACGTGTGGGAGAAAGAGAGAGAGAGATAGAAAGAAAGAGAGAGAGAAAAAGAGAGAGAGTGAGAGAGAGAGAGAGAGAAAAAGAGAGAGAGAGAGAAAGAGAGAGAAAGAAAGAAAAAGAGAAAGAGAGAGAGCGAGAGAGAGAGAAAAACTACACACATCTGATCGCTTTATAGCCACACATGACACGCTGGTTAGGACAGGAGTTCCAATGCCTCTACCGCCCCCCAGTGCACAAGGTTGACTTTGACGCCATCTAGTGGTCTTTTACCCACGTCATAATTACACGCTGGTTAGGACGGGGGTTCCAATGCCTCTACCGCCCCCCAGTGTACTCTGACGCCATCTAGTGGTCTCTTACCCACATCATAATCAATTTCAGTCTCACTCGCCTCACACACACAATGTCCCTTCTCACAAGCGCGCATGCGCGCACTCCGAAGCGGAGTTCACTCATTCACCATGCATCCTGCATACATTCAAACTTTCAGCCAATACTCTGCAAACAGTAGCCCACACTGCAACTCACCCAGCTCATTCATCACAAACGACCATTCAGTTATACTGCAATATCGCCTCAATCACAGCATACAGTATTAAACCCCTATCGCCCCAGTATTAAACCGTCCCAGGCGAGCCACAACGAGCTATCGTTTGTAGCATGTTGCGCGCTACGACACGCACGCGCCCCCCACCACGAAGTTGGGTGGCGCATTTGCCGTTGCGTGTGTGCACTTTGGACGTCGCGTGTGTACCCGATTCAATATTAAAAACCGTTCTCAGTCATATTATAAGTGCCACTTTACAGATTTAATCTATATACTTCACACATGTTAAACCTAACCATAAGTCCTTTCACTCATACACAAACATCATACACTAGTAATTGTTTAACCATAGCTTGCAACATACGAGTCCACCTTAAGTACTATTCTAATGTTTACAGCCTATCGCTGCAACATACGAGTCCTATGTTACAGCATAGCTTGCAACATACGAGTCCTATGTTACAGCATAGCTTGCAACATACGAGTCTACCTCAAGTACTATTCTAATGTTACAGCCTATCGTTGTTTAAATTTAACACGTCCGGCGGTGCCCAGGGTTAAACTAGACTCTATTCATGCTCCATCTCTACTGTAGAAAATACTACGCAAATGTGCTAAAGCCAATACTATAAGGCGTACTATGCACATGTTCCCCTTGCTTAACCCTGAGCACAAACCTAGACATTGTTCCTAAATACTTCCATACCTCTTTTTAATGTTCCGACCACGGGCAGCGTCTCGTTCACTTGTGCTAAAATTCTACTGTAGAACGTACAACGCAAAATTGTGCTTAACACCCTTACTGTAAGGCATACGACAGCACAGTGTGGTTAAAAATCCTGCTCACAGGACCTATAATCACACACAGCCTTGAGTCGCCACCCTTTGGTCAGAACATTTCATTTAATATCTAATTACAGTCATACTTTTAGCAACCCCCCGTTGGTTCGAATAGAGCCCTCATTTTCATCATCACACTCACCTCTTAGCGACTTCCAGTCACTTGAAGACGGATCGATTGATCAGTTGATTCCTCGTTCGACCGTTCGTGAAGAAAGCGAAGAGAGGCGAGAAAAAAAAAATAATAACTTCTCTTTGTTGTGATGAAAAAAAAAAAAAAAAAAAAAACGAGCGCGTCGATTCTTGTCACGGCACCACAATTGAAGTGAATTCCCAGCTTAAATTCCCTATCTATTACTTCTTTCTGCGTTGTGATTTAAACCTTTTTACAAGCTCTTGGGATCCACTCTGTTCTAAATGCAGATAACCAGTGTTTTAACTTGGTTACTGCCTTCTATTTACCCAGATTGAAAATACGGCGCGGCCGTTGAAATGAAGCGAGATCTGAGCAGTTTGAAAAGGAACCCGTTTTTTAATGAAAAAAGGATTTCAATTAGATGTTACAAAAAGAAATATTGTGCAATGAACCTGCAAGACGCATCCAATATGCCGGATGTTTGCAGAAATTCAGACTAATTTCTCAATAAAAAGCTCTGTCTAAAAACATGTCTCGTCTCGTTCTTCAATTCTGCTGCGTCGATTTCTCCTCCTGCTGGGTCTGTTGTGGAGAAAAAGGGTGTGTGTTCTTTGTTGCTTCCTGGGTCTTGTTCGGTTGTGTTGTTGTTCTACTAGCACGGAGTCTTTGCTAATATCAAATTTAGGCTCCGCCTCTAGTTTTACGGCAAGCGGGCGTTTTCCAAACTCTCCTCGAGTGTTCCTATTGGAGGACACTTACTCTCAACTCTCATTGGCTAACTCCTTATCGTGACGTTTTACATCGAATTGCGTCACGATGTGGATTCTAGGTCCAAACCCTTTGATCAACTGCCCCTTTGTATAGAAGAGACTGTCTGGCGTCTCTCAAAGCAGTCCCTTTGTATTGGACCATTTGCCTCGAACACTTAGGGTGAAAAATCACTCAGTTTATTACTCCCAGGAAGTCCCAACGAGACTATCTCTTCGTTTGATCAACAGCTGCCTGTCTCAATCACTCTGGTTCAGAGCCTTGAGTCCACGCAGCTGTTTCAAACCACAGATACGTCTTGTTGGTTTTGTTGAATAGAAATGGATAGCGGCAGAGAAGCCAGGAGAATTTGTGAATGCATATTACCTGTCGGTGTTGTGCCATTCTGAGCTCCATGGTATATAGTGCAATAAACACAGTTTGACTGGAATTCTACTACAGTACGCTAGGGTGACCGAACGTCCTCTTTTGCCCGGACATGTCCTCTTTTCACGCCCTGTCCGGGCCGTCCAGGGGGGGTTTATAAATTCATGAAAATGTCCGGGTTTCACGGACCATTTGCATAAATTGACTGGTGCATTGCACAGAATACTACGGTACTCTGTTGCGTGTGTGACGTAATCCCTGAGAAGCTTTGTGGGCGGCTCTACAACTAAGCGCACACAGAAACAGGAAGGGGACAGAACGGCAGCTCACATTCACAATGCCAAAGCCAAAGCGCAAATGTACTTTTACAGATGAACTGCAGAAGAAATTCCAAATGTACCGACCCGTCGGAACAAATGGGAGACGGAGTGCACCGTGTGCAAAGCACATACACGTGTGTGTCCAATAAAGGTGCAGGTGATCTTAAAGCGCACATGGACATGTGCAAGTTGAGAGTTTGTCTGCAAAGTTGACAGACTTCCTTGTTAAACCCGGGAAAACAGGATGCTGTAAAGTAAATGCAGCGGAGGGTGCATTTGCATTTCATACTGTGAAACATCACAATCTATGGATTGCACAAGTGCCTTGCTCAAAAAGGCATTTCCAGACTCTGACACTGCCAAACAGTTCAGTAGTGCGCGCACTAAATCCGAAGCCAATGTGTTATAGCGCCCCACTCGATTGATGTCGCACATGAAGCACTCAAATCAAATCCAGTACTGTGGTGTTTCTACAGACAGGAGTAACCACAGAGCAGTGAAAATATTCCCAATCATAATACAGTAGGGGAGAGTGGGG
Organism: Notolepis coatsorum; assembly: GCF_963971535.1. Taxonomy (NCBI): domain Eukaryota; kingdom Metazoa; phylum Chordata; class Actinopteri; order Aulopiformes; family Paralepididae; genus Notolepis; species Notolepis coatsorum. Next base: position 91,229,804 of record NC_140170.1, on the reverse strand, counting down.
TACTTTGTGCCAAGGGGCATGTAGTTCCACCACTGTTCAGTGGAAAGCAGTGGCAAAGTGGAAAGCAGTGGCAAAATTAAAGGCATCTGCGTAGCGTGGGCATTGCTGGTGGAGCGGTTAAGGCCGCAAAATTGGATTAAAGAAAAAGAAAGTAAAGAAAACCCCCCCTCTAAAATGTCTGGCAGTTTAGAGAGACATCAGCGCAGCCATACATGCTGGCAGCGCCGGCTAACGAGCTGGTGCTAACAAGAGGCTACCTAGCCCAAGGCTACAGGAGGCTACATAGCCCTAGTCTACAGGAGCACAGGCTAACGAGCCAGTGCTAACTGGAGGCTACCTAGCCGGAGTCCACAAGAGCGCAGGCTAACTAGCCAAAAGTGAATTGAGTGCTAACTGGAGGCTACCAAGCCGGAGTCCACAGGAGCGCAGGCTAACTAGCAAAAAGTGAATTGAGTGCTAACTGGAGGCTACCTAGCCGGAGTCCACAAGAGCCCAGGCTAACTAGCCAAAAGTGAATTGAGTGCTAACTGGAGGCTACCTAGCCGGAGTCCACAGGAGCGCAGGCTAAGTATCCAAAAGTGAATTGAGTGCTAACTGGAGGCTACCTAGCCGGAGTCCACAAGAGCGCAGGCTAACTAGCCAAAAGTGAATTGAGTGCTAACTGGAGGCTACCTAGCCGGAGTCCACAGGAGCGCAGGCTAACTAGCCAAAAGTGAATTTAGTGCTAACTGGAGGCTACCTAGCCGGAGCCTACAGAAGCGCTGGCTAACGAGCCAGTGCCAACAGGAAGTGAACTGGCCCTAGCCAGACAAGAGCTAACTAGCTCACAACAGGCTAACGAGCCAGTGCTAACAGGAAGTGAACTGGCCCTAGCCAGACAAGAGCTAACTAGCTCACCACCGGCTAACAAGCCAGTGCTAACAGGAAGTGAACTGGCCCTAGCCAGACAAGAGCTAACTAGCTCACCACAGGCTAACAAGCCAGAGTGAATTGATGGCTAACTAGCCAAGAGCTAATGGATGGCTAACTAGCCAAGAGCTAACTAGCTCACAACAGGCTAACAAAGCCAGGAGCTAATTGATGGCTAACTAGCCAAGAGCTAATTGATGGCTAACTAGCCAAGAGTGAATTGATGGCTAACTAGACAAGAGCTAACTAGCTCACCACCGGCTAACAAGCCAGTGCTAACAGGAAGTGAACTGGCCCTAGCCAGACACGAGCCAACAGCTGGCTACCAAGCCAGAGCTAACTAGAAGCTAACTGGAGGCTACCTAGCCCGAGACTACAGGAGCGCTGGCTAACGAGCCAGTGCTAACAGGAGGCTACATAGCCCGAGCTAACAGGAGCGCCGGCTAATGAGCCAGTGCTAACAGGAGGCTACATAGCCCGTGCTAACAGGAGGCTACATAGCCCGAGCTAACAGGAGTGCCGGCTAACGAGCCAGTGCTAACTGGAAGTAAACTGGCCCTAGCCAGACAAGAGCTAACTAGCTCACCACAGGCTAACAAGCCAGTGCTAACAGGAAGTGAACTGGCCCTAGCCAGACAAGAGCTAACTAGCTCACAACAGGCTAACAAGCCAGTGCTAACAGGAAGTGAACTGGCCCTAGCCAGACAAGAGCTAACTAGCTCACAACAGGCTAACTAGCCAAGAGCTAATGGATGGCTAACTAGCCAGGAGCTAATTGATGGCTAACAAAGCCAGGAGCTAATTGATGGCTAACTAGCCAGGAGCTAATTGATGGCTAACAAAGCCAGGAGCTAATTGATGGCTAACAAAGCCAGGAGCTAATTGATGGCTAAATAGCCGGAGCTAACAACCAACGATAGCTCAGGAGAAGCTAGCACAAGAGAAGCTAGCACAGGAGATGCTAGCTCAGGAGGAGCTGGCGCAACCGACGCTAGCTCAGGAGGAGCTGGCGCAACCGACGCTAGCTCAGGAGAAGCTAGCACAAGAGAAGCTAGCACAGGAGATGCTAGCTCAGGAGGAGCTGGCGCAACCAACGCTAGCTCAGGAGAAGCTAGCACAAGAGAAACTAGCACAGGAGATGCTAGCTCAGGAGGAGCTGGCGCAACCGACGCTAGCTCAGGAGAAGCTAGCACAAGAGAAGCTAGCACAGGAGATGCTAGCTCAGGAGGAGCTGGCGCAACCGACGCTAGCTCAGGAGAAGCTAGCACAAGAGAAGCTAGCGCAACCAACGCTAGCTCAGGAGAAGCTAGCACAAGAGAAGCTAGCACAGGAGATGCTAGATCAGGAGGAGCTGGCGCAACCGACGCTAGCTCAGGAGAAGCTAGCACAAGAGAAGCTAGCACAAGAGATGCTAGCTCAGGAGGAGCTGGCGCAACCAACGCTAGCTCAGGAGAAGCTAGCATAAGAGAAGCTAGCACAGGAGATGCTAGCTCAGGAGGTGCTGGCGCAACCGACGCTAGCTCAGGAGATGCTAGCTCAGGAGGAGCTGGCGCAACCGACGCTAGCTCAGGAGAAGCTAGCACAAGAGAAGCTAGCACAGGAGATGCTAGCTCAGGAGGAGCTGGCGCAACCAACGCTAGCTCAGGAGAAGCTAGCACAAGAGAAGCTAGCACAGGAGATGCTAGCTCAGGAGGAGCTGGCGCAACCGACGCTAGCTCAGGAGAAGCTAGCACAAGAGAAGCTAGCACAGGAGATGCTAGCTCAGGAGGAGCTGGCGCAACCGACGCTAGCTCAGGAGAAGCTAGCACAAGAGAAGCTAGCGCAACCAACGCTAGCTCAGGAGAAGCTAGCACAAGAGAAGCTAGCACAGGAGATGCTAGCTCAGGAGGAGCTGGCGCAACCGACGCTAGCTCAGGAGAAGCTAGCACAAGAGAAGCTAGCACAAGAGATGCTAGCTCAGGAGGAGCTGGCGCAACCAACGCTAGCTCAGGAGAAGCTAGCACAAGAGGAGCTAGCACAGGAGATGCTAGCTCAGAAGGAGCTGGCGCAACCGACGCTAGCTCAGGAGAAGCTGGCACAGCGGACGCTGGCCCATGAGACGATAGCTCAGCAGATGCTAACTCATGAGAAGCTGGCACAGCAGATGCTGGCTCAGGAGATGCTAGCACAGGAGATGCTAGCTCGCATGTTGAGACATCTCAAAAGACTGGAGATCCCAGAAAGGGCCTCAATGGCCCAAATGATGAAAATAGAACTAAGGACCCCCGGTCCAGATCCAGGGGGAAAACATGGGGAAGAAACTAACCCCAGAGCAGCAAGCAGAGATGAGGGCAAAAAGGAAGGAATTCGAGCAAGTGCAAACTGCACTTGACATTCAGCTCATCTGTCGAGAGGAATAATATATAGTGCTATTGTCATTTAGGAAGAAACATGACATAGAATACTACATTCATTTTGTATACGTTTTAAGTATACTATGTAAAGATGTCTGTCTTTTCTCTAAAAACAGAGTAAAGAGGACGAAAAATTTGTAATCTGTTTCATTCAAAAGGGATTACCTGACAGTAACTATTTTGGTAGGTTGCACCCGTACCAACCATATCAGCTGCATGAGATGTACACTCACCAGCGCCTATGGCGCCTATGACTCTGCAAACTCTCATCAGGCTTAGCACCTTGACGCGGGGGGACAGAGCGAGCATCAGGGTCTCTGTATCCGACGGGCCTATCAGATTTGTGGGGGCTTGGAAGCTTCAGCATACAGGACGCTGTGATGCTTAGGCGGCCAAGTCACTGGTTTATAGGTCTGTCAAAACGGATCGGAGGTTCTGGGGCTTAGAACATCCGAGAGTTGGGCTTTATACTATTTGAATAGGTATTAAAACCCTTAGGAGTCTAACCTAAAGAGCTCCTCCTCCTGAGAATTTCCCCCTTTTTTTTTGTTACATAATATAAAATTACAGATTCATACCTTCAAAATAAGCCATCAATTGTCAAATTTGAGACGATAGTTTTCAATCAATGTCCTATCAAACATTCTGGTAAAATCCTAACACCTTTTCAGTATAGGACTTGAAGTAGATTCAAGTTCATTCAGCTATCTGATGAGAGAACTACACTCCCAGAATTCAATGTGATCATTGTCACTAGAACCATTTCACACCTGGAGCAAAGGCCCAGTCATTCCTTTGTTATTCCAGTGAATGGACCCAGCAGGAGGCCTAGCCTGTGTGTGTGTGTGTTTCTGTGTGTGTGTGTGTGTCTGTGTCTGTATTTACAGTACTGTACCATATATAAAAAAAAAATAAGCAAACTAGACTAGATGTAAATGTAATGTGTAAATGTGTAAATGTAAATGTGTGTGTGTGTCTGTCTGTCTGTGTATGTGTGTGTGTGTATGTGTGTGTGTGTGTCTGTGAAACATGTCTTGTACTCATTTACCTCACTAAATACAGCAATGTGTAACTGTAGATTTCAAGAGAGAGAGAGAGAGAGAGAGCGACATTTATAATAATTATATTATTAATTAGTTTTTTTACACACACACACTAATAACATGATCATGATCAGAGAGAGAGAGTGTGTGTGTGTGCAGGGGAGTAGCTGGGGGGGGGGGGGGGGTTAGGATGATTCCAAGGGCCCAGCAAATGCCCCACATTTTTTTATAGATTGGGGGCCCCACATTTTTTTTATAGATTGGGGGGCCCACAAATTGTTTCTTTCATGGGGCCCAGAATCTCCAGCTACGCCCCTGTGAGCGCACCGTTCTACTCTAGAGAGCTGTCATGACCGTGATGCGCGCTTGAATGAACTGCGAGATAACTCATAACTCGTACACACACGCACTCTGTCTGCCATACAGTAGTTTATGTTGTTTTAGCGAGACGTGGGTATATACACGGGCGAGGATGAAAAGCATAAGACTACTTTTAATACATAAATTAACGTTCTGTCGGGTCCCGTGTATTCTCGAGAGAGAATGATAATAATAATAATAACCGTGATGCGCGCTTGAATGAACTGCGAGATAACTCATAACTCGTACACACACGCACTCTGTCTCTGCCATACAGTAGTTATGTTGTTTTAGCGCGATGTGGGTATATACACGGGCGAGGATGAAAAGCTTAAGCATGTTAGACTACTTTTAATTCATAAATTAACGTTCGGTCGGGTCCGCGTGTATTCTCGAGAATGATAATAATAATAATGCAGGACCTATTCAGATTATATTATCAACGACAGACAGTGAGAAACACAACCCCCCCCCCCCCTCTCGTGCTGAAGAATATGCATATTAGATCACTCAGTGATTAACACCTATGCGCTGTTTGTGTGTGCGCGCGTGCATGTACGTGACGCGTTGTAGTTTCGGGGAATACAGGGATATTTAGAACTATACAATTTAGCAAGAATTAAACATATTTACAAGTCGTATTATGTTTAGCAAGTAAGGATACATATAGATTACACTATATGCACTCGAAATTGTCTTTGTTCTATTTTTACAGATTTTTGAAAAACGGGACTTCCTGAGCATTTGTGAGAGATTCTAATTATTTTGTTCTCCGCCGACGGGAGCAATAAGCCCCGTTGACTCCTAAGGGTTACAGCCAAGAGAATATGAACTTAAATGACTGCTGTCAGGTGCCTCTGGAGTAAAATTAATTACAGATTTGACAAAACCTAAAGTAGAAAGCTCTACTTGCGACTAGAAACCTGAAATAAAAGGCTTAAAGTCACACTCGAGTGGAAAGCTCTACTCGGGAATATCACACTTCAGTAGAAAGCTCTATTTTTGTGATTAAAGTAACGTTTACTCGCGACTAAAAGGTAACGTAATGTTTACCTAAAGTCAAAACCTAAGTAGAAAGCTCTACTAGCGACTAGAAACCTAAAATAAAAGGCTTAAAGTCACACTCGAGTGGAAAGCTCTACTCTGGAATATCACACTTCAGTAGAAAGCTCTATTTTTGTGATTAAAGTAACGTTTACTCGCGACTAAAAGGTAACGTAATGTTTACCTAAAGTCAGAACCTAAGTAGAAAGCTCTACTAGCGACTAGAAACCTAAAATAAAAGGCTTAAAGTCACACTCGAGTGGAAAGCTCTACTCTGGAATATCACACTTCAGTAGAAAGCTCTATTTTTGTGATTAAAGTAACGTTTACTCGCGACTTAAAGGTAACGTAATGTTTACCTAAAGTAAAAACCTAAGTAGAAAGCTCTACTAGCGACTAGAAACCTAAAATAAAAGGCTTAAAGTCACACTCGAGTGGAAAGCTCTACTCGGGAATATCACACTTCAGTAGAAAGCTATATTTTTGTGATTAAAGTAACGTTTACTCGCGACTAAAAGGTAACGTAATGTTTACCTAAAGTCAAAACCTAAGTAGAAAGCTCTACTAGCGACTAGAAACCTAAAATAAAAGGCTTAAAGTCACACTCGAGTGGAAAGCTCTACTCGGGAATATCACACTTCAGTAGAAAGCTCTATTTTTGTGATTAAAGTAACGTTTACTCGCGACTAAAAGGTAACGTAATGTTTACCTAAAGTCAAAACCTAAGTAGAAAGCTCTACTAGCGACTAGAAACCTAAAATAAAAGGCTTAAAGTAACACTCGAGTGGAAAGCTCTACTCAGGAATATCACACTCTAGTAGAAAGCTCTACTCGGGAATATCACCCTACCGGAAGGATCAGTCTCTCACACTTCAGTAGAAAGCTCTACTCGTGACCAGCAGAACACGGTGCGCAGAGCTCAAATGGAAGCATGGCCACCACACTACCATAAAGAGAAGAGACTGAGTCTACAAGAGGCTACATAGCCTGAGTCAACAAGCAGGCTAACTAGCCAGAACTAACATCAGGCTAACTAGCCAGAGCTAACACCAGACATAACAGTCACTAACTACCCAGTCTGGACAGAGACAAGCACAACACAGGGTTGACCCCCTGGGCAAGAAAGAACTGACGGAAACAATCACGGAATTTAGGGAGGGGGTAGGCGCCCCGAACCTTAGATTCCAACAGGCGGCGGTGGGACTGCGAAGTTCCGAGGGCACGTAAAATACGATTGTATAGTGCTGGGGAGAAACTGAAGGGCCCCCTGTCTGATGAGGTATGAATCAACATACCACGGTGGTACCGTCTAGTCGGCGTGTGTGTCGCACGTAAGTGTGGGGGCAACACGTGGTACGTGGATGACAGTCCACACCTAGCAGAAGTGCACGGGCACCTCTGTGAACAGGCAAGGCGGGTGAAAATGGTCAATGTTTCCATACCCAAAGCAAAGTGGGGTGGGGATCAGACCGTCGGTTCTTACCTGGGTGGCCAACAACCACTACGGGGTCTAGGATCGCTATCGACTGGGTCACCTGCCGGTCGGATCGCATATGGCAGTAAGACCATGGGAATGGCCGCCGCGTTCGGCTCAATGTACAGTCAGGCCACTATAAGCTGAAACCGAATGAGTTAGTAAGCGAGTAGTGTTTCTGTGATCGGTGTTTTTGAAAAGAAAATGCCGGGAAGCAGAAAGCTAAGGCTTGTCGGTCCAGAGGAGTCTGGATTGTAAAGCCTAGGGTTGGAAAGGGACCTAGCCTGGAACTGCGCCCGTAAGGGAGGTTCAAAGGGTCTAAGTGGGAACAAATGGGCGTATTGACTATGTTGGACTCTGCTCTAACAAATACCCCTGTAATGGGAGTCCCCAAACCCGATGGATCATGGAGATTAGTGCACAACCTAATTGCCCTTGTCGTGGAAATATATTATCATGTTCTTATATATCTGTTGTTTTATCATGTCATACAGCTTGAGTTTCAGTCCGACCAGATTTACTGGTTAATGTGTGTATGTCTCTTTAAGATACTCTATCATTTTCTTTGTCATAACGAAGTTGCTGTTTCTACCAGCCATAGAGCCAGAACCCAAGGTCATGGGAACTGTAAGATGGAGCGCTGTTTTCCTTCCAGGTTTAGCCATAACGTAGTCGTATTATTAATTTCTCTAACCAGCCATTTTGTTTTCTTCTACGTCATTTCATGTATTCAATTGTATGTCTGACCAAGGCTCTAGGTCAGTCCCTGTCAGACGCTAGGGGGTAAACATGTCTGTCTCTGGCGGGTGACTGGCCTGGCAGCGTGGCCACGCTGTCATGAACTTTCTTTATTAAATAAACCTTCTTATTATTATTAATAATGACTCAGAATGATTAATGTAAACGGCTCATCGTTTGTCCTTTAATAATTCCCATTACAGATGGCGACGAGATGTTTTTTTTTTTTTAACCGATGGGTGTCGAGGTCGGCCGCCAAACGGACTCTGCAGAAAGGGTGAATCCTGGAATTCCGGGGGAGCGCTGTCTCGAGGCTCCTCCGTGCGAGACACCGAGGGGAGAGAACCAGCTGCGCCGTCCGCTTGGCTGTCACCTCCGGCATGAACCTTGGGGACGTGTGATAAGGAACACTCTGTGAGCTGTTGACATTCTGATTTCTGTTTAAAACATTTTTTGTTTTTAAATTTATAATTAGAGGTCTAAACTAGAACATGGTGCCGGTCAGAGCTATTTTTTAAATGTATATTACTATGTGCTCTGCAGTGGTTGTTTTTTTTCATTGTATTGGTGTATTACTGTGCTTGGTAGACTGGCGATGGTTTTTTCTATAGTTTCTCAATCTTGGTACGTCCCGAATGTATTAGGCAGGGATTAGGCTCGTGCCTTATAGACGGGGTGCGGGGGCCTACCACGAGTATAATAAAATATGTTGACGACGAGAAGAATTATGGGGTATTTTCTTTAATTAGGTTAATATATATTTTAGAGCGATGGGGGTCGAGTTGGCCGCGAGCCGAGGCGCTATGCGGGCAGGTTGAAATCTTGGGTTTCAGGGAAAGCGCTTTCTTCTCCTCAATACTCCCCCGCATAAATTATGGGAAGGGAGTGAGGAACCGCCTGCTAGCATCCGTTTGGCTGCCAACTACGGCTAGAATCCATGGGAGCGTGGGGGAGATATTCGGTGAGGATTCTGTTTAGAAGCGGTTATTTATAAAGTAGCCATTCTGTTTAAAAGCGGTTATTTATAAAGTGGCCATTCTGTTTAAAAGCGGTTATGTATAAAGTAGCCATTCTGTTTAAAAGCGGTTTTTGTTTCTATCTATAAAGTAATTATGCGAGTGGGGTATTGAATATAGGATAATGTGTGTAACCCCCCTGTGTTTCCTTGAGTACTGGGATTTAAGGGGTATGTTCTGGCTGTACGCTGTTTACAGGGTTTTTTGTCTCCGAGTGCTCAGGAGGAACCAATTTTTGGGGGCCACATAATTTGTACATAGTATTGTTTTTTTTGGGTACCTTTTTTATGGTTTTCCTCTGGACACTTTAAATTAAGAGGTATGTTCCGATAATTAGGCGTGAATTACATTTGTATCCGAAATAACAGGCGTGTGCAAAGTACTGTGAGTATAGTGGAAAGGGAAGTTCATGCAAATAGTTTTAGGCACTGATTCTGGAAGTATATGAGAAGGTTTAGATTCTGTGGGTTTCCTAACAGAGAGGCGGGAAGTTGGACCGTGCGTGGGATGCCAAAAGATAGGGGGACAGGGGCTTAAGTGTTAGTACGTGATTAGTTTTCCACTACCTTATCTGGTCATACTGCAGTTTTTTCTGAAAAGAAATAGGATAAGGGCATTGTATCCGAAATATATCCGAAATAACAGGCGTGATATCCGAAATAACAGGCGTGATACGCTACTCCACAGAGCTTTTTTCTCGAAAGTGTTCAGAGGAAACGATTTGTGTGCCACATATTTTATTGTGGGTTTTTATTTTCTGTTTGGTTTTGTTTATTTTTTGTTTGTTTTTGTTTGTTTTGTGTTTACCTAGAAAATGGAAAATGTGGACAGTTTAGAGGGGCCAGAAAGGGGGGCCTGTGGGGTCATGACGGGAGAAGCTAAGAATCTGTTTTTCTGTCTTTTCTCCCACGGTGTGCCCAGGGCTGGATTTTGGGCTCGGTGTCTTTCCGTGTGCGTCACCGCCACCGGCCGTCCCGTCTCCTATCCGCTGGTCTCGCCGGCGACCATCAACTCCGGTGCGCCGGGCATTGGTATAAAGACTGTGCCTATAAGGAGGTGTTTGAGGGGAAAAAAGCACAATGGCGTGCGGAGGTGCAGGACGGGACGGGCCCACAGCGCATTGGCTGGACACACGGCGGGGAGACATCGACCTGAGCTCAGGCAAAGTATAGCGCACACTCACATGCACGCACACAGATCGATAGAGATACAGGTACAGCAATATATTAAGGCCATGTGAACAAGTCACTGACAATGGGCCTTCTGAAATTTGTATTAGTAGCTCCAAAGTGATCATAAAGTGTATAGGGTTTAGGTATACCTTTGAGACTGGGATTTAAATACATTTCAATATATACCCTGTTTTGAATCAACATAAAAAAATTTAAAAAAAAGAGAGCAGCCATAAAGGCACAAATATGGGTAATTATTTTTATTAAATGCAGGATAGAATAGAAACAAGTGCATACTGTAGCACAGGCTGTGCACGCTGTTATATTACATAGAAATATTTTCCTCTGTCTGTGTAGGCACACACACACACGTTTACATGCACGCACGCTGTGATAGGGGATAAACAATTCGCTATTTTATCTGCATCGTTTGTGTTTATCTGCATCGTTTGTGTGTGTTGACATTGCCATGGGTGAATTTACGTCAGTTAGTATCTTGTTATTGACAGTAGAGCTGGACTGTTTTTGTTCATCATCACATTGTATCAGCCACCAAAATACTCATCAATATTTACATAGATTGACACTTGTGTCTGTGATCAATACATGTGGCAAACATAGTGAGTCTATGGAGAGCGGTCTATAGTGAGAAATTGGGCTGCTAAATGAGGATTAGAGATCAGTAACGTTTTGGTGGTGTTCGTTCAGTGATAACAACATTGGCTAAATAGCTAACAAAATGAATACAACATATAGCGTGGCTAACGACACAGAATAACGTTAAAACAAGTGCATGCATGATTGTTTACAATAAGCGGGTGGTCAAAGGACTGACATAACGGGTAGATTGCCTGCACACCACGGGGCACACAGGGGTTCCGCGAGGTGCCTGATGGGAATGTTTCTTTAAGAACAACTATTGAACTAAACAAATAGTCTATCTAGTGCTTCATGTGTATACAATAAGGGCTTAATCTAATAACATGAACTAAAAAAAAAGAAGTCGATCAAAATGTCTTCACACGTTTCGTAAAGTTATTATAGGAACTTTATCAACTTGACGTCCGCGGCAGGCGTCATTGCTTTTACCAACAGGGTTCCCAACGCGGCTCTGGTTCGTTATCGTTTACAAGGGAATACAAAGCGGCTGTCGTGATAATCACACAACAATACTTCCGGTCCGGTCGGTGGGCTTCATAATAAAAGTCTAGAACACCGGAAAAGACGGAGCGGTGGGCTTCAAAATAAAAGTCTAAAACACCGGAAAATAAGTTTATTTTGTACAGCGTTTTCCTCCACGAGTACTCGAGTACATCATGTGATCAATCGATCTGGATTATTTTTGCCCATCCCTAGTTTATCCTGTGCTGAAGTCTCCATTCCAATAGAGATAGTGTATATTTTGGTCTTTATTTTGCTATACATTGCAGCAAGTCATATTGTTTAGACATCATTATCAACATCAGCTCACATATTTAAGTAGTGCATTCTTAGGTGGTATTTGAAAGACACTTTACTATTCAATTTACTTATGTTCAGTGGGCAGTTATTCCAATGATTGATGGCACGATGAACAACAGTCCTCTTTAAAGATTTTGGTATTGTATGAGAGGGCGCTGTCATCAGATATCAACGTAGTATGTGCGTTTCTCTTTAAGAGAGGCACACATTAGCCAGTCAAAACAATTTGGTTATGATCTATGTTGATCCTTGCTATAAGGCCATAAGTGACATTGTTATGGGATCCGCTCTGTTTTCCTTGTAGGCAGCCATAATAGTGATTTCAGCCAATCCTCTGGTGATGGTGTTGCAGCTCCTTCCACGTCGTATGTGTGTATTAACTGTCTTGCCGAACGAAAGATCGCTCTCACTTGGTGATCGGACATTTGTTTACATGGTCTGATTACCAACTGCGCATTCCTTATCAATTGATCAATGTGAGGAATTAAAACTATCTTCTATTCCTTATTTCAAACTTTGGCCTCAGAACAAGTTATTGCTCATAGATCCGTTTTGTTTTCCTTGTAAAGCAGCCATAGTAGTCAGCCTTGCCCGCAGAACAGTACATTTGTTCCTATAATTTGCCTGAAAGAAAGCCAATGTTGAGGGTCTCCAGAACGAAGAAGGTCATCTAAAAAATGATTCGTTGATAAAAGATTTAAAATTCCTCCTTAAAACTGTGGGGCAATGGTCACTTATGCCTAGTTAGAGAACCCCACTAGCTGAGATCCTGTCATATTTATTGAAAAGGGAACTGGGAAAGCAGCACCACTCAACCAGTCAATATTAAAGTAGATTTATTGGGGAGTCAGAATCAGATTTCTTCAGCCAGGACAAGTACAGTAGGGCTCAATACACACGGTGATCGAAATGTGTTGGCTTAGCAAAGGGCGATAGAAGGAGTGGTTCAGAGGCAGGATGTTTAGCACACTGCCAGCGAGAGTGGGTTTTTATTTTTTGTTTATTTGGTTTGTCCAGTTCTATTCATATCTGATTTGGCATAGTATGGAATTTTGCCATAACAATGACTGAATGGAGTGTATTCTGATTTATGGAGTGATAAAAAGAGATATCCAAAATCCCCTTTGGACTTAGGGAATCTGCCTGCTCGTTGGAGCTGATCGAGGTACTATAGAATGTCCTAACTTCAAGCCTGGAGTGGACCATTTCTACCGTTTTAGTGTGTAACTGTCTATAATGTGTGATAACGGGCAAATGTTTTTTAAGCGTGGTTGAGAAAAAAAAAAAAGGGGAAAGAAAGGGAGCTCTCACCCTTTTGTCCATTTAAATAGCTGTTCCAATAGATATTGTTATTTTTGATAAACTCCTGTCTTGTCCTGTGTCCACCACTTTGCATTCAAGGCCTACACAAGCCATACTTTAGAGTTTGTTTATTAGATGTTGCTGGAGGGTGACACAGGAGGTTTTGCCTCACTTTGCGTTTGTTCCATTATTTTTGGGATAAATGTCTACATATATATATGTGACTTCACAGGGTTAGTCTTGTGGGTGGTATGCATTACACAATACAATACACACATGTACAGATGCGGTTACTGTAGCCTGCTCACTCTGTGCCACCCACACCCCCATTCACCAACTCATTTTAAATAAAGAGGTCAAGTATACAGTACAATGACCTATCGCAAAATCAGAAATAGATGTCAGATGGAGCTTTATAATGGAATGACCTTCGTCCAGTTCCAGGAAAGGGAGATTACAGCCAGCCACTCATATCTCTCTTTTGTTTTTTTCTCCCACGTACACCTCTCCTTTGTAGTTTCTCAGGGGGGGGTCCTCCGTCTCTGTGCCAAACAAGTGACCGCCGGGCCCTACTGACCACTGCCCCAGTGAGAGGAAGCTGTTCCCGGAGAAGCATATGCCTATCAGCCTGCTCTAGCATGCAGCTGGCCTACTACTCTAGCCTGCAGCGGGTCTACTGCATGCTCTGGCCTGCAGCTGGACACGACGACGCAGCTATGAGCTACATCAGACACTGCCCAACAGCTGACCACAGCTGGGACAAGCACTGGCCGAGTCATTGGCCGAAGATAAAGAACTAAGACAGTTCAATCCTAACTGAACCAAGGACAGTGCGAGAGAACAGACCATCTGCAACGACGAGGGAACCATTAGACTGGATCGGCCCGGGGGTGTTTGGTGGCGGAGGGGGGGGGACCTGCCTGAGATTCAACAACTGATTAAGAGGCAAGTCTGACCCACATCACATTACATTATCTCAGAAATATTAAGTAACAATGTACTGAACTTTGTTAGAGCAAATTGTAGTTTTGTTTTGTTTTAGCTATCTGAGGGTATAGCCTTGAGCTTTTCCTCTGCTTGAGAGATTCCAAGCACTGTGCAGTTTGCAGTCACGTGTTCTTGCTGTAATCTGTTTTCGCTCTACTGAAAGGGTTTTGTGAGAATGTTTTTGTTTTGAATAAGGGGAATTATGATTCTGCAAGATACTCTCCTGTTTTTTCTTTTGTGATTTCAATTTTTCAGCTTGGTGGTGGGAGAAGTATGGCCTTGACAAAACCAGAGGCTGGACTGTACCCTTGAGTCCTGCAACCACCGTCTGGGCATTTGCAAAGAGACGCTAATGATGGTTGCTGTTATGACGACTTCTCTTTTGCACGTGACACGGGGTCTATGCAGAGGACCTTTGGTTTTTTAGATAATAAAAATAGTTTGTGCTGAGTTTAATGATGATAATATGTTTGTTGTCTTTATGAAATGATAATGATTGTGATTAATATTATCAATAGGAGGGAACTGTCGTGGAAATATATTATCATGTTCTTATATATCTGTTGTTTTATCATGTCATACAGCTTGAGTTTCAGTCCGACCAGATTTACTGGTTAATGTGTGTATGTCTCTTTAAGATACTCTATCATTTTCTTTGTCATAACGAAGTTGCTGTTTCTACCAGCCATAGAGCCAGAACCCAAGGTCATGGGAACTGTAAGATGGAGCGCTGTTTTCCTTCCAGGTTTAGCCATAACGTAGTCGTATTATTAATTTCTCTAACCAGCCATTTTGTTTTCTTCTACGTCATTTCATGTATTCAATTGTATGTCTGACCAAGGCTCTAGGTCAGTCCCTGTCAGACGCTAGGGGGTAAACATGTCTGTCTCTGGCGGGTGACTGGCCTGGCAGCGTGGCCACGCTGTCATGAACTTTCTTTATTAAATAAACCTTCTTATTATTATTAATAATGACTCAGAATGATTAATGTAAACGGCTCATTGTTTGTCCTTTAATAATTCCCATTACACCCTGAATGCAAGAACTTGCTCAGATACCAGGACAATGATAAACATAGCACAGAAAACAACCAGGAATCTGCCCAACAAACGTTGGAAGTCTAGCATTGATTTGGCTAATGGATTCTGGTCAGTACCTATCGACCCCCTATCCACCCAAAAGACGGCGTTCACCTGGAATGGGCTGTCTTATGGATGGACAGTATTACCACAAGGGTATAAGAACTCTCCGAATGTGTTCCAAGGAGTCATAGAGGACATCCTGAAAGGTCTGGACGTCACCATATACATCGATGACGTGTACTGGACCAATGACTCGGAAAAGGAACATTTGGAACTGCTGGACCAAGTAGTGACCCGCCTCTCCAGGGCCGGATAAAAAATAGGCCTCAAAAAGTGCGAGATCGCGAAACACACCCTGAGGTATCTAGGTTTCAATATCACGGACACCGGAAAGTCGGTCGGCAGGGAATACCTGGATCAGGTAGCGGCCATAGAGAAGCCTGTGTCCCTGAGTCAGCTGGACTCTGCCATGGGAAAATGCGGCCACATTATGACCCATGTGCCTGGCTATGCGACAAAAGCATCACCACTCCACAAACTGAAAGGCAAAGCTCTCGGGGGAAAAAACCCTAGGAATAGGAACATCCCCATAGAGGAAGCGGACCCAGCCTGGACGGTATTCAAAAACCATGTGCTGGAAAACTGCAAAGACCTGGAAAAAAAAGAGACCCCACCAAACATCTCGAAGTATTCCCCCAAGTAGAGGGTACGCAGGGGATAACTCTGAAATGTCAGAATAGAAAGGGGAAGACCGCTTGTCTACCTTTATCCATGCAGTTTACCAATACGGAGGAGCGGTATACAGAAGCAGAACGAATCCTATGTGGAGTATTTAGATTCTGGAATGCCCTGAAATACTTGGCTCAGGACAAAGATATAATAGTGACCACAGAGTTCCCTGCCCTGCAGAGTGCCTCTAAGGTGACTATTACGGGCTCAAGGGCCATGACATCACGATGGGGACATTGGTCAATGATGTTGACGGATCCTAAAATGAGATTTATCACAACGGGAACCAAGTGCCCCCTAGAAACGAAAACCAAGCTCACAGAGCCTGAGGTTGAACCCAACTGGGTACTATACACGGACGGAAGTCAGCAAAAAACAGGACGGAACAAAGGCAAAGTGGGCCTATGTTCTAAAACACAAAGATGAGACCATCAAAACAGCAAGTGGCTGGACTGATGGATCGGCCCAGACGGCTGAGGTAACAGCTATACTGGAGGGCATAATAATGGCCAAAGGGAAGCACATACCGAAACTACTTATTGTAACCGATAGCCAATACTGTTACAACGGAGGAACAGAAAACCTGGAGTACTGGGAAGCCAAAGGGTTTGAAACCAGCACATGCAGGCCAATGGCCCATGGTAACCTCTGGGCCCTCATAGTGGAACAATTCAGAGGCCCAGTGGAAACCGGGGTCCATTACCAGGGAAACAAGGAAGCGGATACCCTGGCCCAAAAACGACTTAAGGTCGGAGGGCTACACCTCAAAAGACTGGCCTTAGTCATGCCCACGGCCTGGGAAGACAAAGGCACGGTGAGAGTACCGGAGGACGAGGCTACTCACATGATCAGACAGGTACATGATAACCTTGGACATGTCGGAAGTAAGAGGATGTTGGTATACCTGAGAACTAACAACATTCTCATACCTAAAGCCAAACAAAGAGCGATAACAGTCCGAAAGGCCTGTGAACAATGTGCGCTGGTAAGGGGGACAAAACCTGAACCAGTGCCACCGGGACGAATAGCAGTATCTGAAAGCAGGACTGAAACTACTGGAGGAAGCGGGTGTAATGGCCCAATACTCTGTACCCTACCAGCCCAATACGAACGGGGTGGCAGAGAGAGCTGTACGCTCTATAAAGGATCAGATAATCAAGGAGAATATGTTGCGATCCTGGGATGAACTGACCTCCCTCCTTAGGGTACACCAAGGAGACCGACAGTATAGTTCGGACCGGAAGGATCAGAACCTGCCCTATCTCGGGCCAGGAGCATTCTTAGACGGGGGGGCTGTCCCCCGGAGTCAGTGGACGACGCAGCGAATAGCAAACAGGAATATACTGACCCAGATCAGAACTCAGAAATGGAGGAAGACCGGGTCAAGCTCCAGAGCATCCTCAAGGTCCTCATCTAGATCAAGATCTAGGGAGAGAGTTCGGTACCCAAGGGACGAACCTCCTAGACCGAACAAGAGAGCTAAGCAGGCCAAACTGAGACCTATCAGCAAGGGGCCTTCTCTGAAAGCTCTCCAGGAGCTCAGGATTGGAGGAGAATGGGCAGGCGATGAAACAGGGGATATTATGCCCGCATATCCTGTGACATGGAGACAGAGAGACATCGGCCTTGACCCAAGTTACAGGGCGACGAGAGCCCTGAATGGACCTGAAAGAGAGAAAAGAAAGTAGTCCTCTGTGGACTATATCTGTGATGTCCTGCGGGGCCTACGGACAGGGTCACACGACCAGGCCAACCACACTTCAATAGAGGACTGCTACTACAATTCTCGGGACCCGTGGGGTCGCCCGAGAAGTGACAATTCGACCTACCTCAAACTACGGGAGAGATCCAAGAGGTCAGAGGGGGTGACCATAAGAACTATGACATTGTGTTCTTCAGACGACAACAACTGGGTGCATTGGCCGGGAACAACAGATGCAAGTCTTCCCGCCGGATACCAAGCAACGATGTGGCCCCTATCCTGTCGGGCCGTCCAGCCAGGGAACAACAGATGCAAGTCTTCTCGCCGGCTACCAGGGTAACAGGGAACCAAGATGACAGAGGGGGTGTGGAGAGTCACAGTCAACGAGTGACACTTTGTATAATGACATCCTGTTCTCTCTGTCCCTTGTATGATGTAATATATCAAGCATTATAAAGGATTAAATATAAAGTATGTATTATAAACTTGATAACAGGACGAGTAGGCCTCTGATAAGACGGATGTCTTTTTGTATTCTTATATAACCTGTATAAATATATACACTATAAAACTATACTACAGTTAATGGAATATGCAGTCAGAATGGAAACAGATGCAGGGAGCTGCTCAGAGTCCAGTCTCTGCTAGAAGTGAGTCAGAATGAAAGGGGCCTCTGGGCTGTACAGGAAGGTGCAGGAATGTGCAGGGAGGTGAGCACTGACCACAGAGCACTGAGCTCACAGCACTGACCTAGACAGAGGAGCCTGCAGAGTTAAACTCTTGCAGTCTAGAGGCAGAGAACTAGTATACATTATAATGATATATGAATCAGTGTTATTGTATATGAGTGTTGAAAGGATTATGTATATATATCTGTATATGTATATATAGGCGTGTTAGGCTATTCATGCTAAGAAGGACCATGTACTACTATATAGTACAGCAGTCTCCCTTGTCTGTTTCTCTTACTGTTAGAGTGGGTAGGAATGTGCAGGGAGGTGGTGACCTTGGGAGACGGCTCCGAGCAAGAAGGACCCATAGCAGATGGAATTCTAGGTGCTTTACCAGCACAAAGAAAAGGAGGAGTTCATCTGTACTGAAAGTTTTATGTGTACGTTGATTGGCTAGTAGAATGACACCGCTGTGACATCACTGTATTTGGACCAATAGCAACAAGGTATTGACGGTAGTAATGCTTAGTTTCACTGTTTGTTGTTTGCGGGTTCCGGTATCTCGGTGTTCGATGGGCTCTGTCAGGTTTGTGGGAAACCGATTATCTAATCACTGCAGGACTGGATGATCGGTGCCACTGACGGACGGGCCTGTCGGATTGATAGGGGGTACTGGGGCGTGCAAATAATGATTACGTGTTAGTACGCTAATATGGGTAGCATTACAGGCATTTCGTAAATTGATGATAATGATGGTAATGATAATAATAATATTATAGCAATTACAGACCATTCCTCACAAATGAGGACGGTGATGGTGGTGACGGTGATGTAAGATCACCAGGCTTGCAAATGATTGTTAGTACGCTAATGTTACATTATTAACAGTGGTAATACTTATTAAAGGAGTAGTAATACAACCAAGCTTTCAAATGATCAGTATTACAGGCCTTCCCTCACAAATGAGGATATTGGCGGTGACGGTGACGTAATATCATCAAGCTTTCAAAGAAGCAGCATAACAGGCATTTCGTAAAATGATGATAATGGTGATAATAATGATAATAATAATATTATTGTTATTATAGGCAATAAGTGTTCTCCCAGACATACATTCGGTTTATTACAAACAAAGAAGAGGTTAACAACTCTTCTATGCTTACATTTCATATCAACTGGATATAACTAACTAGTGACTATGAAGTAAGCTTGATAGAAATAGTAATTGACCCGAGAACTTAGTGAGCTTAGCACCTCGCTGGGGGATATCGGGCGGCCAAAAGGGTTATATCTCAAGTAAGTGATCTGAGATAGATAAGAGACATCCAAACAGGCTTTCAACAGTACCATAGGTAGGGGTGTAACGGTACACAGAAGCCACGGTTCGGTACGTACCTCGGTATTGCTGTCACGGTTCGGTACAATTTCGGTACAACAGGAAAAAAATATTTATAATTATTATTATATATTTATAATTATTATTAAATAGAATGATATTCTATAGGCTTGCCGTGGTAGTAGTGTGTTTCACTTGTAGAGAGGATTTAACTTCATGTGAAGCCAAGACTGAAGAAGACTAGAACAGATGACATGTTACACAACAATGGATGGACACAGCAGAGGATTTATCAATATTTTGGATTTAAACACAGTAGCAGCAACTGGAGAGGAGCTCAGATGATCAGATCAAATGTATGTAGTGCTTTAAAAAAAAAAAAAAAAAATCAGCTGTGACTGAGAAAGTCCACGGAGAAAGTCGGCGTATGTGTTCGTGACGCGCGCGCGTGTGTGTCTTTCCATTGGTTACCATTATTGGGCAAACAAGAAAACTAAAGAAAACTGTAAAACTTTAAAGGGGAACTATCTTATAAATGGCCTTTTTCAGTGTTTAGCATTGTTTCCTGGATATGTGGACTTATATAGGATCTACCGGTATGTCTAATTCTTTTTTTTTATATCCACTTTTTCTCCTTATTTTTCTATTTTTCTCCCATCCCAATTTCGCCTCGCCAATTATCCCTTCAATTCTCCCCTCCCCTATCTCGAACGTTGCTAGACTATGCCTCCCACTGGTCGGCTGCAGTGAGGACCAAGCCTTGCATCACGTGTCCCCTCCGGTACAAGAGGAGGCAGCTGTTGCATCTTTTCACCTGTACAGCGCAATCTCTAAGTGGCGAGGAGTACCGCGTGGGAGGCTCACGCTGCCCCCGATCCTTCCTCTTCTGCTGTACAGACGCACCAACCGACCTGTAGGAGTCGCTGTCCACAACGTCCAATCCCCACCCACCAGCTTTCCCACCCCTAACACTGCCAATTGTGTTAGTGTGAACGACCGGTAGCAACGCCGAGAGCTGGGCTCGAACCCAGCATCTCCTGCGTTAGTGGCGAGCGCCTTGCCCACTGCGCCACTTAGCCGCCCTCTAATTCTCATATTGGCGCATTCTTCCAATTCTCCTCTCACAATATTCACCCTCACTGAACTGAGTCATCTGAAAATGTGCATATCTGTGATGTCAGAGATTTCTCAGCTGCATAATAATGTGGCAGTTGGTGTGGCAGTTGCCACCATGCCACACAGTAGTTGGAGCCCAGCCTCAAAACGGCTTAAGATCTTGAGGTAGAAAAATGCTGTTTTTGAGTATTTGATTAGAAATACAAAACAATGAATTTTTTTTTGAAAAAAACCTTACAGAGGTGTTCCATAGACTCACAGGAATTGTGTAAAAGTGCCCAAATAGTGAAAGAAATAGTCAAATAGTTGCCCTTTAACGACCCTGCTGTGTTACAAACATATAATAATTGGTTTTGTTTTAGGGACACCTAGGCTGTGTAGTAAACGGGAGCGGACTGAGGAGGGGAGAGCAGAGTGTCAGTGCGCTTGTCAGTGTGCCTAAGCAAGCTTCAACATTTTATTCATCATCTACATTTGGCAATACAAGCTAATATTCAATGTTAAAGATCAATGTAAGCCAGTGTAAAGTAAAGTAAAGATATTGAGCATAGATTTGTAAAATGTGCAACCCTAGTTCCACCTAGTGGGAGACGTATTCTTCGTATGGCTGCACGTACCGCACCGTGAAGCCCATGCTGTAAATTTGCAGGACGAATACACGTACCGTTACACCCCTAACCATAGGTGTCAGTGAGCCTGAGATAAGTAACTACACCGTATCCAGTTTCACTTGCATCGGTGACGTGTTTACATTTAATTTACATGTAGTAATTTAGCTGACGCTTTTATCCAAAGCGACTTACAAGTTCTGTACGACAAGTCATCAGGAAGGGCACAACTCTATCAGCTGAGTAACAATGTTCATCAAAGTGTTGAGCGCTACAGTGTAGGTTAGTATATTAGGACAAGTACATGATGACAGTAAGGTTAGTTAGGGTTATATTTTTTTATAATTTTTTTTTTTTTATAATTCTGGGGTGGCACCTCAGGGGCACCTGAGATTTGGTGCCCCAGTGGAAAAATCACCACTGCTTCCTCATCCCTGTACCTCGTGAACATCATTTCCTTATAAATCAGTTTGAATTGTCTCATATTAGCACCACATTCAGACTGTTCCACAGTTTCACTCCACATATTGAGATGCAGTGTCTT
Organism: Notolepis coatsorum; assembly: GCF_963971535.1. NCBI lineage: Eukaryota > Metazoa > Chordata > Actinopteri > Aulopiformes > Paralepididae > Notolepis > Notolepis coatsorum. The sequence goes on along the minus strand of NC_140170.1, from coordinate 91,208,117 downwards.
CTCATGGTAGTGCGTACATTAAGAACTTTTCAATTGAGTTCTCCCCTCAGATTATAACGTAAGGTTATCCTATAACCCTAGTTATATGAATACTGGCTGAGCGTCTCGATATATCATTATCTCCAGCACCTAGTGTGTTCTGGGAAACAAAACAAATGCACCCACTTGCACGTGACCACGCCACTCCCATGAGTGCCTCTATATTACGCCGGAAGTGGTCACACCTCACCCTTCCCAGTTCGATTTCCATAAGCGGAAAACATCCAAGGGACCTCAGGGCGCTGAAGAGCGAGACGCTCAGCCAGTATTCATATAACTAGGGTTATAGGATAACCTTACGTTATATATCATCTGGCTTCACGTCTCGCTCTGCCTACTGAGATAAAGGGCAGAGCGGACGCGTGGCCACGTCAAATGCACCCCCTGAGGGCCAGTAAGCCCCAGCCAGGGAGGAGGGGAGTCCCGTCCACCTGCCCGTCCTAACGAAGGGGGGGAGGCAGTCAACTCCAACCAAAGTGCGAAAAAAGGGGAACCAGGCACCCCCGAACGCACAGCGCAAGCGGGACCATGTGTGACACAGCACCCTGCGGTCCACACCCACCTGATGGCGGGATGCATGAGAGGTCCCAGACCTCAGGACCGCCTGGGAGACAGAACCCCCAGTCATGTCCATGAGGTAAAACCTAACGAAAGGACTCAGGGAGGACCAGGAGGCCGCAGCACAGATGTCCTCCACCGAGGCCCCCCCCAACAGGGCAGCAGAGGCTGCCACACCACGAGTGGAGTGCGCCCTGACGCCCCCGGGGGGAACCTGTCCAGCCAACGTGTAGCAAAGGGTAATGCCCATGCGCAACCAATGTGACAGGTGCTGCTTGGACAGCGCCTCACCCATGCGAGGGCCACCATAACAAACAAACAATTGATCGGAAGCCCTGAGATCCTGCATGCGACTAAGGTAAACCCTCAGTGCACGGACAGGACACAACAGGTGAAGGCTCGACTCCAACCCACTAGCGTGAGGAGGAGGATGAAACGCCTGAATCACAATATCCCTGGAGCGAAAAGAGCTCCGGATATCCTTTGGCATGAAGACCGGATTAGGCCTCAGAGTCGCACCGCTATCGGCCCGAATAGACAGGCACTCAGGCCGCACCGAGAGAGCACACAGCTCACCCACGCGTTCAGCGGAGGTGATGGCCAAAAGGAACGCGGTCTTAAAAGACAGCCGATCCAATGGCGCCTGTTCAAGAGGCTCAAACGGGGCCTCCGACAACCAACCCAGGACCAGTTGGAGGTCCCAACTCGGAGACAGAGAACGTTCCACAGGCTTGAGACGCCGAGCGCCAAGCAGGAAACGTTTCACGAGAGGGTGACTGAACAGCATACCGCCCTCAAAGCCCACATGACAAGAGGATATAGCCACGGCGTCACTGTCGAGGCCGACAGCCTATTCAGGATAGACTGGAGGAAGGAAAGAACCGAGTCCAGGGGGCAAGACACTGGGTCCAGCACCCCAACCTCACACCACTCCTGAAACATACGCCACTTCCCAGCGTAAACCGTGGTAGTGGACGGAGCATGCGCGTTCCGGATGGTGTTAACCACAGTAGGGTTAAGACACATCCCCTCCAGATTCACCCTTTCAGCAGCCAAGCCATCAATGGCTGCCCCAGTACAGGACGCAGAAACAGCGTCCCGTGTGCCTGAGAGGGCCCGCGGTGACCACGGAAGAGGCCACGGCGGGGCCCTAAGAGCTGAATCAGGACCGGGAACCACACAGCCATGCCCCGGTCCGGCGAGATCAGGATCAAAGTCCTACGTTCCCGACGTACCCGCTCCAACAGCTGAGCTACCAGGTGTATGGGGGGGGACGCGTACAGAATCCCGGGCGGCCACGGATACATCGAGAAGGCATCCACCCCCAGAGAGGGGTTGTCCTTGTGACTGACTGAACCACAAGGGGCACTGGTGGGACTGTCTGCTCGCAAACAGGTCCACCGTGGCCTCCCCGAATCGGTCCCAGACCTGTCTGACTATGTCTGGACATAGTCCCCACTCGTCGGGGTGAGGACCGCCCGCGATATCACATCTGCACCCACATTCTCCCTGTCGGAGATGTGGAGAGCCCTCAGGCTGCGCAGATTGAGAGATGCCCATAGCCAGAGCTCGACCGCCGTCCGGTGCAGACGGGGGGAGCGTACTCCTCCCTGTCTGTTGATATATAACGCTGACGTCGTGTTGCCCGTCCTGATCAAAACATGCTTGCCCACCACAAGGTGGCCGAGCCGTTTGAGGACCAGAAGGACTGCCTTCAATTCCAACACATTGAAATGTAGTGCAGTCCGGGCAGCATGGTCCTGCCAGCTGCCCCCTACTGTGTTGGCCCGACACGTCCCCCCCCATCCCATGAGGGAGGCGTCGGTGAAGACCGTGACGTGTGACAGCCTGCTGCCCATGGGGACCCCGCTGGTGAGGGCCCCAGGCCCCCCCCAGAGGGCGAGGTCCCCCAGTACTGACATGGGAACCTTCAGCAGCTTCCACTTGACTCTCACCGGGTCTATTTTCTTACTGGAAAACCACCTCTGTATCCTCCTCATGAAGAGGAGGCCAAGAGGACCACAGAGTGAGCAGATGCCATCATACTGAGCAGGCGCATCACGGACAGCGCCGTAACCGTCCTAGGTCGGAACCTCCCGAGCACGCCGAGAACATCCACTCGCCGCCGCTCTGAGAAGGATGCCCATATAGACCTTGAGCTTAGAAATAAGCCCAAGTACTCCACCTGTTGACTGGGAAGAGGAGTACTCTTCTACCAATCTACAGCAAAACCCAGGCTGGTGAGGAATTCCACCACCTGCCTGGTATGAGACCTGGCGATCTTCTCTGACCGGCGGAGGACCAGAACATCATCCAGGGTAGAATAAAATTTGTATCCCCTGACGACGCAGAGACCCCAGCGCGGTCTCCACGCACTTGGTGAAGATGCGAGAAGCCAGAGAGTAGCCGAACGGCAGCCCCTGCTACTCGTACGCTAAGCCCTGAAAAAGGAAGCGTGGGTATGTCCTAGGAGGGAAGATCGGGATGCGAATACGCATCCTTCAGGTCTATGGAGGCGAACCAGTCCCCCACCTGACAGCGCTTAACAGGTGGGTGACGGTCAACATTCTGAACCTTCCATAGGACAGGTCCAGTATGGGTCTGACCCCCCCCCCCCCGTCGATTTCTCGGGCACCAGAGAATATCCGGGGGAAACGCCGCTCATCGCGTCCTCCCATGGGACCACGACGATGGCCTGCTTCGCCACCTGAGAACGAATCTCCTCGGCCAGGGCTGTCACTGCCACGGACTCTTATAATAGAATAATAGAGTCTGTACCAAACCCAAAAAGAGGGCAGGGGTGTGTAAACTGTAACACAAGCGCCGCCCTCAGCGTTCTCTCCATCCACACCGACATATGGCTACTACTGCAGCCATACGTGGTAAAAATTCCAAAGCGCTCCCGCCGGCAAACGCCGCTGGTCCGCTAGGAATCGTAGATAGGTGGCCCGGCTCCTCCCGCTGTGCGTCGTCAACCCTGGTCTCGCCAACCGCACGAGCAGGGTGTCCCGCGGAGCCGGGATATCGCACCCTGACTCTACCAACGAGGCAATTGCACCCAAGGGGGGGACCCCGACAGAAGGGGCGGTCTGATACGGGGTAGCGGCCATCACCCCTGGTGACATAGGCTCCCCCGCTGAGCATCTTCCCAGCTTAGCTTGCTGAGGACAGCCTGCTCTGCAGCTGGACATGCATGGTTTGTGGTCCCACACTGCCCGATAGCGTGGGTCTCTACACACCGTAGCCCTGTAGTGATATTACTACCACCCAAATTACGCGTGCCTAACTGACCACCACGGGATCGGAAGTCCAGACGTTGGAGGCACTGACGTAATACCCGGCCTGGCGAGGGCGGGGCTGGGGGGAACCCACGCTGCGACCTCCTGGGCCTAGAGTTCCCCCTCTGACAATTTTTTTTAGATAGAGGGAACCCTGCTCCGTCGACAGATACAACACCAGGCTCACCAAACACAGACGCAGGACGTGTGGTGTGGGAGCCGCTTGACAGCACAGCATTCTCATAGACAGACCCAGGCCTAGCTAGCAACTGGGTGTCAGCCCCTGTCTCCATGAGAAGCAAAATGTGTGGCCGCTTGCGCTTCACTGGAAGAATGCGGCCCGCAGCCAAAGGGGACAAATCAGAGCCCTGAGTCCCGTAGCGTAGAGGGGGGGGAGTAACCGGAGAGCGTGCTAGACACAGCTAGATGGCAAAGTTTTCTTTAGGGCGTGCCCATTTAATATAGCCAATCCCTCTGGCCGCCGAGGCTGTCGGCCTTGTGATCACCTGTTTTCCTGTCCAGGGTATCTCATGCGGGGGAAACATGGCCGCTGGCCGGGGGCCTCGCCGCCGTGCTCTCACCTCTGGCTGCGCGGTGTGGAGCGGCATGGAGCCCAGGTCAAATACCGCCCGCGCCTCTGTGGACAGACCAAGGTCCACCCGCGGAAATGGGAGCCCTGAGGAGGAGACCCCTCCCCTCCTCAAGGGGCGATTGCTCCAACCAAGATGCCTGTGAACAACCGTTGACAGCATCCTAGCCCTCCCTGCGGTTATAGCTTGCGGCTGGGTCAAAAACTGAATAACCTCAAAACCTTGCGCAATGGTTTTGATGTCGGCTGGCCCTAAGGCCCCACCACCCGACACCATTTTTAACAGAAAAGCAGCCAATTGAGCAATGTTGTTAGTTGCTGCTAAATTCTGTACTGCGGCGGTGTAAGCTTCATCAGCCCACCAGCCACCTGCCGGGCCGACTCAACTCTTGGCGTCGGCCGGGCGGGATACCGTTCCACCATGTCAGGGCAAAGGACCGATGCCACCTGCTCCACTAAGCACGGAACACCAGTGGCGGTTGCTGACGAAAGTCTATTACTAGTGAAGCACTGCTCCACTAGTAGCCATGAAACAACCTCCCTTGCGTTGTGCACCCGTGACGGGATAAATGAATGAATGAACGAAAACTCTAATATATTGCAGAATGGGCTAGCCCAATACACACAATTGTTAAGGGGATGCAGACCAGAGAAAACGTTAGTCCTGACTACATCAGGGTCCCCCATCTTCAATTCATAGATTCACAAGATGCACACCTGCCCTGAGCCCTGTCGTCAGCCCATCCACCCAAATGTAAAATAAGCCTCCGCTAAACCACCAACATTAGACACCGATTGACCGTCAGCATGAATGGTTAAGAGGAGGGAAGAATAAAGACAGCCCCGGCGGGGCACATGGGAACGGCGCCCTAAACATCTTAGCATTAGCATTAGCTGCGCGCTAGGATACTTGGAAAAACATCCAAAAGTGAGTCATGATGACCACATTTATCCAAATATCTCGCCCCCTGCGCCAATACATCACTCGGTCGTCTCACGAGACAACAAGCAGTTTACACATGCCAGTACCAATGCCTGCTAGCGCAGTCCTCGGTCTGCTGTCATGCGACGAGGAAAAAACAGGACAGGACCGCCGCGCTGTTAGGATGTGCCGAGAAGTTCCGGGGGCTGGCGAACTTCTGCCGAATTCCCAACATTGTGTAATTTCTCCTTACGCTTCATCACAATCTCCAGTTTCAAGAAGTGCACCTGAGCTGCTTCCGCGTTGGAAACAAATGAGGAAGGGTGAGGCGTGACCACTTCCGGCGTAATATAGAGGCACGCATGGGAGTGGCGTGGTCACGTGCAAGTGGGTGCATTTGTTTTGTTTCCCAGAGCACACTAGGTGCTGGAGATAATGATATATCTCAGTAGGCAGAGCGAGACACGAAGCCAGATGATATATAACCCCCCTCCCTATCAAAGAACAGTTCTTGAATGTTTCCTGGAAGTACATGACCTTTTGCTTTATACATTAATTGTGCCGTTTTAAATTCCACAAGATCATTTAACTTTAATGTTTTTGACTTTAAAAATAATATGTTTGTGTGATCACGATAACCTGCAATGTGAACTATCCTTATGGCCCTTTTTTGGAGTATAAAAAGTGGTTGTAGTGTAGAATTATAAGTGTTTCCCCAGACTTCAGCACAGTAATTTAAATATGGTAAAACTAGTGAACAGTAGAGAATGTAGAGTGATTTTCTATCCAGAATGTGCTTTAATTTACTCATAACTGAAATGCTTCTTGACAGTTTAGATTGGACATGTTTTATGTGAGGTTTCCAGAAGATTTTATGGTCTATTATTACATCTAGGAATTTATTTTCATAAACTCTTTCAATAATCACATAATTTATTTTAACTTGTACTTGAGTATTTAATCTACAGTTTCCAAATAACATAATTTTAGTTTTGCTCAAATTCAATGATAATTTGTTTCTATCAATTTTTTTTTTTAATTTCTTCATTTCAGATGTGATGACCTCTAAAAGCTGCTGGATATTCTGCAGAAAAAAAATTATTAGTGTCATCCGCAAATAAAATACATTTAAATATATTGGATACTTTACATATATCGTTAATGTACAAGATGAACCGTTTTGGACCCAACACTGACCCCTGAGGGACACCACAAGCAATGTCCAAACATTCAGATTTATAATCTCTCATTGTGACAAATTGTTGTCTTTTATTTAGATTTAGCTTCTCACCCAGTCCAATACTACCCCCCTGATCCCATATCGTTCCAATTTCCTGATTAATATATCATGATTAATAGTATCAAATGCTTTTTTTTAGATCAATGAATAGTCCAGCTACATGTTTTTTTTTATCTATGGAATTTGTGATTTTTTTCAATGAGTTCTATTAATGCTAGTGATGTTGACCGTTGTGTTCTGAATCCATACTGGCTATCGTGAGTAAGTTATGTTTATCAATGAATGTATCTAATCTGTTGTTGAAGAGTTTTTCTAATATTTTTGAAAACTGAGTAAGTAGAGAAACAGGCCTATAATTTGTGAAGTGGTGTTTATCTCTCCAGTCTTGAACAGAGGTATGACTTTTGCTATTTTCATTTTATTCTGAAATCAACCAGTCTTGAATGATAAATTGCAGATGTGCGTGAGTGGTTTTGAAATCCCACTAATGAAATTTTTTCCTATTTTCATATCTATTTCATTACTGTCTGTAGATGTCTTGTTTTTACATTTATTAGTAATTTCTATAATTTCATTTTCATCTACCGCTTCCAGAAACATTGAACTAGGATTTCTTTCAATATAATTGTCTTTTATGTCTTCAGGAGTCACTGGATCTGGGATTTTTCCCGCTAATTCTGTTCCAATATTTACAAAAAAATTATTAAAGTTGTTAACCACATCATCCATATTGCTAATAGTTTGATAGTTTTCCATAAAATACTGAGGATAGTTTATTTGTCTTGATCCATTCCTAATAATACCATTTAATATATTCCAAACACCTTTAATATTATATGTGTTGTTATCTAATATTCTACTGTAATGATCCTTCTTACATCTTCTCATAATATTAGTTAACTTATTTTTATATTTCTTATATTTATTTTCTGCCTCTTTAGTTCTATGTTTTATAAATTCTCTAGTGTATTTTTCTTTTTACATGCATTCTGTAATCCCATTGTGATCCATGGGCTGTCTGAGTGTTTATGTTTACATTATACGTTATATTCTTTTATTGGACAACGTTTATGATATAATAAGTTAAATATAGATAAGAATGATTCATATGCTTTATAAGTGTCATCCTCTTTATATACTATCTCCCAATTTTGTAGTAGCAAATCATTTTGATTCTTCTGTCCTCACTCGTTTAAATTGTAGTTTATTGTCCTGCTTGTTTTCTGTGTAGTTGTTGTCATAAACTGTAAAAACTGGTAAATGGTTGCTGATGTCATTTATTAGTAATCCACTCACTGTATTGTTTTCTATAATATTCGTAAATATATTGTCTATCAGAGTGGCACAATGGGATGTGATTCGGCTGGGTCTTGTGATTTTTGGATAAAGGCTCAAACTATACAATGTGTTGATGAATTCCTCAGTCATTTTATGTTTGTTTGGATTTAAAAGATCAATGTTAAAATCCCCACAGATGAAAATAGCCTTTTGATTATTGTTTATATACATTTCTTCCATCCAGTCCTTGAAAACTTCAATATTTGAACCTGGTGCTCTATATATACAGCTCACAATTATATTTTTCTTTTTTTCTACACATATTTCTATTGTTATACATTGTAATAAATTATCAATCACATTTGTCATTCTTTCTACGATCTTATAATTCAAGTTATTATCCACATACACAGCCACTCCTCCTCCACTCTTATTTTTTCTGTTCATATAGTTGAGTTCATATCCGACCATTTCAAAATCCATTCCCTTTTCCTCGTCCATCCAAATTTCTGAAATGGCAATTTTGTTAAATGGTTGTGTAAACTGGTTTAAATATTCCTTAATGCTGTTAAAGTTTGCGTACAGACTTCTTGAATTGAAGTGAATTATTGATAGTTTGTTAACGGTCTTAATTGTCCGGTTGTACTGATCTTCTGTATAGTAGCAGCAGTTGTTGTTGATGTTGAAGAATAGATTATTGTCTGGGTCAATATAATTTTCTATATCCTGTAGATTGTGCTCAGTGTATTCAAATGTTTTAAGTTTCATTTTTTCGTGTTCAAGAATCCACTGTCAAATCCACATCGTCTCCAGATGTAGGTGAATTGATTATTTCCGTAGGCCTATGCATCATGGTTGTAAGTTGTGTAATTTTGTCCAGTGTGTCTCTATTACCTTACAGTCCCGTCATGATGTTTATTGGTATTTGTCCAGCTCCTCCATGTCTCTGATGAGTAGCACTTTGGCCTCATCCGGTGGTTAATGGTTGAAGTGCGTCTTTAGTTGGCGGCGAAAGATTGGATGGGTTTCGACTGTCCTAACTGGGGTGGGTAGTTCATTCCACCATTGTGGGGCAAGGATTGAGAAAAGGCAGCTTCTCCTCAATGACCCTCCCGGAGCTCGGATAGGAGTGGGTCTGAGACGGCCAGAAGATGCAGAGCGTAGGGGTCTTGAGAGTGTGTAGTTAGAGACCATTGACCAGAGGTAGGCGGGAGTGGTTCCCTTTGCCACACGATATGCCAGGTCGAGGGCCTTGACGCGGATTCGTGCAGCAATGGGATGCCAGTGCAGGTCCCTAAGAAGTGGGGTGACATGGGCCGACTTCGGTAGGTTTGAGATTAGGCGGGACGCTGCGTTCTGAATGAGTTGAAGAGGCTTGGTGGCAGTGGCCGGGAGGCCAGCAAGCATTGCGTTGCAGTAGTCGAGGTGGGAGATGACTGTTGATTGGGCGAGGAGTTGGATGGCTTCTTTTGTCAGGAAGGGGCGGATCCTTCTGATATTGCTCAGGAGGAATCTGCAGGTTCTGGTTGTTGCTGCAATGTGAGCAGAGAAGTTCAACTGGTCGTCGAGGACAACACCAAGGTTCTTGGCGGTCGGGGACGTGGTCACAGCTGCATTCTCGACTGTGATGGAAAGGTCGGTCGGGGGAGGATTTGGCCGGCAGGTGGAGCAATTCTGTTTTGCTTAGGTTCAGTTTGAGGTGGTTGGTTATCATCCAGGCGGAGATGTCGGACAGACAGGCCGAGATCTGCTCAGAGACGTGGATATCTGAGGGAAGGAAGGAGAGGAAGAGTTGAGTATCATCGGCATAACAATGATACGAGAAGGCCTGAGACGTGATAATGTTACCCAGAGATTTAGTGTAGAGGGAGAAGAGAAAGGGTCCTAGGACCGAGCCCTGGGGGACACCCGTCCGCAGGGTGCGGGTGGCCGACAGGGTCCCTCTCCATGACACTTGGTAGGAGCGGTCATTGAGGTATGATGTCAGCGCAGAGCCAGCCATTCTCATTCCTGCGAGGGACGTAAGGAGGAGGAGAGGCCTTTCGCTTTTGCTAAGTGAAGTACCTCTGTGACCACAATGCGGGGCGTTTCTGTGGAGTGGCCAGTCCGGAAGCCTGACTGATTAGGGTCTAGGAGGTCATTCTGTAAGAGCTAAGCAGTAAGTTGGTTGGATACAGCACGTTCAAGTGTTGCAGCTGTGTCTGTTGGATGATAGCACCCTTGGGTTTTAGGCTTCTGTTGATACTGAAATCAGATGACCCATCAACAGTTGAGCTCTTTCAACCAACTCCACCATTTCCGGGCCACAGCATCAGGTATGTTGTCATCCCATGAGCATTGGATTTTGCACAGTTCTCGTAGAATTTGTTTGGCTGTCAAGATACATGGGGGGAAAATACCTAGAAGATCATAGTATGATCATTCAAGGGTACTCTTAAACAGTACTGTATATTTGTTGTATGTCATAAATGTCTGGATGTAACAGTATTGCATATCTGTATGTTGTGTATGTCATAAATGTCATGATGAATTGAAAATGGGGGACCCTGATGTAAACAAGACAAAAGTCTTTCTCTGGTCTGCATCCCCTTAACAATTGTGTGTATTGAGCCGTACTGTATTGTACCCATTCTGCAATCTGTTAATAAAATGTTCAATCAATCATATAAGATATATTATATAGAACTGACTGTGGATAGTGTGTTTGGCGTCTTTTTGATGGACATTTGGAATGTGAAGGTATCAGCATCCATGTTCCATCTGACTCCAAGTGCCCTTTTGATCTCAGATCCTTCACCTCCTTTGTTCACTGGGAATAGAATGTAAGATGGCACGACTGTTGCTTGTCCATTTAGTTAGCTTGAACCCGCCTCTTGCACATACAGTAAGGCCTTCAGATCCCTGGTAAGCAATATGGCATGGTGGTCAGGAGGGCTGTCACGGTAACCGCATCACCGCAATACCGCAGGTTATCAAAGCACCCGTGGATGGAGAACAGACAACCGCGACAACCGTGGTAAAAAAAAATATATATATATATATCCCATATGGGGCCGTCATCAGGGCCGCCTCAGGGGGTGTGCGAGCAGTGCGGTCGCACAGGGCCTCGCGGGAAGGGGGGCCCCGCAAAAAAAAAAAAAAAAAAAAATTATTTTTTTTATTTTTTTTGCGAGGCCCCCCTTCCCGCGAGGCCCTTTTTCATCACAGACCTAAAATCTAGTTTTGCTTATATGCTTATATATTTCACATTAGACACGTTTGTAGAATGTGTCTGACTTGTTCCTGCCTCTGCGGCTCTGCAGACTGCAGTGTTCCGGTTTCTGCGGCTTTGCTGCTCTACAGATTTTAGGATAGTGTTTCCGGGCTCTTCTCGGACACAAGGTACAGGGATGATCTAATTCAGCGCTATTCAGAGGAGCGAGGCGAGTGGATGTCTTTTCAAAAGAAGGAGAAGAGAACTTGTGAGCAGATAAATCTGTTAGGCAGCAATACGCCGAAAGGTGTCCAGTCTGCCGGAAAGTACTCGAAGAAGAAGAAGAAGAAATTACACCGTGGGCCAAGAAAGTCTCCTTCCAACTTTACCATTGGCGCCGCGTTGATACTGCGTTATGGTGAGTCAACCTATGATTATATTCCCGCCGTGGACCTGACCTATCTCTCTTTCTCTCTCTCTGGAGCCAAACTGGTCGACTAGCTAATATAGTACTACTAGTAGCTAACGGTGTGTGCCTGGTGAGAGCACCTGGCTGTATGTAGCCGCATAGCTTGCAGAACGCAGAAGCAAGCTATGCGGCTACATACAGCCAGGTGCCTGATTGAGCTAACTGTTAGCCAGTTAGCTGTTTAGCGTCAGCTGGGAACGTTCGTTTGATGCTATCAGTTAGCCTTGAGAATAGCAGGCCCTGGCACTCTGACTACGACATCATCTTTGACAGAAGATGTAGTCGGGCCTGCACCATGACAAGGCTCTGGCCATAGCTTATTTGTCCCGACAGCGAGAGGCCTTTCGTCAACGTGGAGACCTGTGTTGCGGCCTTTCGCCCTGCGTTCCTTTTGTGCAGGTAAGATTAATGAAAATGTCATGACATTACCCCACTCTTCCTTCCTTCCCCTCCCGAATGTTTTGTTAATAACGATGTTTTTTTCCAGGCAAAACATATGCTACTTCACAACATTTGGAGATACGACATGTGCTGTGTGTGAATGGTCGTTTGTGTAGCTTGGGTAGCGTTGGGCCGTTGGCCAAAGCTGTGTGTGGCCTGGTGTCACAGTACCTGGCTAGCCTATTTAGCTGATGTCGGCCATTGGCTCCTTGCTGCTTTGGTTTCTCTGGTATAGACCCTCTTCTTGTTGGATTTAAGTGTTGATCTTTGTCCTTTTGGATCTCTCATACATGCTCTAGTCTCTCTCTAACACACACACACATGACAAACACACATGTTCTCTCTCTCTCTCTCTCTCTCTCTCTTTCTAACACACACAGTCTGCCTATGGCGGCCTTTCTCGATGGCTAGGCTGTGCTCAAGGATCTTCAGTCACAGTGCTCAGGTATTCTGCCACTGTGTACTCTCTGTTTAGGGCCAAATAGCATTTCAATTTCTTTCCAATGTGTGTGTCTCTCTCTCTCTCTCTCTCTCTCTCTTGGATTTAAGTGTTGATCTTTGTCCTTTTGAATCTCTCATACATGCTCTAGTCTCTCTCTAACACACACACACATGACAAACACACATGTTCTCTCTCTCTCTCTCTCTCTTTCTAACACACACAGTCTGCCTATGGCGGCCTTTCTCGATGGCTAGGCTGTGCTCAAGGATCTTCAGTCACAGTGCTCAGGTATTCTGCCACTGTGTACTCTCTGTTTAGGGCCAAATAGCATTTCAATTTCTTTCCAATGTGTCTCTCTCTCTCTCTCTCTGTACACTGTATATTGACTGTAGAACGGGAGCTCTCTCTCGCTCTCTCTTTTGCTATATGTTAACTGTATCATGCCCCGCCTCGGGCAGCGCTATTATTTAAGAATATGTTGACTGTATAAAAAAAATAAAAATAAAAATATATATATATATATATATATATATATATATATTTTTTTTTTTTTTTACCTTTTGGGGGGGGGGGGGGGGGGGGCTCGCGTTAAATCTCGCACAGGGCCTCGCATTTCTCCCAGGCGGCCCTGGCCGTCATCATTTTAACTCAGTTAGTTTAATGACAATTGCCTCATGTGTCTGTTTTCCAGTAGCATGAGCTAACTTCACGTTTCCATACAGTTTACAACTCACAGATGTATTCATCTGAACCGTAGTAGAGTACAGGGGAGTGTTCTCCTAACACTCCAGGGCCGAAGTGCCGGTCATGCAACGTGCTTATTATAACTAGCCGGACTTCTGTACTGTAAGGTGGTGACAGTAGACCAGGAAACCGTTCTCTCAAGGACTGGGCATTTCTGTTTGCAGCTCTCTATTCTTAATGTTATTGACTAACGTTATACGCAAATTAAGTGCTGCCTCTCTCTACCGTTCCCACTACACTCGGATTACGTTAACGTTTCGCTACTCTCACTTCGTTAACGTTAGCTAACGATATCATTCATAGCTATTATGGTCTGTAATGTCAACTGGATAATGTTAGCTTTGTTTACAAACATTAGTTAACGTTCACTATCTATAACGTTAGCCAGTTTCCCCACATGAACAATGACACAAGTTGTGATATTGTTATTGACTAACGTTACACGAAAATTAAGTGCTGCCACTCTCTACCGTCCCCGCTACACTCTTTGCAAAACAAAGCTAATTTTATCATAGCTATTATGATCTGTAATGTCAACTGGATAACGTTAGCTTTGTTTTGCAAACATGAGTTGGAGAAGGGATGAGTGACACTGACTATTCGTTGCTTGCGTGGACCTATATCCCACAACGCATCACTCTTAAAGGAGCAGGCAACACCCTACTACTTTTATCACATTTCAGAATGTTGAGGGACAAATGGATTGATTATCAAACATGTTTGAAATAGTTTCGGGACTCGTACGGCCTTAGAATTATTTTCTAATCACGATCACGGGTAAACTCGCATGTCTTAATAATAAAAAAATATATACAGGTAGGCTATATATATAAGAAAATAAAAGAATAAAAATGTAAACTTTTTTTCTTAATACAAGTGCAGTACCACCGCATCCCGCGGTGATTAGCCACACACACAACCACGGTGAGAAAATGCCATACAGCCCTATGCGACGGTGGCTTTTCTTATTTTTTTCTTATAAATGGCCTTTTTCAGTGTTTAGCATTGTTTCCTAGCTATGTGGACTTATATTAATATGATCTATGTCTCTAATTCTCATATTGGCGCATTCTTCCAATTCTCCTCTCACAATATTCACCCTCACTGAACTGAGTCATCTGAAAATGTGCTGATTTGTGATGTCAGAGAGACTCAGCTGCTGAGACTCACACACACGCCCATGCAGGCTCAAAACGGCTTAAGATCTTGAGGTAGAAAAATGCTGTTTTTGAGGACTTGATTAGAAAAACAAAACAATTCATTAAAAAAAATAAAAAATTACAGAGGTGTTCCATAAACTCACAGGAATTGTGTAAAAGTGCCCAAATAGTGAAAGAAATAGTAAAATAGTTCCCCTTTAAGCCCAATTGGGGGACCCTGCTTTTCTTTATCATAAATCTATCAATAGAGACCGTATTAGATCCGCAATTATCATATCATGGGGTATCATTGGAAAGCCACCCTCATTGGCTGCAACCCTGTCCAAAGATTTTCGAGATCGCCAAATGATTGATGGAGCTAGAGCCCCGGGAGTCGGGGGTGGTAATGTGTACTTTTGCGTACTTTGGCGCACGCCTCACATATCGGCATGTAACTCGAGAACCGCTGAACCTCGACAGGCAACAAATAGGGCTTTAATTCGATGTATATATTGTATTAAAAGAAATGCACACCCGAGCCGCTATAGGTCGGCAAAGTGGCATCGCGAATCGTCCTCATGAGGGCCCACATGTGGGCCCTTGGATGTTAAGAGCTAAATGTTTTTTTTTATAATTTTTTTTGCCAAGAGTAAAGACCATAACCCTATCAAAACAGTAGTCAAAGTGTATATTTTCATTTTTACCGATGTTTTATACGATTTACCGAAAATAAGAATTTATCGAAAAAATGCTAATTATATCTCTTTTATTGTAAAACCGCAAGGAAATTACTAAATCCAGATTTAACCCTGCCATTGGAGCCTTTTCCCTATCCATAGATGTATGATTTGGCCATAATAAGGTCATGGTCAAGTTCAAGGTCAAATATGAATTTATTATTCAAATCGATTATCATTTATTACTGTATCTACAAATCCTTCTGTTTAATCATCTTTCCTTTATTCATTTGCTTAGATCTTTTTTACACTTGATCTCAATAAGGTGCTGAATGAGCTCAGTGAGCGAGCTCGGCTTGCTCACAATTGTAACATGGTGTTATTCACCGGCACAGATGCAAAAATAAATCATAATTTATATTCTCCCTTTTTTCATTACAATTTTATCAAGCCTAGTAACAGACACAATATTTCTGACACTGGAAATACATACCCCCAGGGCCCTAGATGTTCCTAGATACCAAGAACATGCTAATTGGCCTTGTAGAAGTTGAGCAATCTTCCATTTACTTAGGCATGTACCTTTAGGCGAGATTTCTGAAAATATGGCTACAGCTTAACAGGTTAACAGACGGTTAAGAAAAAATATAAGGAAAATAATAAGAGAGTATTGGTGAATGAGGCCCATTGTTTGTTCACTTTGTTTCAAAGGGTGATTTTTGGGAGGATTTGTGATATTTTAAACACTATTCAAGATTGCATATTGTAGAGGTAATTTCTTTCTTTTCAAAACTACCCGGTGCAGCTTTAAAGCGATATGGAAGTTTTGTAGAACATTTGACAGTATATACCCCTATATAGGTCTATACTGCCAGTCACATTCACCAGTAGATTCTGTGGTCACTGCTGAAGATAACATTTCCCTCCATTCACTTCCATATGTTTCAAAAACATATTTCTGACTCAAATATAAAGACTGTTGAAACGGAACATGAAAGGATGTCAAAAAAGGAATCTGTGGTACAAGAGATTTTAGGCTATATCTGCAAAAGGGACACCACATAGTTTTACGACAGATCCTCTTTTGCAAATATTATGGAAATAGAACTAAAAGCTCTTGTACAATGGACTCCTTTTTGATATCCTTTCATGTTCCATTTTGACATTTTGAAGTAGGCTATGTTTTTGAGACGCGGTTTGTGAAACACATGAATATGAATGTGAAAGAGAGGGGGGGGAAAGGACAGTAAATTGTTTCCAAAATGTCCATATCTCTTTAAAGTAGCAAACAACTTCAAATTACATTTGTCTGTGTGAGATGTTCCTGACAGAGCATAGCGCTCAGATATTTAAACTTTTAGCAAAAGAGCGTTGCACTTCTCTTGGATTTCCAATAGTTGCCTAGCAACAACAGCAGCCCAGACCAGCACTTCTGAGCACTTCCTTCCTGAGGTTGAACGAGACCCGATATATGTCAGATTACATAGTTGTGGAGCCATGCGATTTCTCCCCCACTTGCACTAGTACCACCAAGGTAAATATGAACACATGTCACGGGTGGGTGTGTGTGTTGAATGTGCCTGCTGAACCCGGAGAGACGAGTCTACCTGGGAGGAGATGCCCAGCCTGGAGTGATCTATAGGCTTACCTGGCAGTGCGATCAGGCAAGTGCACATTCAACGTATAAATAGATGGACATTTCCTGTAGCAGTACTGTGCTATGCTGTCATTCTCCCTTGGTTAAGCGAGGTCCATGGAGTTCCAGTGGAGAGGGGAGGAGCCGTCCTGCTGAGATTGTAATGTGCTGGAGCAAGTGACAGCAGGCAAGTGAAGATTTGCCAGGTGTGTGTATCTCATTCAGGCGGTGGGACCTACCCATTGGAGTCCTTCTCTTGCATTACAGGCTGTGCCGTTAGAGGGAGCATGGGATTGGCTGGCTGGCGTGTAGGGGCAGTGCCATGAAACCCCGGGAGCTCGTTCAAAAGAGAGGACGAGGTTTGACAGCTGACAGCGAGAGTGAGAGGACAGAAATCGGAGGATGCCGACCTACAGGATTTCGGGTACACACGACACAACTGCTGCTTTCTGCCGGTGGAATTAGCTGTACCAAACCTTTCCAGACTATTGTAATCATGGAGCTGGGGGACGAGCAGATCCCAGAGCCATTTGAGCGATACATTGTTGCAATGCTGGCTGCGTAGGTGAGTGGATACATTGTATCCTACTGTGAGCGCTGCAGGTGTGTGTGGGTCACAAGCAGATAATAGGGACTCTTTAAGTTATCCGTGTAACGAATAACCACTAAACTGCTTACGCAGACATTAACACTTTCACTGCCCAAGCTTAATTCCTTTTTACCTCCTTGAATGCCCAGCACCACTTCAATGTTAAGATAAGATAAGATATTCCTTTATTGATCCCCTTGGGGAAATTCAGGCATCATAGCAGCATGGGGGGGAGGGGGGGGGTACAGGTAGTAAAACAACACAGTATACAGGTAGTAAAAAACAACACAGGCAGTGTAAACAATTTGATCAATATGTATAATTTACTATCTGACTTGCTGAGGAATATTCACATTATTCACAGTGTCACATAAGGTGCAGTATGCATGAGGTAGTGTTATAATTTACTATCTACTGAGTATACATTATTCACAGTATCACGGTATCCACTGAAATATACTTTATTCACAGTATCACAGTATCCACATAGGGTGCAGTAAACCTAAGGTAGTGTAGGTTGTCCTCCTTGGGTTCCTATAAGTCCCAATAACGTTAATATCGCCTAATCTATGTTTTAAATTATGGCTATGTGTCTAATCTGCCCGTCGCTTATCAAAGACTCATTTTCCAGTCAACATTGTCGTAGCAGATTGTTTTTTTATCGCTTCATTTCCGTTTTCTAGCATTTTGAAAAGCACTAGTTTTCATGGAAAAATGAAGACATTCCATGATAATCGCCCTTTACTGGAATATTCTAGAACGTTGTCATTTTTCGGTCTATTTATGAATCGTTTTCAAATAAACGCTAGATTATCGATAGTATATGTGTACGCATGCACGCTCTGGCCGCAAGCTGAAAATCGATTCTCCTATTTCCTGACCACTCGCACAGTGAAACAGCCATATCACATAATCACATAAAAGCTTATATCTCCGTGAAAACGAGTCTGATTATCCTAAGACTGGTAACATAGATTCCTTACCTGAGATCAGATGGTATCCAAATGAATTATTCCAATTCCTGATCGCCATTCGAAAAAATCGATCCTTTTATTGATTCACCGTGTATACTGTAAAAACACATAATCCCCGCTGCTCTGAGTCTCACTAGTGGAGCTGATCGACCCCAGCTGCGTGAGTGAGAAGTAAAATGTGGAGTCAGGGATTTTTTTCTCATTCATTTTCATTGAGTTCAATCCAAAAGGGTGAATTACCATCTGGGAGACGGTAGGGGGCGCTTTTTTCACATCTGAGCGCCTGGAGTGGCTGGATTTCCAACGGTAGACTCGGTTGATGAAATATGATTTCAGATCGCTAATAAAAAAAAACGAGAAAATACGAGAATTCTCGTGAGTGGGCATTCAACCCGCGGTAGGTAAACCCGAGAAAACTCGGGTTGTGCAATCAAAGTGCTAAGGAGAAGGGGGAAAATAACCAACACAAAACAACCTTTACAGGTGGAAGCCTCAAAGTGAGTATTTAAGAAAATAAATAAAGTCCAAAAAACAGGACAATACACAATAAAGAGAATAGAATGATCTTTATTGTCATTGTTACAGTGTTACAACGAAATTTAAAATGCAGCCCTAGGTGCTAGCCGTCACACAGTCCTAGATCATAAAAACACAGTCCTAAACACAGTATTAAATATAAAAACAAGAGTAAGGCATAATAGACATAACATAAACATAAACAGGGGGGTATAAAAGGGGAGATTGTTGTTTTAAATTTTAGCTGAGTTTAGTGCACATATGGCTCTGGGATGAAAACTAGTCCGGGTGGGCATGACGCTGAAACGCCTGCCCGAGCACAGCCGTATGAGGTGTTTGTTGCCCGGGTGGTGTGGGTCCTTCAGTATTTTGACTGCCTTCTTAAGACAGCAGGAGTTGTATAGTTCTTCCAGTGAGGGGAGAGGGCAGCCAATGATTTTCTGGGCCGAGTTGACGACCCTCTGGAGCGCGTTCCTCTCTGCGGCTGTGCAGCTGAGGAACCACACATTGATGCGTGTAGGTGAGGATGCTTTCCACGGAGAAGCGGTAAAAGGACACAAGCAGTTCTTGTCTGAGGTGGTAAGAGTCTCTGTTGTGCCTTCTTCACGATCGCCTTGGTGTTGGTTCTCCAGGTCAGGTCATCCTCCAGGTGGACACCCAGGAATTTGATGACAGAGTCTCTCTCCACGCATCCCCCGTCGATGTACAGGGTCTGTATGTCGGTGTTCTTCCTCCTGTAGTCCACGATCATCTCCTGCAGGTTGTTGATTTTGCACAGGGCTGACAGCTGCTCTACCTCATCGCGGTATGCGGTCTCGTCACCTTTTGAGATACAGCCCACCATGGTGGTGTCATCAGCGAACTTGATGATGGTGTTGCTGGGGTGGACTGCGGTGAAGTCGTGGGTGTAAATAGAGTAAAATGGGGGACTCAGCACGTAGCCCTGGGGTGATCCGGTGCTGAGGCTGATGGCTGTAGAGGTGTGGGGGCCTATCCTGACCCTCTGGGGGCGGTCAGACAGGAAGTCCTTGGACCACCGGCAGAGGGGATGGTTTAGTCCAAGATCCATGAGTTTGGGCACTACTCTGTCAGGCAGGATGGTATTGAATGCAGAGCTAAAGTCCACGAAGAGCAGCCGTGCGTAGCCCCCCCCTCTCTCCAGATGGGACAGGGTAGAGTGGAGAGTTGTGGTGATGGCATCCTCCGTGGACCTGTTGGCTCTGTAGGCGAACTGGTGGGGGTCTAGTCTGGGTGGGAGGCTAAAGATGATGTGGGGCTTGAGTGTCTTTTCTATACAGAGGTATAGTAGAAAAATAAATAAGCCACAAAGGCACCTCCTAATAACGGAGTTTATATTGAAAGCATAAAACAATAAACCTCCACTAAGGGAGTTTATGTGCCGTAGTGGGCAAAGACAGTTCCAAAAGAAACACAACCATAAAAGGCTCAGCCTCTATAAAGCAAAGTGTAGAATAAAGCCAGTAGCCCAAAACAAGAATGGCTACAAGTAAAGGCGAAATTCTGAACAGGGCAGTGTGGGATATTCGTGGATATCCTGAAGAAGAATGTTCTCAGTCAACCGAGGTTTGGATAATAACAAGGTTTATTAACCAAACAGTATAGTACATAGAGAGAATGGCTGAGGGCTCTCGCCCCAGGTGATCAGCTGAAATGACCCAGGTAAAGACCTTGAACGTTGTTGGGAGGAGTATTATATAGTTAAAAGGGGGAGGAGGGGGTCCCATTTGATAGGTCAATTGGGTGGGGGGGATACAGGATTGGGGAGAGGGGGGGGGGGCACAGGATTGGGGAGAAAGGGGAGGGGAATGTCTTTACACAGGATTGGGGAGAAAGGGGAGGGGAATGTCTTTACATGAGAGAGTTGGAGACGATAGCAGACACTATTCAGGATGGGCACTTGAAAACGCAGGGCAGGAGACAGACAAAGCTATGCAACAGCATGCACTCTGACCACACAAAGAATCATAATTAGATTTACCAGAGTAACGTTATATATTCATAGTTTCAACCTCAAACTAAGCTCACAACCTCTTCCATTCCTGAAAACGATGTATTCGGATTAAATTAACCAATTGATCATACAGATAGCGGGAAGGTGACTAGCGATGTCCCGGTAGTACGTGAATGTACATTAAACGGGACATTAATCGCAGGTTGAAGAGACAGAGAGTGTGATTAAACGGTATATATAATCCAATATAGCGCTGTTAAATTTCGAAGTTCAGGATTCGGTCGTTATGTTTTAATAACGATGTATAGTTAAACCGAGGGTAACCAAGCCTTGTCGCAGCAGAGTGCTGGTCGACTAAACGAACAGCGATCCGATACAATCAGGTATACAAACACGTTAACTTATATGTATTATTGTTTGTTTGTCTGTTTAAGTCTCGTTTGTATGTGCACAGAATAGAACCCTCCGCGGTGCTTTATTGAGTTAAGATAGCGCGCCGAGCATTGGGAGACGAGTTACCGTTATACAGAGAATAACATTGGGGTGCAACTCACGCGACAAACTAGGATAGTGATTTCCGGAACCAACAAAACCGGCCCACGGGAACGACCATTTGGGAAGTATAGTTTTATCGTTTCAGTTTGTTTACGTTTCACATATGCACAGGCGCGTTCATTCGGTAAGTAAAAACCCTGGTTTAGGTGAATTCCAGGCTATTGAGAGCTCATTAAAAAAGAAAAAAAAAATGCATGGATTGCAAAGCGTTATTTCCGAGGTGAATGGGAACGCGTGAACGTCGCTTGGACTGATGACGTCATACAAAAGTGCGATATGAAACTATCCATGGGCGAACGTAAGGTTTAATAT
Organism: Notolepis coatsorum; assembly: GCF_963971535.1. Taxonomy (NCBI): domain Eukaryota; kingdom Metazoa; phylum Chordata; class Actinopteri; order Aulopiformes; family Paralepididae; genus Notolepis; species Notolepis coatsorum. The sequence continues at coordinate 91,186,554 of NC_140170.1, read as the reverse complement.
ACCCGAGGCCGAGGGTATATGAAATCCACGTATAGTATATGTTTTAATTGTATGTGTAAATACACGCTGCAAGGGGGTAATATAATATGGTTATTCAATAACTGAACTGAACTGTGAGGATCCAACGTGAACACAACAGTGTTTCCCGGTGAGTATGAAAATCATAAATATAGAACATGACACAACTATCATCTCAGTTACAGTAAATTACAACTATCTCAGATCACTTGAGTGTTTATGTTGCTTTAATTTACACGTTATAAGTCACATAAAACTAGTTTTAAATAGGATTCTAATCAATTGGATAGATTTGATCTAAAAGCTAAAGAAAGAATAACAACCTTTTTTTAGAGATAATGAATAAATGCAGATAATGTTTAAATGAGGCCAAAATCATGCCTCCTCTTTTTCCACAGTAACATTGATGAGTGAGATGATGAAATAGAGAAGGACTAGCTAATGTTTGTTGAGCACACAGACAGTCAAAGAGGATTCACCCAGAATAAAAGAAAAGAGTGGGAAATTAACATGTGTTTGTGTTTACAGACAACCAAGAGATCTGGCTTTGGGTCAAGATGCAGAATGGGGTGTAAACACTCACTTGTATCACAAAAGACGGAAACTCCAATGATTTGCATCTGAACACAGACATAACACAGACTGAGTGATAATCTACATTTGAACACAAAGCAGTTTGGAGCTAAAGGGAAATCAATTGTGAGACGATAGCAGACACTATTCTGGATGGGCACTTGAAAACGCAGGGCAGGAGACAGACAAAGCTATGCAACAGCATGCACTCTGACCAAACAAAGTATCATGATTAGATTTACCACACAAAGGGGCTTGACTTAGCACCATGAGCTCTACAGAAACCAAGAACACTAAAGTATCGCTTTAGATGCAGATTTTCTCTTTGTTTACCACCGAGACTCACCTGACAATGCAAATAGCCAGAGAGGACTCTGACCACACCTAGAGACTCAACTTAGTATAGTATAAACACAGGTGATGATGTTGCAGTCATGAAAGTCTACCTAATTCCCATACTAACAGAATAACTAACCAGTTGTTTTCATCATCACTTTTCAAGAAGGCAAACAAATTAGAGATATGATTTCTGAATGAAACCAGACAAAGTAGAAGTGCCCGAGATGAAAGATTAATGATGAAAACAACTTCACTTGCTATCTCCTCCTTCTATCCTCTGCTTATAAACCACTAAAATCCTTGCCATTTCAAGTACGTGCCATGACTGCAAATATCAAACCACCAGGGGGGTACACAATGATTATCAACATTTACATTTACATTGATCATTTAGCTGACACTTTTATCCAAAGCAACTCACAGGTTCTGTGCGACAGGACATCAGGAAGGGCACAACTCTATCAGCTGAGTAACAATGTTCATCAAAGTGTTGAGTGCCACAGTGTAGGTTCGTTTTATTAGTGTTGAGTGCCACAGTGTAGGTTAGTTTTATTAGTGTTGAGTGCCACAGTGTAGGTTAGTTTATTAGGATAAATGCATGACAATAAGGTTAGTTAGAGGTAGATTTTTATTCTTGGTGTATTAGAGGTTAAATTAATTAATACTACTTAGATAGACGAGACAATGAATGAGTATATTCCATGCAAAATACCTGGCTGCCTAGAGGTTTTTGTTGTGTGTTTTTCTCTATGCTTACAGAGCGGTGAGAAAATTGCAAAGAGAACCAGAGAGGTCACGACCCAAACACCGTTAAGGACAGGTTAGTACGAAGATGCATCGACTCAATGGTAAGTAAAATAAAGAACATGCATAATGGTATTACACAATGAAAAATTATGAATTGAATTAACCCTAAATGATTTTCTTCTTTAGCAGAAAGGCGTTGAATCATTTATGTGAGGAGGTTTTCTAAGGCAGTTTTCATCATCCTCAGATCATAAATTGGTGAGAGGACAGGACGAGTGAGACGACGCGTGACCTGAACCACAAACGACGGCGAGACCAGGCAAGGAGGAACACAACCCAGAGACCAGGGCGACCCACAACAACAAAGGACCACGAAGGACACTGCCAAGAAGCTGCGGACACAACCAGGACGACGACAGCAACCGTGGGAGAACCACCAGCCCACACAACACAGACGTCCCCAAAGGAAGGGGAGCAGAGACAGAAAGGACGACATGCGCCACCCCGGCAGCCTACGACAGACCAAGGCCATGTGTATCTCCACCATCCGTGTGAGAGAGAGCGTCCTACAGACAGGCCGCTACACCAGCAAACCCTCACCCCTCTGCTACCACGATGAAGTAGAGCGGGGGGACCAACCACCACACAGCACGTTCAAGACCACCCTACAGCCATGTCTCTAGGCCTGATAAAAGCCAAGCGTGAGCACAGTGGCAGACATGTGATGACGGTGAAGAACAACACAGACTCCAGGAAAAGAGTCCACAAGGCCACTACCGGTGACCCTGTGACCCTTGACGAGGCACACAGGAAGTGGATGGTGACCTCCTGTAGGCCCCCTCCGAATGATGGAGGAGTGAATGTTCCCGACTGCACCGTCAAGAAGAGAGACATCATCAGAGACCTGTGGACCAAGAGGCATCTGAACACACATTGTCCACATTATTATGTATTTATTTAATTTTTACTGTGTTACTGTTTGGCCCTGCCACACGACAGACAGAGAACAGATGGTCAACAACAACGCAACATCATTCAGATTAATACCTTCACAAACAAATGCAGCCTCACAATTGTATGAATCTGGAAAATGATGAACTAAGGATGTGATGAAATGAAATCAATGAGATAGCATTAACAATGCCAAGTAATAATGAGCTAAAATGTATTGCTGAAGGAAGAAGTGGTCACATGGTCACATTACATCACATTTGAATTACTTAAGTTACAAAATTGTCTGATTCTAAGTAAAGACCAACAAAACTGAGACAATCACAGATGAAAGTGACACTCAAACTCAGGTTAAATACAACTGGATCTTAAGTAATTTCATCAAGAATCATTATAAATTGTGCATATATATATATTTTGAACATTTTCCCATAATCAATCATGTTAGTTTTTATTAACCACTAGGTTAACGGTTTTCAATCTTATTTTGACACATTAGCCACTAAGGTAATGTCTATTGTAAATATTACTATGTTTGTATGTGTACAACCATGATCTTAGCTCCCATAGATATTATCATGAAGACACATAATTACCACTTAAATGTCTGAGTCACGACATGAACGGCTGGAGGTATGCCAGATATGTGCACAGCTATAGCTTCTAATGAGTATGTTAATTGTTTGATATCAGAGTTGAGGACCACTCATTGATATAGGTATTTTGAGCTATTAAATCAGACCATTATTAATAAAAGAAAAGGGTGATATCTATTCCCACATCTCTGATATCAAAATAACACAGACCGCAGTCCAGTCGATCATGTCATGAATCATGTATGTAAATAATTCTATTTTAAACTGTTATGCTAACCAACAGATCACATTGGCCAACATTTTCATTATTTTAATTGTTTTCTATTTCATTTATTTTCTGATAACCGATGGATTACATCGGTGCCATTCCTTTACCATATCTATTCACTCGTCAACATTTTACCTGTTCCAAATAATCCTGGTATAATATATATTAATCTCACCGACATTATAATAGAGAAAAGTGAGTAACTGTGGGATAATATAATGATTCCCCAACTCTCTCATGTAAAGACATTCCCCTCCCCTTTCTCCCCAATCCTGTGTAAAGACATTCCCCTCCCCTTTCTCCCCAATCCTGTGCCCCCCCCCCCCTCTCCCCAATCCTGTATCCCCCCCACCCAATTGACCTATCAAATGGGACCCCCTCCTCCCCCTTTTAACTATATAATACTCCTCCCAACAACGTTCAAGGTCTTTACCTGGGTAATTTCAGCTGATCACCTGGGGCGAGAGCCCTCAGCCATTCTCTCTATGTACTATACTGTTTGGTTAATAAACCTTGTTATTATCCAAACCTCGGTTGACTGAGAACATTCTTCTTCAGGATATCCACGAATATCCCACAGCAGAGATCAGCACTACACTTCAATATAACAAACGTGACCAGAAGGATAGCTAACACTAGGAAATGAAAAAGCAGTTAACACTGCAAGATTCAAACTTAAATAGACTCAGCTTTTCCATAGGCACAGCACAGCTGCACTGAATCAGGTGCAATCAAGCCCACACACCTGCCGACCCATGAGGCAATTAACCACAGAGACCAGAGATTCAAGCCCACACACCTGCCGACCCATGAGGCAATTAACCACAGAGACCAGTGATTGACAGCTATCCCTCACAGGAAGATGAAATAAGGCAAAAACCATGACACCTACATTCCTAATACAGCGCCTGACAAGCGAACTGTTTCCAGAGCTGTCAGTGGAGGAATACAAGAACTGTGATTAGAAATTGTGGATTATATTAACCCTCCAGTCACCCATGTCACCCTTTTCACATGTGTTTGTGGATAGTGTTGGCTATGTTCTGTGTATATGCCAGGAAAGTAGCTCAGTATCACATCTTTGAGTCACATTACAATATGTCTCCTTATTTGCTAAACGTAATACGACTTGTAAATACGTTAATTGTTATTCGATTGTAAGGCTGTTTTTCCCCGCAATAGTATTAGAGAACAATGTCGAGGGGAGGGGCTGATTTAAGTGTCAGGCACTGTTGTCGGCGAGTTTTCAAAACGAAAACACCCTTTCAGCGTTGCCGCCAAAACGGCGTTTCCTTTTAACTTGGACATGCAAACGTAATCATTCGAAAATACAACGTTGCTGTTTTCCTCCAGTGTAACCATGGCCTAAGACACCAGTAAGTCTACGCCTCTCTGTAACAGCGTACTAAGACACCAGTAAGTCTATGCCTCTCTGTAACAATGGTCACTAGGTACTAAGACACCAGTAAGTCTATGCCTCTCTGTAACAGTGGTCACTAGGTACTAAGACACCAGTGGGTCTATGCCTCTCTGTAACAGTGGTCACTAGGTACTAAGACACCAGTGGGTCTATGCCTCTCTGTAACAGTGGTCACTAGGTACTAAGACACCAGTGGGTATATGCCTCTCTGTAAAAACGGCCACTAGGTACTAAGACACCAGTGGGTCTATGCCTCTCTGTAACAGTGGCCAGTCACTAGGTACTAAGACACCAGTGGGTCTATGTCTCTCTGTAACAACAGCCACTAGGTACTAAGACACCAGTGGGTCTATCATCATTAGGTGGCTTCTTTGTTCCGAAGGTTGCCTATCACTCTCCAACCCATTCTGTCCCCACTTCTTCTCTCCAACTCCGTGACTCCGCCTCTCACTCCGCTCCAATCACAGACGTCGTCTACCCAGCCTCTTCTTGGTCTTCCACTTCCTCTCTTTCCATCCACCTTCCCCATCACCACATTCTTAAACATCTCCCCGCTGGATCCTCTCAGAACATGCCCGCACAACTCCATCTTTCTCTTTTTCAACCTCTCCAGCAGCTGTCCTCCTTGCATATCCGCTCTTCTCAGTACCTCCTCATTCTTGATCTTATCCTTCCATGTTATCTTCAGCATCTTCCTCAGCGTCCACATTTCAAAAGAGTCTATCATCCTCTTTGCATCTTCATTCAGCGTCCATGCTTCTGCTCCGTATGAAAAGACTGACATAACATACGTTTCCAAAATACTGGTCTTCGTTTTCCAACTTATGTCAATAATTCTTTATGGTTCCAGAATGCGCCCTTTGCAATTCCGGTTCTTCTCTTAATGTCCATGTTAGCTCTTCCACCTTCACTGATCCAGCTTCCAAGGTACATGTACTCCTTCACTTGTTCAAGTTTTTCTCCATCCACCTGTATTTTACAAACAGTTCCTGGTGTTTTTTCAATGATCATTACTTTAGTTTTCTTTGTGTTTAGCGACATTCCATAGTTTTTGCATTCGACATTCAGCTTATTCATCATGTCCTGTAGATCTTCTTGACAGTTACAGACTATAGCAGTGTCATCCGCGTATCTTATATTGGTGATGTTCTCTTCACCAAGTTTTACTCCTTTCCCTCCTCTCAGACCTTTTTTCATCAGTGATTCACTGTACATATTAAAGAGTACAGGGGACAAGATGCATCCTTGTCTTACACCCTTCTCCACGTGGAGGGTCTATGCCTCTCTGTAACAGCAGTCACTAGGTACTAAGACACCAGTGAGTCTATGTCTCTCTGTAACAATGGCCACTAGGTACTAAGACACCAGTGAGTCTATGCCTCTCTGTAACAGTGGTCACTAGGTACTAAGACACCAGTGGGTCTATGTCTCTCTGTAACAGTGGTCACAAGGTACTAAGACACCAGTGGGTATATGCCTCTCTGTAACAACGGCCACTAGGTACTAAGACACCAGTGGGTCTATGCCTCTCTGTAACAGTGGCCAGTCACTAGGTACTAAGACACCAGTGGGTCTATGTCTCTCTGTAACAACAGCCACTAGGTACTAAGACACCAGTGGGTCTATCATCATTAGGTGGCTTCTTTGTTCCGAAGGTTGCCTATCACTCTCCAACCCATTCTGTCCCCACTTCTTCTCTCCAACTCCGTGACTCCGCCTCTCACTCCGCTCCAATCACAGACGTCGTCTACCCAGCCTCTTCTTGGTCTTCCACTTCCTCTCTTTCCATCCACCTTCCCCATCACCACATTCTTAAACATCTCCCCGCTGGATCCTCTCAGAACATGCCCGCACAACTCCATCTTTCTCTTTTTCAACCTCTCCAGCAGCTGTCCTCCTTGCATATCCGCTCTTCTCAGTACCTCCTCATTCTTGATCTTATCCTTCCATGTTATCTTCAGCATCTTCCTCAGCGTCCACATTTCAAAAGAGTCTATCATCCTCTTTGCCTCTTCATTCAGCGTCCATGCTTCTGCTCCGTATGAAAAGACTGACATAACATACGTTTCCAAAATACTGGTCTTCGTTTTCCAACTTATGTCAATAATTCTTTATGGTTCCAGAATGCGCCCTTTGCAATTCCGGTTCTTCTCTTAATGTCCATGTTAGCTCTTCCACCTTCACTGATCCAGCTTCCAAGGTACATGTACTCCTTCACTTGTTCAAGTTTTTCTCCATCCACCTGTATTTTACAAACAGTTCCTGGTGTTTTTTCAATGATCATTACTTTAGTTTTCTTTGTGTTTAGCGACATTCCATAGTTTTTGCATTCGACATTCAGCTTATTCATCATGTCCTGTAGATCTTCTTGACAGTTACAGACTATAGCAGTGTCATCCGCGTATCTTATATTGGTGATGTTCTCTTCGCCAAGTTTTACTCCTTTCCCTCCTCTCAGACCTTTTTTCATCAGTGATTCACTGTACATATTAAAGAGTACAAGGGACAAGATGCATCCTTGTCTTACACCCTTCTCCACGTGGAGGGTCTATGCCTCTCTGTAACAGCAGTCACTAGGTACTAAGACACCAGTGAGTCTATGTCTCTCTGTAACAATGGCCACTAGGTACTAAGACACCAGTGAGTCTATGCCTCTCTGTAACAGTGGTCACTAGGTACTAAGACACCAGTGGGTCTATGTCTCTCTGTAACAGTGGTCACAAGGTACTAAGACACCAGTGGGTATATGCCTCTCTGTAACAACGGCCACTAGGTACTAAGACACCAGTGGGTCTATGCCTCTCTGTAACAGTGGCCAGTCACTAGGTACTAAGACACCAGTGGGTCTATGTCTCTCTGTAACAACAGCCACTAGGTACTAAGACACCAGTGGGTCTATCATCATTAGGTGGCTTCTTTGTTCCGAAGGTTGCCTATCACTCTCCAACCCATTCTGTCCCCACTTCTTCTCTCCAACTCCGTGACTCCGCCTCTCACTCCGCTCCAATCACAGACGTTGTCTACCCAGCCTCTTCTTGGTCTTCCACTTCCTCTCTTTCCATCCACCTTCCCCATCACCACATTCTTAAACATCTCCCCGCTGGATCCTCTCAGAACATGCCCGCACAACTCCATCTTTCTCTTTTTCAACCTCTCCAGCAGCTGTCCTCCTTGCATATCCGCTCTTCTCAGTACCTCCTCATTCTTGATCTTATCCTTCCATGTTATCTTCAGCATCTTCCTCAGCGTCCACATTTCAAAAGAGTCTATCATCCTCTTTGCCTCTTCATTCAGCGTCCATGCTTCTGCTCCGTATGAAAAGACTGACATAACATACGTTTCCAAAATACTGGTCTTCGTTTTCCAACTTATGTCAATAATTCTTTATGGTTCCAGAATGCGCCCTTTGCAATTCCGGTTCTTCTCTTAATGTCCATGTTAGCTCTTCCACCTTCACTGATCCAGCTTCCAAGGTACATGTACTCCTTCACTTGTTCAAGTTTTTCTCCATCCACCTGTATTTTACAAACAGTTCCTGGTGTTTTTTCAATGATCATTACTTTAGTTTTCTTTGTGTTTAGCGACATTCCATAGTTTTTGCATTCGACATTCAGCTTATTCATCATGTCCTGTAGATCTTCTTGACAGTTACAGACTATAGCAGTGTCATCCGCGTATCTTATATTGGTGATGTTCTCTTCGCCAAGTTTTACTCCTTTCCCTCCTCTCAGACCTTTTTTCATCAGTGATTCACTGTACATATTAAAGAGTACAGGGGACAAGATGCATCCTTGTCTTACACCCTTCTCCACGTGGAGGGTCTATGCCTCTCTGTAACAGCAGTCACTAGGTACTAAGACACCAGTGAGTCTATGTCTCTCTGTAACAATGGCCACTAGGTACTAAGACACCAGTGAGTCTATGCCTCTCTGTAACAATGGTCACTAGGTACTAAGACACCAGTGGGTCTATGTCTCTCTGTAACAGTGGTCACAACGTACTAAGACACCAGTGGGTCTATGTCTCTCTGTAACAGTGGTCACTAGGTACTAAGACACCAGTGGGTCTATGTCTCTCTGTAACAGTGGTCACTAGGTACTAAGACACCAGTGGGTCTATGCCTCTATGTAACAACGGTCATTAGGTACTAAGACACCAGTGGGTCTATGTCTCTCTGTAACAGTGGTCACTAGGTACTAAGACACCAGTGGGTCTATGCCTCTCTGTAACAGTGGTCACTAGGTACTAAGACACCAGTGGGTCTATGTCTCTCTGTAACAGTGGTCACTAGGTACTAAGACACCAGTGGGTCTATGCCTCTATGTAACAACGGTCACTAGGTACTAAGACACCAGTGGGTCTATGTCTCTCTGTAACAGTGGTCACTAGGTACTAAGACACCAGTGGGTCTATGCCTCTCTGTAACAGTGGTCACTAGTAAGTAAGTAAGTGTGGTATAATATATCCTCATGTAAATATATCCCCCTCCCCTGTGTTCCCCTTACCTGTGCCCCCCCCCCCTCTCTGTGGAATAATCACCCCCCTCCCCTGTGTCCCCAAACCTGTACCCCCTCCCCCCCATCTGACCTATCAAATGGGACCACACACCCCCTTTGTTGAACTATAAAGGGCTCTTCCCGACCACTATCCAGGTTCTTACCTGGGTAATTTCAGCTGATCACCTGGGGCGAGAGCCTCAGCCATTCTCTCTATGTATTCTATCTGTTTGGTTAATAAACCTTGTTATTATCCAAGCCTCGGTTGACTGAGACATTCTTCATCAGGATATCTACAAATATCCCACAATTGGCGTCTACGAACTTGTGACGGACTTTTTGCGTCCTCCCGGCGTGCTGTATCATTCAACTATACAGAGAAAAGTGAGTATAATAGGATGGTCGACAAAATGTATGGAAGGAATTAAAATCTTCCCGCTTTTCTCTGTGCCAGGTGAATATTACAGAATGTTGTCCAATATTGAGATCATGGCTGAGTAGAATAATGTGCATTAATATATCTGATCTGTATTGAGAATCGTTACCAGGGCGCGCGTGCACCTGGGTCCTTATCAGGAGGTTCTGAAAGGATGGGTTATATGTGCTAGTCCCAAAAAGTTTAGGCACAAAGGTTGAGGTGCTATTCCTGGTCGAGTCGGAGCCGACCGAAAGCTAAGGCACACACAGGTTGTTGGATTGCTACCCCTAGTCTAGCTGATGCAGACTAAAAATATAGGCAACAAAATAGATACGTGAGCTTATTATGATGTGATATCCTTGGAAAACGCTACTCTGTTAAAAACGTTCTGTGATTCCTTTGCAAAGAGGCGGGAAGTAGGACCGAGAAGCGGATAGAATCATAATTAGAAATTACCAGAGTAGCGTCATAACATTGTTTCAACCTCAAACTAAGCCCACAATCTCTTCCTTTCCTGAAAACGATGTATTTTGGATTAAATTAACCAATTGATCAATACAGATAGCGGGAAGATGATCACGCGATGTCCTAGTTAGTACATGATTACGCGATGTCCCGGGAGTACGTAAATGTACATTAAACGGGACATCAATCGCGGAAAGTACATTAAACAGGACGTTAGTCGCGGGTTAAGAGGCCGAGAGTATGATTAAAAGGTATATATAATCTAATATATCGCTGGTAAATTTCGAAGTCAGGTTCGGTCGTTATGATTTTAATAACGATGTGTAGTTATATATCAAGGGTATAAATGCCTTGTCGCAACAGATGTTGGAACAATACAGATGCTGGTCGACTAAACGTACAGCGATCCAATACAGTCAAATATATACACACGTTAACTTATATGTATTAATGTTTGTTTTGTCTGTTTAAAGTCTCGTTTGTATTTGCGTGCGCCGAACATTGAGAGACTATTACCGTTATATAGAGAATAACATAGGAGTTCAGGTAATAACATTGAAGTGCAGTTCACGCGACATATTAGGATAGTAATTTCCGGAACCGACCCACGGGAGCAACCATTTGGAGAAGTATAGTTTTATCGTTTCAGTTTGTTTACGTTTAACATATGCACAGGCGCGTTCATTCGGTAACAAAACGCTGGTATAGGAATTCCAGGCTATTGAGAGCTCGTTGGAAAAATACTGTATGAATTGCAAAGCGTTATTTCCGAGGCGAATGAGAACGCACGAACGTCGCATGGAGCGATGACGTCACGCTATGCGCGCCGTGAAGTGATTATTTTATATTAAACTATCCATAAGCGAACGTAAAGTGTAATGTACCCAAGGCCAAGGGTGCGTGAAATCCACGTGTAGTATATGTTTTATTTGTATATGTATGTGCGCGCTGCTATTGGAAAATGTTGAGTTGAGGTGGCGAGATGCGGGTTGCTGACGACACGTAACGGATCCAACCCAACACAACAGCTGTCCCCGGTGAGTATGACAATCATAAATATAGATGCATTGATTGATTGAAAACTTTATTAACAGATTGCAGAATGGGTACAATACAGCACAGCTCAATACACAATTGTTAAGGGGATGCAGACCAGAGAGAGACTTTAGTCTTGTTTACATCAGGGTCCCCCATTTTCAATACCAGATTTGTTTACATCAGGGTCCCCCATTTTCAATTTATCAGAACATATTATGACATACATGACAGACAGATAGTCAGTACTGCTACATCTGTACATTTATGACATACCAGATTTGCAAATTCAGTACTTTTTGTGATACAAAAGGAGTCAAGAAAAGGGAGTCATTTGACGCAGAAACTGTACATATACACAACTATCAGTTAAAGCAAATTACAACTATCTCAGATCACTTGAGTGTTTATGTGCTTTAATTTACACATTATAAGTCACATAAAGCTAATTACAATGTCTGTTTCAGAATTATAATACATCTGTGGGCGTACCGGTCATACTGACCATGGGAGCTAAACAAACACTTCCGGTTCCCAATATATGGCAGTACAGGAATTGTAGTCCACATAAACAGCGTTAGATTAGACTTTATAAGCTTTCAATGTTGAAAACTTGGAACACAAACAACATAGATCATGTTTAAAAGTAAGATGTTTAGGTTATATTCACTTGAGTTAATGTGTTTATCTAAAGAACCAATGAAAGATAACTAGCCCTTTCCATTGTAAGACATTTTAAACATGATTCAAAATGTGTGGGTCCACATTCATGTGTACATATGCGATATGATTGATAAATGATAACACTATCATTTATCCTAGAACGGGATGGATGAGATCTAGCTAATGTTTGTTGAGCACACAGACAGTAGAAAAGAGTGGAAAATTAACATGTGTTTGTATTTACAGATCTGGCTCTGAGGCGAGATGCAAAACAGTGAATGACTACACCCAAATTGTATCACAAAAGACAGAAAATCCAACAATTTGCATGTCAACCGAGAGACAGTGCAGAGCTGAGAGACAATCGATTGACCATTTGGAACAAATCTGCATCCAAATACCCACATGTAAATTTCTTCAGAGTGGGCACTTGGGAGACAAAACAATGCAAATGCCTAGAGAGGACTCTGACCACACCTAGAGACGACGATAGCAGACACCATTGGATGGGCACTTGAAACCCACAGGGTATGCCTACACTCTGACCACAGACTTGGTGGACCAACAGAGAACCACTTAGTTAAACATGAAATCAGACACAAATGATGATGTTGCAGTCATGAAAGTCTACCTAATTCCCATACTAACAATAACTAACCAGTTGTTTTCATCATCTCTTTTCAAGAGGTATACACGAATTAGAGATATGAATTCTGAATAAAACCAAACAAAGTAGAAGTGCCTGAGATGAAAGATCAATGATGAAAACAATTTAACATACTATCCCCCTCCTTCTATTCTCTGCTTAACCACTAACTCCTTGCAAATTTCAAGTACTTACCACGACTGCAAAATTATCAACCACCAAAATTGAAACACAATTATCTAAATGTACAAGGTATACACGTACATTGATCATTTAGCTGACACTGTATGACAGGACATCAAAAAGAGCACAACTCTATCAGCTGAGTAACAATGTTCATCAAAGTGTTGAGTGCCACAGTGTAGGTTAGTTTTATTAGTGTTGAGTGCTACAGTGTAGGTTAGTTTATTAGGACAAATGCATGACAGTAAGGTTAGTTCGGGTTAGATGACAGAACGAATGATTGTTTTTCATGCAAAAATTAACTGGCTACCTAGATTTTATGTTTTTTCCCCACCCTATGCCATGATGAGCCACACTGAGATGTGAAGAACGCCAGAGAAGTCGTGGCGAGGTAAGTATCCAGAGGTACAGCCAACGCATCCTGAGGTAAGATCAAATTAAAATTTGACATCACAGACTATGAAGAAAAATAGCTATTTTATCTGATTCAAGATTTGGCCATTCATTTACTAATTTTATTTAAAGCCTAATGATAAAATTGTAGTGAATGTGACCTTCTTGACGTAAGGAATCACTGCTAATGCAATTGGCTTGCATTTCCTATTTGTCAATTAAGTGATTTTATCACTGCTAATGCAATTGGTTTGCATTTCCTATTGTCAATTAAGTGATTTTATTTACAATGAATTGAATTAATCCCAAAATGATTTTCCACTTTAGCAGAAAGGCGTTGAATCATTTATGTGAGGAGTTTTCTAAGGCAGTGTTTATCACCCTCAGATCACGAATTGGTGAGAGGACAGGACGAGTGAGACGACGCGTGACATAAACCACGAACGACGGCAGGACCAGACAGAGAGGAACACAACCCAGTGACCTGAGCGACCCACGACAGCATACTACCAGGGACGCCGCCAAGGAGCTGCGGACACAACCAGAGGCGACGACAACAACCGTGGGAGAACCATCCAACCCAGCCCACAGACATCCCCAAGAAAGTGGAGCAGGGGACCACGAAGGAGACTGACCAAGGAGACACTGACGAAGAGGAGATCAACCTTTTGACGGCCTCCGCCCCGGCACTGCAGACCACGACAGACCGAGATCAAGACGGAGTCTAACGTGGCTCTGTCAGACCACGGCGGGGAGCTGATCGTGGAGTCGGACAGCGGGATGGTGATCCACGAAACCCACGGCCTGGAGTGCAGCGAGTGCGGCGAGATCTTTGGCAGCATCGCCGACCTCCACCAGCACTTTGAGATCCACAAGGACATCAACCCGTACATCTGTGTCCACTGTGGCGAGAGCTTCGCCGTGGAGGCCAGCCTCAAGCAGCACATGAAAATCCACACGAAAGAAAAGGCGTACGCCCCCACCGGGGTCGAGATGGTCGGCAAGGGCGTCATCGACGCCTTCAACCTCAAGTCTCACCAGATGCCGGAGAAGCCCCATCAGTGCTCCGAGTGTAGCAAGAGCTTCGCGGCGGCCATCTATCTCAGAGAACACATGAAGATGTACTCGGATGACAAGCCGTACAAGTGCACCCAGTGTAGGAAGAGCTTTGTACGCAGGAGGCATCTGAAGAAGCACCAGGAGCTCCACACACGCGAGAAGCCGTACACCTGTGGCCAGTGCAGTAAAGGCTTCACCACATCCTCCAGCCCCAAGCAACACCAGAAGACCCACGCCGTGGGGGTAGTAGGGGACAAGCCCCATCGATGCACACAGTGTGCGAAGTGCTTTGCAACCGCGGCTAACTTGAAGGAGCACAAGAGGGGGGTCCACTCGGGAGAGAAGCCGTACAAATGCAACATGTGCCGGAAGAGTTTCGTTCGCAAGCGCCACCTGAAGAAGCAAACCCATCACCTGCAAACGGGAACTGAAGTCCCCGACCATCAAGGTGGATTCCCATGACAAGATTGTCATCCGTGTGAGAAAGAGCGTCCTACTGACTAGCCACTACACCGGCGGGCCCTCGCCCTCCATCAAGTGGTACCGCAATGACGAGGAGAGGACAGCGAAACCAGCACAACACATTCAAAAAACGCCCTGACCACCATGTCTCTGGGCCTGATGGGAGCCAAGCGTGAGCACAGTGGCAGACATGTGGTGGTGATGGAGAGCAGCGCAGACAAGTGACCCTTGACAGGGAATGGACGGCGACCAGTGAATATTCCCGACTGCATCGTCAAGAAGAGACACATAGCAAATGAGACATGTGGACCAAGAGACTTCTGAATACACATGGTCCAAAAATGTTATGTATTTATTTACTTTTTACTGTCTTACTGCCACACGACAGGCTCACAGAAACATCAACTGAATGTACGATACGTTCAACACACAGCAGGTCACCACAGAAGGACACATCCCCGACCGAGAACAGATGATCAACACTTCACAGCAACTGTCAGATTCACAAACAAGAACTGTAATTTTATAATGACAATGAGAAATGATCACAGAGTCACATTGCAAAATGGTATTGTTAAACAGGGCAGAACCAGTTGGATTGTTCCAAGACACCAAGTTTGTTTTGACCACAGAACAATGCATAACGATTATCATAATCACCTTTTATATTAACCACTAGGTTAACGGTTTTCAATTTTATTTTGACACATTAGCCACTAAGGTAATGTCTATTGTATGTATTTATTTAATTTGTATGTGTTACTGTTTGGCCCTGCCACACGACCGACAGAGAACACCTTGTCAACAACGACGCAACATCATTCAGATTAATACCTTCACAAGCAGGAAACTTTTCACACAATTGTATGTATCTGCAAAACGATGAACTAGGGATGTGATGAAAAGAAATCAATGAGAAAGCATTAACAATGGTTAGTAATAATGAGCTAAAATGTATTGCTGAAGGAAGAAGTGACCACATGATCACATTACATCACATTAGAATTACTTAGGTTACAAAATTGTATTGTCAGACAAGAAAGAATCAGTTGTTTTATTCTCTCATAGAAGAGGACATGTAACGTTGTTTTGCACCTGTATGGTGAACCATTGATAGTATATGCACTAGAATTACATACAGAAGCGATGCATAAGACGTTTTATCTCCTCATTTATAGAGAAGAAATGGAGAAAATTGCCTGATTCTAAGTAAAGACCAACAAAGCTGACACTCAAACTCAGATTAAATACAACTGGATCCTAAGTAATTTCATCAAGAATCATCACAAAATGTGCAAAAATATATATATATATATTTGTGAACAGTTTCCCATAAACAATCATGTTAGTTTTATTAACCACCAGGTTAACGGTTGTTAAAATGTTTTTGTACACATTAGCCTTATGTGTAAATCCGATTCCTAATAATTATGAACACAATTTTGTTTTTTCACCCTGTGCATTCTGACCACACAGACAGTGCATGTATTTAATTGGTTTATTACGATGCCTGTATGCACAACGATCACATTAGCTCCCCAGAATCACGACATGAACGACTGAAGGTATGCCAAGATATTTGCACAGCGATAGCTTCTAATGATTATGTTAATTGTTGTTTGATATCAGAGATGAGGACCAATCATTGATATAGGTATTTTGAGCGATTAATAAAAGAAAAGGGTGATATCTTCCCACATCTCTGATATCAAAATAACACAGACCGCAGTCCAGTCGATCATGTCATGAATCATGTATGTAAATAATTCTATTAATCATGTATGTAAATAATTCTATTTTAAACTATTATCCCCACTTTTACCTGTTCCAAACAATCCTGGTATATTATACATTAATCTCACCCACATTATAAGAAAGAAAAGTGAGTATTGTGGTATAATATATCCTCATGTAAATATATCCCCCTCCCCTGTGTTCCCCTTACCTGTGCCCCCCCCCCCTCTCTGTGGAATAATCACCCCCCTCCCCTGTGTCCCCAAACCTGTACCCCCTCCCCCCCATCTGACCTATCAAATGGGACCACACACCCCCTTTGTTGAACTATAAAGGGCTCTTCCCGACCACTATCCAGGTTCTTACCTGGGTAATTTCAGCTGATCACCTGGGGCGAGAGCCTCAGCCATTCTCTCTATGTATTCTATCTGTTTGGTTAATAAACCTTGTTATTATCCAAGCCTCGGTTGACTGAGACATTCTTCATCAGGATATCTACAAATATCCCACATAAGTAAGTAAGTAAAGTTTATTTATATAGCACTTTTTACAGAGACAGCTCACAAAGTGCTTTACATACAGCAGAAATTAAATTAAATTAAAATAAAAAGCAAGAAACCATTCAAGAGATAAGATAGAACAAAACACAATGCATCACAGAGAAACAAAACAAAACAAAAGACATATTCTATACCTGAAGGAGAAGCTCAAACATTACCCAAAGGCCTGTTTAAACAGTAATGTTTTTAGCTGATTTTTAAAAATGTCAACAGACGATACAGCTCTTAGGCCACGAGGAAGGGCATTCCAGAGTCTAGGCGCTACAGACTGAAAGGCTCTGTCACCTTTGGTGATCAGCCTGGTGCGTGGAATGACCAACAGATCCTGGTCAGCTGTCCTCAGGGTCCTGCCGGGCACATATGGTTCCAGCAGGTCAGTTAAATATTCTGGTGCCTGGCCGTGCAGAGCTCTGAAAGTGAGCACCAGGACTTTGAAATTAATTTTTAAATGTATAGGAAGCCAGTGCAAGGAGGCCAGAACTGGAGTAATGTGACACCTTCTGCTTGATCTGGTCAGCAGTCTTGCAGCAGTATTTTGGATGAACTGGAGGCGGTCTATGGATGATTTATTGAGGCAGGTGAGAACCGAATTGCAGTAGTCTAGACGAGAAGAAACGAAGGCATGGATGATCAACTCTAGGTCAGAGTGGGAAACCATCGACCTGAGTTTAGCAATATTCCTGAGATGGAAAAAACAGGTGCGGGTCACCGACTTGATATGGGTGTCGAGGTGCATGGTCTGATCAAAGTTTACCCCAAGGTTCCTGAGGTTGGGGCTCACATTAGTTTCTAGGGGCCCAAGGCAACCAGCCACCCTAGATGCAACGCCATCAGAGGCCACGATGAGCACCTCGGTTTTGGCCTCATTTAGCTGGAGGAAGTTGCTAGCTAACCAGGCCTTAATGGCCGACAGACATTCATTTAAAACAATAAAATTAGAATTAAAATCATCAGGGCAATCAGGGTTAAAAGAGCAATACAGCTGGATATCATCCGCATAAAGGTGGTAGGAGATGCCTTTAAAAGCGTTAATAATGTGTCCTAATGGGAGCAAATATAGTGAAAATAAAATCGGACCAAGTACCGAGCCCTGGGGGACCCCACAGGAAAGGGTAACAGACTCAGACACATGGGGGCCTACTCCGACTGAGAAACATCTACCTGAGAGATAGGACTCAAACCACTCATGTGCACTCCCTGTGACACCCACCCAATCTCTGAGCCTATTTAGCAGAATGTTGAGATCCACAGTGTCAAATGCAACACTGAGATCCAGTAGCACTAAAATGGAGCATCTACCTGAGTCGGCGGACATCATTATATCATTGGATACTTTTAAAAGTGCAGTTTCCGTGGAGTGTTGCTTACGAAAACCCGACTGGAATTTGTCGAGAATGTGGTGTTCATTTAAAATGGATATAAGCTGGTTGGCAACAATTTTTTCTAAAATCTTGGACATAAATGATAATTTGGAGATGGGCCGATAGTTACTTGGTAACGAGGCGTCCAGACTTGGCTTTTTTAAAAGCGGCTGAACGATTGCCTGTTTGAAGTAGGCGGGGAGCTGACCAGAGACCAAAGAGAGATTTATGATGGAAAGCAGACTGGGACCAATAGTGCTGAAAACGTCCTTTAGTAGAGAGGTTGGGATGGTGTCTAATGGGCTAGAGGAGGTTTTTGTGCTTCTCACTAGCTCTGTTAGGTCGTTGAGGGAAATGGGTGAGAAGGAATTCAGAG
This sequence comes from Notolepis coatsorum, assembly GCF_963971535.1. NCBI lineage: Eukaryota > Metazoa > Chordata > Actinopteri > Aulopiformes > Paralepididae > Notolepis > Notolepis coatsorum. The sequence continues at coordinate 91,167,791 of NC_140170.1, read as the reverse complement.
TAGACTGACTGTTGGGAGATAACGGTTGGATTGAGGTGGAGGGTGTAATACCTGCCCTGACATTTGCAACCTTATTTACAAAAAATAGGAGAAAATCATGACAGTCCTCATCAGATAAAACAGGTGTGACAGGGGTTTGTGGACTGACAATGATATTAATGGTGTCGAATAGGACTTTGGGGTTTAGTTTGCTAGATGAGATTAAGTAGGTACTAGGTACTAAGACACCAGTGGGTCTATGCCTCTCTGTAACAGTGGTCACTAGGTACTAAGACGCCAGTGGGTCTATGCCTCTCTGTAACAGTGGTCACTAGGTACTAAGACACCAGTGGGTCTATGCCTCTCTGTAACAGTGGTCACTAACTGTACTGTAGTACTAGCAGACACTTTGCGCTCGGCACCTGTCCTCCGACAGCCTCGCACTAGTAACCCACCGCTCACCAGCACCTGATGAATTGAAAATGGGGGACCCTGATGTAAACAAGACGAAAGTCTTTCTCTGGTCTGCATCCCCTTAACAATTGTGTGTATTGAGCTGTACTGTATTGTACCCATTCTGCAATCTGTTAATAAAGTTTTCAATCAATCAATCAATCAACCATGTGACTGCGTATGGTAAACATCACGGTCTTATCCATTCCGCCACCTGAAAAGGATCCAATTCACGTGGTGAACTGAAGGTATTTAACTTAGGAGTGTGTTTAAACCAAGGGACGACCACTGCAAGGTTTCAGCCTCATTACACTCCCCCCTCTAAACTCACTCCACAGTGACCCCAGTTGGAGAGCTGGGCTCAGCAATTATCCGGGTCATGGCATCAGCTGTAACAGTGGTCATTAGGTACTAGTGTAACAGGGTTCGTTTTGTATCCACTGTGCTGTTGTGAGGTATTTTTCTATTGGTTAGGAATTGCCCGCTTGTAGATCACCCCATTCCTCCTCCCAGTCTGGTTTTGCTCTACAAGCGGTAGGTAGTGTAAAAAAATGTAATCCATTTTTCTTTTCTTTTTTACTGTTCTGTAATTACATTTTCTATGTTGTAAATGTTCATTTATAGAAGGATCTGGTAGAATATGCTACATATAATGTTAAACTACAAGGAAAACAAGACACTGCTGTGTTTGAGCTGTATAAAGGTTTTACTGTACAATTGGCTGTCTACTTAGCAGGTAGTGATATAATTGCGCTTTATGGCTAATGAGCATTTTTGTATTTCTTTTATTATTGTAGCTCATGAAAACTACCCACCCCTGATATTGTGTCTTGTGCATCTGTCACCAGAATAAATCTAATCAATCAATCAATGGACTTTAAATCGCATTACACAACACTGAATGATGTCTGTTACACTAGCAGGCACCAGTCCTCTGTCAGCCTTGAACCGTGAATCTTCTGCTCACCAGCACCATATGACCACATTATGTTAAATACCACGGCCCATTCCGCCACCTGGAAAGGATACAATTCAAGTGGCGAAGTCGTGGTATTTAAAGTGGTTATTTGCAAGATCTTCATTTTGTTTGTTTTGGTGACATATATTGGTGATGAGCAACCATTGTTGTGTTTTTGCACTGACTTGCTTTCCATCTTGAAAATGCATGTCAACTACTGAGTTAGTCTTCTATTCATTCCAAACAAACTGCTGTTGCTGCTGGTGATGTAAAACAGAACTTTGTGTGTGCCAGATGATTGTCCCAGGAATGAACAGCAAATGTAAAAGCATTCATGAACTGGGTATACAGTAGGTAGAATCACTATTGTATTCTATCATTTGGCGATAGCAAAATAGACATTTATTTATATGAAAATGTTCAAGAATATTACTCAGCATAGGTCATTCCTGTGCTCCTTTCTTGCAGCAAGGGTGCTCAAATTGCTCATAGAAGTTGTAGAATCCCAGAATAAATCTAAAATAAGAAAACTTTGGAGCGCTGTTCCATCTCCAGCTTAGACGTTACTCTTGGGTGACGTTACTCTTCTTCCTGCCAGTTGGCCTCTTGGGTTGGCACACGCCATTCACAGATTTCAAGATAGCGAGCCACCAGTATATTTCACCAGTAATATTATCATGTTTCATATTCTTCATGTTTATTCATATTCATAATTTTTTGTATTTATATAACATCCATTTAATACTATATATAGGAGCTATACGAATATAGTTTATTATTATTTAACTAAAAAGTGTCACATGGCATTAAAAATACAACCAGAGAACGACTGAAGAAGCATCTTCATGTCAGAGCCAGTGTATGTTCTACTGCTCCTTTTCTTGTCAAAAGCTCCTTTGTTTGCAAACCTGCTCAGAATTCACGGCCTAACAAGGGATCTCAGTGGCCCCTCTGTGTAAGTGGCAGCATCATTTGGCGTCTCTGGTGAGAACTGAGCTACTCTGCCAAAATAACACACCATGAAAGACAATGCAGACTCAATTAATCTAACAACTGCCACAACTCTCCTTCCATCCTTCCTCTCTCCATCTCCTTCTCCTTCCTCCTCTCTGTCTCCTTCTCTCTCTTTCTCTCTCTTTTTCTCTCTCTCTTCCTCTTTCATACAGTTTCATTCCCCTGTCAAATTACTCATCTAAGCAAGCACAAAGATGGAGCTCATTACATTATAAAGGGGAAAGCAGATAGTGGAATTCCCAACGCTCAGTTTAGCAGAAATTGGAAATAACAATCCCCATCAGGGCCGGGGAATGTCGGTTAACTTCTCCATTCAGCGAACAATGGCTGAGTCGCCCCTCGTCCTCTCTGAGGAGAATGGAGTAGCATCGAGGGACGGGGTTCAATGGAATCAGCCCGGGAGAATCTCTCACTTCTTAAGCTTTTTCAGTAATGTGATCCCCTGCTATTTCCATTATACCTATGGTATCCAGCGGCCAGGTAGGGGGGCTGAGTCACAGGGGTTGTAGATAGATAATTGATTCCCATTTTTTCTGAGAGGATTGGTAACGTCGGAAAGGGACCTTTTCAAAAGTGGCTGCTTTTAAAGCTGCAAGACTACATTATACCTGACTAAAGGAGAAGCAGACGTGTTATTCTTGTAGGGCTCTCTGAGGTGTTAGTCAGCATGAATGAGCTATGGGCTACATCGGTTCTCCTGTTGCCGTCAGACCAGGCAGGCAGACATTCTAGAGGGGAGGGGGGCGGGGGGGGGGGCTCTGCACTGTTATATATTTCACTTAGACGATTTGTTGCCAGCGGCCTAGACTTTGTTTCACTGGGCATGTCAATTACAGGGGCACTTTTTTTAAGTTCTTTTTAAGGGGAACTTAAAGAAAAACCTATAAACTATTTTAGGAACCCTGCACCGAAGATACATGTCAAAACCCAAAGCTAGACAAACAAATAAAGAGCGTTGCCCGCCTTGTATCTCTTATGCAAAACACAATCGGCGACCGCCAGGCTTTTGGACGGTGGGATGTCATTGACATAGTGCCAGTGCTTGTATTTAGAGATGATATATTCCTGGTGATCTGGGTCTCCTGCCAAATAGTGTTGATTTCCCCTTCAGTCAAAGAAAGACAAATGAACGGATGAGTCATTTACATTGATGACATGCCTCTTTGTAAGGCAAGCATGCACATTCGTGAGTGTGTGTGTGTGTGTGTGTGTGTGTGTGTGTGTGTGTGTGTGTGTGTGTGTGTGTGTGTGTGTGTGTGTGTGTGTGTGTGTGTGTGTGTGTGTGTGTGTGGTGTGTGTGTGTGTGTGTATGTATGTTTGTGTAACAAGAGGGAGAGATTTTTCCAGCTGCCTCTCTGCCAACCATCATCCAGCTAATTTCTCAACCTAATTTCTTAACTTAATTTTCCCACATAAATCCCACCAGCCACTTGTCTGACCCTACTTACTAGCTGAATTTAATCCATACAAGATAATAGTATTCCACCCTCCTCCAGCCCAACTACCACATCCTTTCTCTCTACACCTTCTTTTATACAGTGAAAGTGGAGTAGGATCAGGACCAGGGGCGGGGCTAGGGGATGGCTACTTGGGCTCAAGCCCCGAATGTATTCTGAAAAGCCCTGAATCTATTTATAAAAAAAAAATAAAAAAAATACAATTCATCATTGTTACATGAAAATATGTTTGCACCAGATTTAGCAGAGGCTAATTTCCATCTGTGGTCTATCCAGCTGCTAACTGTATTTGAGTGAGTTAAGTCTTGGTGTTATGGTAGACTCAGACCTAAGCTTTAAATCACAATCAACAAGTTGACAAAAACTTAATTCTTCCACCTTAGAAACATAGCTAAAGTACAGCCATTTATAAATCAAAAGGACGCTGAAAACCAGATCCATGCCTTTATCTCAAGCCAACTCGACTGTAATGCACTCCTTACCGGCCTCCCGAAAAAATACGATGATAACTATTTTATTGCAATTCACTATTGCATTATTTTATTCTATTTTACTAACTATTTTATTGCACTGCACTATTTTACTTTGTATCAGTGAATCATAGACGCCTGGCCATAAGAGCATTCGGAGCATCTCTGCTCTCCCACTATTGAACTTGGGGGAGCAAAGGTATGATCTTGCTCCACCACTTTTTGATTATATGAAAAATATGATATATCCCCCCCCAATATATAAATCTAACCATAACTACGTTATGGTTAACTGAGTTTTATAGTGAAAAGAGCAGCTTTATTGGTGAAGATTGAAGGCTCTATATTGCAGGAAATTGCACGTACAGGTTCATTAAATTCAAAAAAAATCTGCCGTGGAGGGGGTCGTGCCACCCCTTGCCTGAAAAAAAAAAAAAAAAAAACGGCACCTATCTGGGCTAAGCCTCGGATCTCCTACAATCCTAAATCCGCCCCTGATCAGGACAGACGAATAATAGTCCAACTAATTGCCTACGTCTTCATTTTACCTTAACTTGACTGAATATCAATGAAGCACCATTATCAAACACTGTGGCAGTCTTCTGGAATAAGTAATACTCACATAGTAGTACTCAGTGTGTATAGTACATAGTTGTACTCAGTGTGTATAGCATATATCAGTACTCAGTGTGTAATTGTGTATAATATATAGTAGTACTCAGTGTGTATAATACAGCGTAGTATTTAGTGTACGTGTGTGTGTGTAGTACATCATACTCATAGTACATACATACATAGTAGTACTCACATAGTAGTATTCAGAGTATATAGTACATAGTAGTACTCAATGTGTAGAGTACTCAGTGTGTATAGTGTATAGTATATAGCAAAAATATATAGTAGTACTCAATGTGTATAGTACAGGGTAGTATTTAGTGTGTGTGTGAGTGTGTGTGTGTGTGTGTGTGTGTGTGTGTGTGTGTGTGTGTGTGTGTGTGTGTGTGTGTGTGTGTGTGTGTGTGTGTGTGTGTGTGTGTGTGTGTGTGTGTGTGTGTGTGTGTGTGTGTGTGTGTGTGTGTGTGTAATACGTCATATACTCAGTGTGTAGATATGTAGATACTAGTGCATATTAGTACTCAGTGTATATAGTATATAGTCGCATTTAGTGTGTGTGTATAGTAGTACATACTCATACTCAGTGTTTAGAGTACTCGGTATGTACATTAGGGGGGCTAGATAAAGCTATGGAACACCCTGCCTATGGACATTAGGGGGGCTAGATAAAGCTATGGAACACCCTGCCTATGGACATTAGGGGGGCTAGATAAAGCTATGGAACACCCTGCCTATGGACAATAGGGGGGCTAGCTCATTAAATATTTTCAAAAGTAAGCTAAAAACATACCTCTTCATCTTAGCCTTTTAATGCACTCTGCCACTTTGATTATTGTACTGTCTATTTTTATTTATGCATTGCTTTTATTCTGTAAACGAGAGCCTTTTTATTGCACTGCTTTATTCTGTTTATCTTATGCTCAACTATGTCTATTTTGAATGACAGGTGATCCGAGCGTATGTGATGTGGAGGCGACATACAGTAGAGCCAAGGGATACAGTATTAAATCATCGCACAGGTGACTGTGATCCAAGCATAATGTGGTGTTGAAGTGACATAGAGCATAGAGCTAATGGATGCAGTGTTTTTATTCATAGCGCACTATCAATCAATTGAGGCGCCTCTCATTTGTGACTGCAGGTACGAGTGTGGTGTCGAAGTAACATAGAGCATACAGTATTAACAACTTGTTATTTCATAGTGTATTATCGATAAATTGATAGGACGGGTAGTGCAGGTCAATTGTGATAACGTATGAATGCATGTTGTCTATTTTATTATTATTGTCTATTTTATACTCATTTCATGTCTGCACTTTATACTTTGCTTTTTTTTGTCAATTCTCTGCTCATTTTATGCCTATTTCATGTTCATTTATCTCTACATTGCTGTTGTGAAGGTTGCAATTATTGTATAAAAGGTACTATACAAATAAAGTGTATTATTATTATATTATTATTATTATTATTATTATTATTATTATTATTATTATTATTATTATTATTATTATTATTATTATTATTATTATTATTATTATTATAGTACAGTACCTATTAGCACTCAGTATACAGTAGTGCATAGTAGTACTCAGTGTGTATAGTACATAGTGGTACTCAGTGTGTATAGTACATAGTAGTACTCAGTGTGTATAGTACATAGTGGTACTCAGTGTGTATTGTACATAGTAGTACTCAGTGTGTATAGTACATAGTAGTACTCAGTGTGTATAGTACATAGTAGTACTCAGTGTGTATAGTATAGTAGTACTCAATGTGTATAGTACATACTGGTACTCAGTGTGTATAGTACATAGTAGTACTCAGTGTGTATAGTACATAGTAGTACTCAGTGTGTATAGTACATAGTAGTACTCAGTGTGTATAGTACATACTGGTACTCAGTGTGTATTAGTGCGCTGCAACCTTGCCCAAGCCCGACGGGGCCCTACCCGACCCGACGGGTTCGGGCTGGGTAGGGCTTTGTTTTTAAATAAATAATTCGAGCTCGGCCGGGCCGGGCAGTGCCCTCTTGAATTTTTTTTTTTTTTTTATTGCGTCTTTTTTATTTTGAATTTTTTTGCTCGCTATACTCATATAACTAGGGTTATAGGATAACCTTACGTTTCTGTTTCATTTTCGCGTAACGTAGTGCTGTCATCAGAGCGTGAAAGCCTCGTGTCTGAGGAGTCAAGATGTATAGGTTAACAGATAAAATAGTCAAGGGAAAGTTGCATTTTTGGAAACATTTGGATGTCTCCCTCCGCAGCCTGCAGGGATAACTCGAGGGGAGCGAGCGGCTCAGGTGGATGATGAACAAATTAACCAGACCAAAGCGGCATAGGTTGAAGTTGGAATATAGCCAGTTGGCGAATGTTTTAATTTGTTCTTGGAAGTTAACGTTGTTAACGTTGTTCAACGCCTTGCTGACATCAACACAGCGAAGTGGTGAGTTTGATTATTATTATTTGCTGGTGTGTGGGGTGACGTCTCTGCTGCCCTGTTCTGTTGCGCTTTCATTATATAAATGTTGCTCTGCTCGAAATCTGATTTATGTTTTCTGTTTGTTTGTACAGTGACTGAGTAGGCTATTGCGTCGTGTGTGTGTGTGTGTGCGTGTGTCAAAGAAGATTCCATATAGCCTTCAAATTACGAGTTTTACGAGGCTGACTCGCTGGGAAATAGAATTTGCGAAAAAAGGCTATATAATGGTTGTTAGTTTTCACTTTTCAGCATGTGTTATTTAGTTAGACTTATTGAACATTTTCGTTTTTGTTTATTTATTAAGTTCATATAAAACCGTGTTTCGAATATTTAAAACAAATACAAAAAAAAAATTTAATAATAAATAATTAAAAAATAATCGGGTTTTCACGCGGGCTAGGGCCTAAAATATTCTTTACAGTCGGGCTTATTTTCGGGCAGGGCCTGAAGTTCACGGGCTCGGGCTGGGTACGGGCTTCATTTCAAGGCCCTTGCAGACCACTAGTGTGTATACAGACCCGGCGCCATGGGCGGGCATTAGGGGGCCGGGCCCGCCCACTGAGTCAGCTGTGCCCACCCTGGTAAAAAAAAACAAATTTTTTTTTTTTGTCAATCAAAGTTGACTATCCAAATCCTTAGTCAGGGACAGCCCTAGTGGGCACTGATGTCAACAACAACACTACTGAAGCTAGCACGGCACTCTGTGAGAATTAGTTTTCTACCCTCAAGAACGTCTTTACAGAACATCGCCTTAGTATGCTTCATCGACGCAAGGCCAATTTAATTCAGTTGGCATTTGAGAAGGACTTAACAAAAAAAATCAGGAATGAGTGGAGAGGGGCAGTGTTTAAGAAGATTTCACTCTGTCCCCAAACGCCGCTTGCCGCTCTACTAATGATGGTAAGTAGCCTGTGGAGGAATTATGTTTGCTTTTTTATGCACCTTATTTTTGTCAGTTCAGTTCAGTTTGGCAGTGAATTCAGAAGTGTTTAATAAATGGAGACTTTTCAAAGATATAGAATAGAATAGAATAGAAATGTATTATCCTGAGGGAAATTTGACACTGCAAATCACTCAACATTAAACATTTAGACAGAACAAGTCACGAATAAGAATAACAAAACAAATGGCCTAAGAATAGAATAAAATGAAATAGAATAAAAATAGAATAAAAGATACAGTAAATAAATACATTAAAAATATACTGAAGTCTACAGTAGGTGTAATATTGCACAGTGCTGTTTAAAAAGTAAGAGCCCAGGAAGATGGTAACTGTCACTCTGTGCTCAGTGATGCAGTGAGGCACAGTGATGCATTGTATAGTCTGATGGCTGTCGGAATGAAGGACTTCCTGTGCCGTTCAGTGCTGCATTTAGGTAGTATGAGCCTATAACATGCTCCTCCTGTAAGCCAAGTCTGTGTATAGTGGGTGGGAGGGGTTTTCCCTGATGGCCTGGAGTTTAGCAAGGTTCCTCCTCTCCGCCACCCTCGCTAGAGTCCAGCTCCACCCCAACCACGCTACTGGCCTACCTGACCATCTTATCCAGCCTGTTTGTGTCCCCTGCTCTCAGTCCGCTGCCCCAGCAGGTCTGTTATATATATCCATTCAGTCTGTTTTTGTATAAGTGAATGTTCTTAAGATAGAGAGAAATTTGATTTTTCAATTGCCTCTCTGCTGTTTAGTTCAGCACCGTGGGCAGCACCAAGCAAGCCACAGTGCCGTTGTCCCAGCTGAAACGTATAAAAGGGAACCTGTGTTGAAAAACCATTGTGCCCCCCCGAGAACATTTTATGCCCCCCCACTAATTTGTTTCTGCAGCCTGGTCTGGTATAGTACATAGTAGTACTCAGTGTGTATAGTACATACTGGTACTCAGTGTGTATAGTACATAGTAGTACTCAGTGTGTATAGTACATAGTAGTACTCAGTGTGTATAGTACATACTGGTACTCAGTGTGTATAGTACATAGTAGTACTCAGTGTGTATAGTACATACTGGTACTCAGTGTGTATAGTACATACTGGTACTCAGTGTGTATAGTACATAGTAGTACTCAGTGTGTATAGTACATACTGGTACTCAGTGTGTATAGTACATAGTAGTACTCAGTGTGTATAGTACATAGTAGTACTCAGTGTGTATAGTACATAGTAGTACTCAGTGTGTATAGTACATAGTAGTACTCAGTGTGTATAGTACATAGTAGTACTCAGTGTGTATAGTACATAGTGGTACTCAGTGTGTATAGTACATAGTAGTACTCAGTGTGAATAGTACATAGTGGTACTCAGTGTGTATAGTACATAGTGGTAGTCAGTGTGTATAGTACATAGTAGTACTCAGTGTGTATAGTACATAGTAGTACTCAGTGTGTATAGTACATAGTGGTATTCAGTGTGTATAGTACATAGTGGTACTCAGTGTGTATAGTACATAGTGGTACTCAGTGTGTAAAGTGCATAGTAGTACTCAGTGTGTATAGTACATACTGGTACTCAGTGTGTATAGTATGGATGAGCCCAAATATGAATTTAGGAGAGCACAGATAATGAGATGGACACAGATATTTTTTATATTCGAATATGCTTGTTATTTATTTAACTAAACTAAATAAATGATTTTGTCCACAAAACCCAGTCGAAAGTCGTTTGGACTTAGTATCCACTAGCCTATTTCATGGTTATTTAAACAGACTGCAACAAGTTCAAGCATAATGATTTGTGTGCATAGGGACGGCAACAAAGTGATTTGTGAAGCTAGCAATGGACTCTGAATCTGCAGATAGATAGTTCATAAATCTTAGTTTAGTTAAAAAGAAAAAGAAAGAGATGAAAAAATAAAATAAAACAGGCAAAAAAAGGTTAATGTATTAAGTATTTATTTTAAGTTTCTGATTGTTCAATGTCAATGTTATTAGGTAAGTCGATTTTAAATTCAAAATGTCTGCAGATGGGGGTGGCTGATTGGTGCAGTGGGCAAGGCGCTCGCCACTAACGCAGGATACGCTGGGTTCGAGCCCAGCTCTCAGCGTTGCTACCGGCTGGCCGGTCGTTCATACTAACACAATTGGCAAGTGTTAGAGGGTGGGAAAGCCGGTGGGTGGGGATTGGACGTTGTGGACAGAGACTCCTAGAGGTCGGTTGGGTGACGCCGGTGCGACGGAAACAGGAAGTAGCGGGGGCAGCCTGAGCCTCCCACGCGTTACTCCTCGCCACTGAGAGTTCGAGCTGCTGCGGTGAAAAGATGCGACAGGCTGCCTCCTCGTGTACCGGGGGGACACGTGATGCAAGGCTTCTATCCTCACTACAGCCGACCAGTGGGAGGCATAGTCTAGCAACGTTCAAGACAGGGGAGGGAAGAATTGGATACTACGAAATTGGGATGGGAGAAAAATAGAAAAATGGGGAGAAAAAATTAATTCTGCAGATGCAGTTATTGGAAGATAGAAAGTCACTGCTAAATGTTGCAGAAAGTATGCTAAAGTTGTGTTAAACTGAAACCACTTAAAGGTAGCATCTGTAATGTTGTCAAACGGCGACCTCTAGACAAAAGCTTTGTTTACAGTTTTTGTCTTTGTCTGATGTGTGGGTTGGATTTCAGTGGGTATAGGGGAGGGGTTGCTACTGCTGGCCACGCCTCAGGCTCTTTAATTAGTTGTCAAGTCTGCTTATTTTAAGAGACTTTCTGCCTTTTTTTTCGCTTAGAAATTATAGTCACATGTTTTTTGGGCTTGTTTATGAAGTGTTTATCTTTGTTATTTGGGCTTGCTCCCTCACATAGACTATGTTCTGTGCACTCTTCAGTGCACTCCTCTGTTGTTAAGAGCCAGACAATCTCAATCTCCAGAGGAATATCCGTTCTCCCACAGTCTACACTCACTTTGAGAAAAGTGGGGGAAAGTACTACCTGTGTACAGTAGAGCCAATTGATGACCCCACACATGTCCTTCATGTGTGTTTTGACCTGCTGCCCTCAGGAAAGCGCTTTAGACAGCCTGCCTGCAAAACAAACAGAAGAAAATTTGGGTTTGTACCAGAGGCCATTCGACTGGTGAATGGCCACAGTACAAGGAAAGGTCAGTTTACTAACGTGCACCCTTTGACCCCTTGATTTAAATATTTTTGACGAAAGTGCACTTTTTATACCGATCAAATCTATTTATTTATCTACTGGACTGACAGATCAACAATGTAGGGATCCCGTTCTGGCAGTGTCATGTCTTTTATGCTTTGAAGTGTCATGTATGTCTCTTGTCCCTGTTTTGTCCTGTTTTGTCTTGAATGTATAGAGATACAGCTGTTTGTCATATCATGCCTAAAATTGCCCCTTGCGGGAATAATAACGTTTTTTGAATTTAATTGAATTTAATTTAATGAAGCGACCATATGTTACCACCATGTTCTCTCCACTATACCTGTAATAAAGTGAAAATGCCTTAAATAAAACATCTTTAAAAAATAATCCTATTGTTTGTTTTTAGTGTTTTTAGTTGTTGGTGTGAACCAAAGCTAAAGCTATCTGTCAATATTTATTACAGGATTTGCTGCATGTTGTGTTTTCCTATGTACTGTGTTTTGACTTAAATGCATGTAATGCTTGATGCCTAAGATTGGTTTGAATTGAATTGAGATGGCCTTTCAAAGGCCCAGTATGTGCATTTTATTAATTATAATTTAAAAGGTCAACAAGGTATCTTTATTTTGCCTTCACTGATATAATTACTTGGCCAGTTTGTTATATATGGTATCGTGAAGCGCAGTCAAGAAGGCCTGAGGTGAGTAGCGGTGCTATGGGTTAAACTCACTCTCACATCCTCAAAGACAGATAGACACGTTGCAAAGTAGTGGATTCACCTCTTGGTCTAGCGGTCTGTGTTTCTGCCTGCGGTGTGGGAGACCGGGGTTCGACTCCCACTCGGGGCATTGAAGTTTGAGGTGATGTTGTCACAACCATTACATATATATATAGTTTTATTTCAATACAAAATATATATAAAAAGGATGTTTTGACCAGTCCTTACAAGCAGCTTGAACCACCTTAGTACAGTCATGAACCTCGCTCTAACGTGGGCTGGGGCCCTGAGCAAGTGGCATAGGGTTCATAGCCTACACAGAAAAATAAAACAGAGATAGACGCAAAGGCACTCTTAAGTAGATGCAAAATATAAACCAGGCACGCTTAAGTAGTTTTGCTTGTTCAGTTGTACAGTGTCCCCCACCCACCCCTCCTACCCAACCCCCCCCCCCCCCCCCCCCGCCCACCCAACCACCTCCAATGTACAGTCCCCCCCACCCACCGTCCGCCCCCCCCCCCCCCACCTACCCAACCTCCTCCAATGTACAGTTTCTACGTCAAATGTATATACTCTCTTTTCTGGACTCTTTTCGTATCACAAACAGTGCTGTATTTGCAAATCTGGTATGTCATAAATGTATAGATGTAGCAGTACTGTCTATCTGTATGTCATGTATGTCATATATGTTATGATGAATTGAAAATGGGGGACCCTGATGTAAACAAGATGAAAGTCTTTCTCTGGTCTGCATCCCCTTAACAATTGTATGTATTGTTAAGTACTGTACTGTACTGTACCCATTCTGCAATTTGTTAATAAAGTTTTCAATCAATCAATCAATATACTGTACATGCTAAATGTAATAAGGCACACTGTAGATATACATGCAAAATATTTGAAACCCAATGGAGGCGACTTACTACACTGCCCACCCCTGCTAAAAGGTAGTTGAGCTATATCTACAAGGCATTTTCTCAGGGACTGGATACTACAAAATAGAATGAATAATAAAACAAGACACACACAGACACTGGGGCAGCGCGACACATGAATGTTGGTCTGGAATATATTTACAATACCGACAATCGTGAAACGTTTCACAACCAACGTGACACTTAAAGAATGTAGCACCATCACATACCTCGACAGGGGAAGACAGGATTAAACTCTGCAGCTGGGGGAACACGCCATGTGCAGCAGATGGTAAATGGACTGTATTTATATAACAGCTTTTATCCAAAGTGCTTTACAACTTATGCCTCACATTTACCCGTTCACTCACACATTCATGGCGGAGGCAACCATGCAAGGTGTCAACCTGCTCATCAGGAGCAGTTAGGGATTAAGTGTTTTGCTCAAGGACACTTTGACACACTGGCGGAATCGAACCGGGAACCTTCTTCCCGGTTCCAATCGACACTGATTGGTCCAAACCACTGTGGTTCAGGCACAAGTGCATAACTTGAAGCCTGACAAGATGGATTCTCACGTGATCTTGCGAAACCGGAAATTATGCACTAATTGTTTCATAAATCTGTCCTATAGTCACTACTTTACCCCACATTCCTGTTAACTTGTCCTTCCAACCAACATGGACCAATTAGATGCTTATTTTCACAGAGTAACATTAAATGCAAAAGACTATACCTCCACCATCAACATGTGGTCCCACTACTAAGAAATCCACACTACTCTCAGCATTCACAATGAGCCAGATAATTAGCTATAGGCAATGTGACAGCACTTGACAGTAGGCTACCCTGATCAGCTAGTTAATGACCTACGTACTCCGCCAGTCTTCTCTGTAATGTAGCCATATACAGTGGTAACCATGGTATCCAGCTTACATACAGTACCTTCCTTCAGACTGTCCCTGCAGCCTAGACCTTGTCAAATATTGTAAAGTAGGCATAGACACTTGGAAAGAACTTTACTTTAGGGCGGCACAATAGTAATGATTAGGTACCTAGGAAGTAATGAGGAACTATAAAACATTAACAAATCCTTGAATAACCATCGGTTTCTCACGTCTCAGGCCTGCGGTGGCATCTCCTTCACGTCCCAATGACACATTAAGTAAAGAACTGTCCGTTCGACTCTCAATCTCCCCTTTTCCACCTGCTTAAATGTCATTCTGAAAGTGAACTCTCTCTCTCTCTCTCTCTCTCTCTCTCTCTCTCTCTCTCTCTCTCTCTCTCTCTCTCTCTCTCTCTCTCTCTCTCTCTCTCTCTCTCTCTCTCTTTGTTAAAATATAGTTCCTCATTAACATTGAGATGCTTTTGTAGATATATTACATGTGTCCCCTGTAGGTACTACCAACCCCTGTGTGTCTCAATCAGACGGTGTTCAGACCAACCCATCTGTCTTCTGGTGCCAAGAAAGAAAGAATAATTCATTAGAATTAGAACATTTCAAACGATTCCACTGCAAGCGCACGCCGCTGAGAGTGAATGTTCTCGCATGGCTACAATTTCAATTGAATAATTTCCCCCCACAAACCCACTGACTCGCAACTATAGCCTGCCATGATATCAGCTTAATGTTGTCAATCTGTCAGTTCCCAAAACAAACCGGAGAGTTGCTGCCTCCCCCCACTGGAGCCAAAAACAACTGTGGAAGGAGAGGGAAAGGGGGGACGGGGGCTGAAACATGTCGGAGCAGTTTAATTGGAGGGAACGTTTAGCAGATCCCGTCACAAACAGATGACAACCCCACCTGTTTGTGTGCCTGTCGCCCTGACTTCTGTTGCAGTATGGTAACTGACAAGTGCTCCTGTGTTTGTCTGCCATCTTGACAGGAGACAAAGACTTGAAAGACCGGTGCTTGTCAACTCCACGCCGTTGTGAAATCAACAAATCTAGAAGATTATTTTTCTTTCAAACCCAGTGAAAGAGTTTCCTTTTCTTGTTTTTTACACACACTACAGTATGCAAGTGATTTATTTCATGTCTCATGGTCAATGGGCGAATGCAATTCTCAAGAGTCTATTCAGGAAGGCCTCGCCGGCAGTGCGAGTGTTCATCCGCATGGTGCCTTCTCAGGTTCATTGTTATTATTTTTTATTGCGTTTTCTTGTCATTCTCCATCCTGGCTGTACACGTACATCTCTAGAGACTAGGGGTGTAACGGTACACAAAAACACGGTACGGTACGTACCTCGGTTTTGAAGTCAAGGTTCGGTACGGGTTTTCGGTACAGTGGGGGAAAGTTTGGCTTTCCATGTTCAACTCAGGGGTGATGTAGTGTGCAGTAACTAATTGTACTTGTAGGGCTGTCAACGAATATTCTATATTGAAATTAATAATAGACTTGTATGTTTTAATTATATAGATTGTGAAAAATCTAGTGTAGCTTCAGTGTGAGTGAGGGCGAGTTTATAGATACGTGCCATCGACTCTGCTCCGGCTTTCTACAACCGTTCTGCGCCGGCTGACTTCAGGCCAACACGGGAGATCGTCCCGACCGGCAGAGGTCGCCAACACCCAGCACACGCTCTCAGCTCACTACTGCCCCTGCTCCAGCCCCGCTTGCTAGCACCTGCGACGAGAGCGTTCGACGCCATCTTGCCACCCGGACGGTGGTGGTGCGGCGCGGCCGCCATTTTGGGTTGAGTACAATTGAGCATCAATGCTCCGGATCTATTACACAGTACACAGTGTGGTGCAGCCTGCGGGCGAAGCTAATGGTTGCTAACTACAGTTCTAGGGGTACCCCATTAACAATACATGCCGGCATTAGCCTAGGACTTTTGTTTTGTGGGCCCACATTTTTGGTTTCTTTGAGTGTGATAACGTGTTTGTGTTTAATAATATTTTCCCATCTAATTAACCCTTTCCCTGTGGGGAAGTTACAGACCTGGTGCAGTATAAATAAAGCCTAGAGAGGTATTATTCTTGCCGTACAATAAAAAGCCTATCAGAGGTATTATACAGGGTGAAGACCCAGACGAGTCAAACACATTGAAGTATATTATCCCTGATATTAACCCAGAGGTGGGTGTATAATATACGTGTTTATGAGGTATGGAGTTACAAACGGAACTATAGTGGGACTTCAGTCCATTTGGTCACTATTATTAAATCAGTGTAACTGACCAGCATAATTACCATTAAAGAATTAGATGGGAGTTCTGTGTGCGTGTCCCTTCATGAGCCGTTTAACAACTCTTTTGGTGTGGGTAACATTAATCCAATTAACCCCTTCCTATTCCACTTTTCCCTTTTTATTGTAAGGTTTCTAGTGGTCATCAAGGGAGGGTACTGCTTGCGGGAGGGACGAATCTATTTAGGCATATCAGTCACTAGGTGTGGGAGGGCCCAAGGAGGTAATCAGGGAAGTGAGAGCGAGTTGGGGAGTACTGCTGACTGCCCCGGAGAGGCTAGGAGGACCAGAGTACCAAACCAGGTTGGTAAATCCCGGGCCCCATTCACTCTCACTACTGGGTCCCAGGTTGACGCTCCAGGCCCAAAGACGAGGGTGCAGTCAGACGGAGCTCTACTGTGTCCAGCTACCTTGTGACTGCCAGCAACCGTTCCCACGAAGCAGGGATAATCCACCCTGCTACATATTAATAATAATAATAATGGATTGGATTTATATAGCGCTCTTCGTGACACCCCAGTGACCCCAGAGCGCTTACAGAGTCCATTATTCCTTCATACACAGTCATACCGGTGGTGGTAAGCTACAATTGCAGCCAGAGCTGCCCTGAGGCAGACTCACGGAAGCGTGGCGAATAATCATCGCCTACGGCTCCTCCGACCACCACCAACATTCATTCACATGCATACACATTCATACTATTCACATAATTATATGCTTACTACATGTATCTATTCACATATATGCTTACTACATGTATCTATTGCTATGTCCGCCCATCACAAACAAGCAAACTGTCTAACGCCTGTCCCCAGCGGCTCCCTGTGAGTGGACGTCTCGTGGTGATGACCCGAGTGGTGGACGTCCCGTGGTGATGGCCGGGAGGATGCGAACCTCTCTACGCCGCCCCCATGCCTCAAATGGATCCGTCATCAGCTCTATTTTCAATCTTTCAAAATGTTCTTATCCTCTTCCACCCGTGCGGTCCATCGGCGGACCGCAAATGACATCACGTCATAAATCAATCTCTCCAGACTGTTTGACAAAAGTATTGTTTTATTTTTCAAACGTATTCAAGTATAAACATCATAACCATGTCACAACAGCAGTTATAATGTATATTATCATCAATACGTTAGTTTACCAATAGGTTAAAGTATTATTAGATAGATTTTCGTTTTGGTGTTGTTTAGTTCGCGAAAGTCAACCATTTTGAAAAATGTTAACGTCGGGAATTGTCGTTTTTTTTTGCGGCCATTTTGACACCGACAGCTTTCAATGAGCGTTGGAATTTTTTCGAACGACACTTCCAAAAGGCCTCTATGGGGTTTCAAGCAAATTACTTCTGTATGAATTTTTTTAATATCTCTTATTACTCTGGATAATAAACCACAAACCTTAACGTTATTGGTATATATTGAAGCGCAGTTAGTTTCTCTTCCCTATTTTTAGCATGTAGCAACAATTAGATTTGAAATTTGTTTCAAAATGGTGCCACCCTGGCAAAAATTTAAAAAAAAAAGCTACTGTGTAGATTTCATTAGCTGTTCTTATGCACACCTGATACTAAATCCAAATTGAACTCGGGCATTTGAAATATAAGATTTGGCACAATCCATAAATGTGCGAATTGGCTATAATAAGGTAATTTATAAGCCTGCTATTCTATAATAATATTTCAAATTGCATTGGTCCGGATGGGAGAATTCAGTACTGTATCTACAAAACCTTCTGTTTAATCATTTTCCCTTTATTAATTTCTTTAGATTTTTGGACACATGATCTCAAGACGGTACTGAACAAGATCAGTGGCAGTTTTTCATGTCTGGTCATTTTCATAATTCATATTCTCCTTTGTTTCATCACAATTTAAGCAAGCCTAGTAATAGACACAATATTTCTGACACTGGGAATACATGCACTGAGGTCCATAGATGTCCCTATCAAGAATATGCAAATAGACCTTGTAGAAGTGGAGCAATATTCCGTTTACTTAGGTATATATTTTAGGCGGATTTTCAGAAAATAGGGCTCCGGGCTTAAGAGGTTAAGTACCCCAGTTGCTATTGCATGTACTTATGTGTGTTTCATTACACGTATATGTACATGCTTACCAACTGTTTAACCTGTTTTATAGCAACACTACTATCACCGACATCTAAGAAGGGAGATCCCCCCTTGAACGGCCCTTCTATGGTTTCTCCCCTCCACATCGTCTGTGGTGCTTTTTTCCTATTGCTAGGTTTTTAGTGAGTTTTTACTTACCTTTGCGTGGGGTATGTCTGGGAGTGTTGCATTAATTCATTTATTTAACATTTGATTTTGGATTTCATGGTGTTTTTGTTTTGTTCTTGATTTATTGTGATGTTTCTTCTTGACTTGTTTAAAGAAGACGTGTCCGCCCCATGGGGACATTAACGTGTGTTTTCGGGCCTTACAACTACTTTTTTTTATTTATTTTTTACTTTTTCTCCTCCTGTTTTTCTGTATTTTCCGACCTGTAGGAGTCGCTGTTTACAACAACCAGATTACCACCCACCGGCTTCCCTCCCGCTGATACCGCCAATTGTGTCAGTATGACGGCCGGAGGCACCGCTGACAGCCGGATTCGATACCAGTGTCTCTGCAGTGGTAGACAGACGCTTAGTCCGCTGTGCTACCCGGCCGCCGTTTACAAATACATTTGATTTGATTTGATTAAGCCATTCTGGAATAATCTCATATATATATTTTTTTATTCACTTTTTCTCCTGTTTTTCTGTGTTTTTCTCGCATCCCAATTTTAGTCATGCCAATTCCCCCCTCCCCTTCCTGGTCGTTGCTTGCATGTGCCCCCCACTAGTCGGTCTAGGGAGGGTTGATAAATACTATCACATGTCCCCTCCGATACATGCGGAGTCAGCCAGCCACTTCTTTTCACCTGCCAGCACGGACTCTCATTGGTGAGGTGTAACGTGTTACGTGTGGGAGGCTCACACTACCCTCACCATCTCCCTTCCTCGCTGTGCAGGCGCCCTGACCGACCTGTAGGAGTCGCTGTTTACAACGACCAGAATACCACCCACCGGCTTCCCACCGGCTGACTCTGCCAATTGAGCCAGTATGACGGCCGGCCAAGCCGGAGGCAACGCTGACAGCCGGATTCGATACCAGTGTCTCTCGCGTTGGTGACGAGCGCTTAGTCCGCTGCGCCACCCAGCCGACCCCAATAATCTCTTATTTCAAACCCCATCGTGCTATTAGTAGTTCTGTCTCGACTGTAGACAGGGGTTATGAAAATAAAGATTCCTGGCACATTGCAGTGCTTATTTTAAGTTGTATCATTAGTAACCTAAATCTTGTTATATATTAGAACTCTTTACTCAAATAATACAGCATCGCCGAGCACCAAGTATACAGTATCCTCTGAGTAAATATAGTATTTCTCAGCCCTGTTGACTGTGGATTGCATGTAAAATGTCCTCTCTTTTGCATGGATGGGCTGAAAATTTAAAGCAGCCCAGCCTTCAACAGGGTCCCCCCCCCCCTCCTTTCCTTTATCATTTGGAGCTGGAAGGATTGGACTCCAGACAACAGGCTTCAGAGAACTTAACGATCGTGCCATCTGGAGGCAGGCAAGTGTTGTAGCTGTTGATATCGATCATCCTTTACACTTTCCTCTCACAGATGGTAAAAGAAACACCATCTGGGCGCATGTGTTGGTGCTTTGAAAATGGAAAAGAACAACAAAATGGAAGGGAAAATATTTGTTCTTGCCGCCTCTATAAGTTGCTTTAATTAGGTGCCTTTTTATCTCTTAGCCTTTTACGGGGAGGAAAATAAGAGTATCTCTCTCTTTCTCTCTCTGTGTGTGTGTGTGTGTGTGTGTGTGTGTGTGTGTGTGTGTGTGTGTGTGTGTGTGTGTGTGTGTGTGTGTGTGTGTGTGTGTGTGTGTGTGTGTGTGTGTGTGTGTGCGTGCGTGCGTGCGTGCGTGCGTGCGTGCGTGCGTGCGTGCGTGCGTGCGTGTGTGTGTGTGTGTGTGTGCGTGCGTGCGTGCATGCGTCCGTGCGTGCGTGTGTGTGTATGTGTTTACGTGTGTGTTCAGTTCAGTTCAACTTTATTATCCCGGATGGGAAACTTGACTTGCAGTCAGGGGGCACAGGATAAAAACAACACAAAACAAGAAAGGAAGCTGCTATCCTTTGACTGCATCAGAATTTGCATACAATTTCAGATTATTGTCAATGACAAGATATTGTCACGATATTGTTCTGCAAAGTCGATGCTAGAACCATGGTGGGAAGGTTTCCTTCTGAAGTCGATGGTCATATCCTTGTTCTTTGTGATATTTAGGGATTCACAGATTCACCCTTTAAGGTGCAGGCTGATATCATCAGTGGCTTTCAGGATGTGCCTGCCCTTGGCTTCTAGGTGTAGAGAGTGTAGAGAGCAGAGGGGACAGGACACGGCCCTGAAGAGAGCCAGTGGAAGAGGAGTGCTGTTCTGACAGAAAGCAATTTACTCACTCCCCCTGAGACATGTAAAAAATCTACAATCCAGTGCACAACATTTACATCAAGATTAAAATACATACCATAAGCAATTTCCTAGCTAAAGCACACGCTGGATATAGTGTTGAATGCAGATGAAAAATGTAATAACAAAAGTCTGGCATGTGTGCTGGGACCTTCTAGGTGTTTATACAGAAAGTTGAAAAGGAACGTGAATGGGGCATCTTCCACCCCGATCCCTCCTCTGTAGGCAAACCGCATGTTTGTACTGCACTTGCACTTTACTTGAGTATATTAATTTTAGGGAACTTTATAATTTGTACTCCACTACATTTATCTGAACCCATCAGTTATTCGCTACTTTGAAGAGAAATATTTTTCATCGAAAACATGGGGGGAAATTATGAAGATTATGTACTTTCAAATTTGAAACCTGGCAACTTCAAGAGGACATAATCAGAACTATAGCATAACTGGAGCACATACCACTTTAACATAACCTTTAATCAGAGCAGCATAACTGGACCACATACCGATTTAACCTTTAATCAGAGCAGCATAACTGGACCACATACCACTTTAACATACCTTGGTTCGAGGTTTTAACACTCCCAGGCACTGGGATACACAAACATCATGTAGAATTCATAATTTTGATACTTAAGGTCATTCAGTATCAAATACTTCTCTATTTTTACTTAAGTACAATTTTGAATGGAGGGCTTTTTCCAGAGCACTATTTTATCTGGGTATTTCTACTTTTACTTAATTAAAAGAGTGTGTGTGCTTGTGCTTTTGAGTCTGTGTGTGTGTGTGTGTGTGTGTGTGTGTGTGTGTGTGTGTGTGCGTGCGTGCGTGCGTGTGTGTGTGTGTGTGCGTGTGTGCGTTCCTGAGCGCTTCAAAAGTAGACACAATTTGAACATAAACACCTAATTTAACGATTAGCCATGCATTTCACATCTAAATCAGTCAAATAACATTTCAAATCATGCAAAAGACTAGAGGTAATATATTTACAAATGTCCACACTGAAATCTGAACGGAAGTGTTGCCACATTTCTCTCTTTTTTCCAGTGAAACCTATAGGAGTACAGATTCAGAGACTGGACCAGTGCTGCCATCTAGTGGTGTACCAGCCCTATCAGCACCCTCTCCTTCTGCTGAGAAATCTTTTGTCATGCCGTTGGTTGTCGTCGTCGTCGTCATCATCATCATCATCATCATCATCATCATCATCATCATCATCATCATCATCATCATCATCATCATCATCATCATCATCATCATCATCATCATCAGTACCTCTTCTGTCCTATTCTCATCCCCATGTCATTTGACCAGTATATATTAGTTATTATTATAATTTTTTATTATCTTTTTCCCCCTTCTTTTTCCGTTTTTTTCTCCCCTCCCAATGTTAGTCGTTATGCCAATTCCCAATCCCCTTCCTGGTCGTTGCGTACTCTACCCCCTACCGTCGGTCTGGGAGGGCGGAGATACATGCTTCCTCCGACACATGTGTACCCAGCCCACCACTTCTTTTCACCTGGCAGCGCGGACTCTCACTGGGAGAGTGTAACGTGTGGAAGGTCACACTACCTCCCTCCAGATCCTTCCCTCGCTGTGCAGGCACCCCGACCGAACTGTAGGAGTCGCTGTTTACAACGACCCGGACCCACCCCACCGGCTTCCCTCCCGCTGACTCTGCCAATTGAGTCAGTATGACGGCCGGCCAAGCCGGAGGCAACGCTGACAGCCGGATTCGATACCAGTGTCTCTTGCGTTGGTGACGAGCACTTAGTCCGCTGCGCCACCCAGCCTCCCCAGTATATATTATTAATATAAACAGCAGTGAGAACATTTTCAGAAAGGTTACAACAAAATAAATGCAAAGGACACAGTGATCTTACCTCAACTTCACTCTTTTTCCTCTCAAATAGAACTTCACCACCACAATCTACGTAAATAGTTTGTTGGTCCCCATTACTCTTGTCACAACACGGCACATACAGAACCAGTACCAGTACCCATACCAGTACAGTACAGTTTGCCGGCTTCCAGTCCCATCTCCCCAATGAACCCCTGTTATAAAGCATCCAGTGTATCTACACCTGTGTGTCTGTGTTCCACTGCATTGTAGCCTGAATCATTATTATACAGCCATTATTAGCCTGGTTTTGAATGTATGGCTGAGGAGGGTTATCCAAAGAATATTTCACGTCAGCAAACATTCAATAGAATGTCTCGTGTATGTATGTGACAAATAAAACTCTTGAATTGTGAATAGCATTGTATGAGATAAGAGATAAGAGATTAAGATAAGATATTCCTTTATTTATTATATGTACCGTTTATTTCAAACCATGCCACCTATACAATACAAAACAACCACAAAACAGTACAATAACCACCACAAAACAATACAATAGACAACAGTAACAACATACACCACTAAATGGTTTGAAAAGTGGGATGGAAGAAGCTAAGCTTCGTATTCCTTTATTGATCCCCTTGGGGAAATGCAGGCATCATAGCAGCATGGGGGAGGGGGGGGGGGGTACAGGTAGTAGAAGACATGATACATGCAGGTCATAAAATTATAGTACAGTGGAGAAGTAAACAAAACAAAAAATAGGCAGTGTAAAAAACAAATAGAATAAAAATAGGCAAATAGACAAATAATTATTTGTCTATTTTAAATAAACAAGTATTTTTGTGTCATGAACATTTCAGTGTTGGCCCTTGGTAAGTCCCACATACTATAGTGTATCTTGTAGACCAGGCCCTTTGCAAGTTGATGTACTCTGTTGTCTACTCTAAGCCATCCTAGGTTGTCAAAATGGGCAGGGGTAAGGTCAAGCAGTAGTCTGACCAGTTTGTTTTGTGATGTTTGTAATCTTGTTTTTAGTGCCTTTGAGGTGCTTTGGTACCATGAGGTACAAGCATAGTCGTAGTACCCTTGAATGAGTGCTCCTGTTAGTCTTCAAGGTATTCTTGTTTACCAGTGAGGAGATCCGGTATAAGAATCGAGTTTGTAGGGCGGCTACATGGCGTAGTGGGCAAGGCGCTCGCCACGAATGACGGAGACGCTGGGCTTGCCTGTTCGAGCCCAGCGCTCCACATTGCTTTCAGTTTAGCTGGTCGTTCATACTAATACACATTGGCCGTATTAGGGGGTGGGAAACTGATGGGTGGGGATCGGGCGTTGTGGACAGCGACTCCTACAGGTCGGTTGGTGCGCCTGCGCAGTAGAATCAGGAAGTGTCGGGGGCAGCGTGAGCCTCCCACGCGTTACTCCTCGCCACTGAGAGATAGAGCTGCGCAGGTGAAAAGATGCGACTGCTGTTACCTCAAGTATCGGAGGGGACTTGTGCTATGTATGACTTAGTCCACATTGTAGCCGGCTTGTGGGAGGCAAGAAACAGCGTTCGTGACAGGGGAGGGTTGAATTGGATGATACGAAAAATTGGATGGGAGAAAATATAGAAAATGGGAGAAAAAGTGGATCCAAAAAAAAATCGAGTTTGTTGGTTGACTTTTTTTTATTACATTGGTTGCCATTTTGTCACAGGATGGAACCCAGGTAGGTAATTTCATCTTTCCTTGTGACAATATTGTCACCCACTGTAACAGAGAAGCCGTTGGCCTTGCTGAGTTTGTTATTTTATCCAAGAGAGAGAGAGAGAACTCGCACACGAATTAGACCCTACCTAATTCTAATACCTAATAAACTACCTAATATATGAAATGCAGAGATGCCTTGTAATTTCAGTACAGATTTTTTATACCCCAAAATTGATAAAGGGTTAAGGTATACTAGTTAGTTGAACTGAGGTCTGCTATTATGGATCATGTGCCATAGACTCATTAGACTGTATACAGGGCAGGCAGACGTTAAATAAATGATTGGTCCAAGTGGGAAGACAATATGTTGGTTATTGTTATCCTACCTTTAAAATGGATATGGTGATCCTTATTCTTTTTTTTCTCAATATACTCCTGAACTGGCAGCTCTTGCCCAATTGTATCTAGTTGTAAGACTGATTCTGAATATTATTACATTTATAGAAATTAGATTATGTTTTGCCAACAAGTTGATAATGAAACTTTTTGGTGAAACGCGTATTATGACTTGTTTAGGACTCGAAACTTAAAGGTTAGGACTTGGGACTCGACTTGGGACTTGTCAGTCTTGACTTGGGACTTGACTCGGGACTTGAGTACCAAGACCTGCGACTGACTTGAGACTTGCAAAACAATGACTTGGTCCCACCTCTGGCACATAGTCTTGCTGCCTAACTATAGCTTACTGAAAACAATGAGACAACTGCTGTAGATGGCATGGTATTTTTCAGCCTCCACACTACTATATCAAGGCACTAGATGGCAGCACTTACCATCAACATAAACCTCAGCTGTCAAACGGTACTGGTATATCCATGTGGAATGTTTCAGTAAAAAAACAGCCATTGGTCATGCAGAAAAATACTAAAGATTCATACAGAGTTAACCTATAATTGTGTATATCCACACACGCCTGTAGTCATCATGTCAATCATAGCTGTGGCGCGTCTGTACATTGACTTAACAAACTGAATTAAGTTTAAGTGTATTTGCACATAAATAAACATCCAATAAAAATAAGAACAAGTTAAAACATTGTACAGGAGAGGTTATAAGCCAAAAATGGAGATCAAAAATGGAGATGAGATACCTCTCATCAATATTCATACATAATAACAATGGTTATGCAATCACATTACAATTTGCATGGACATTGGTTGCAAGATAAGTAGCATTACAATTATTTCCTAAAGTGTTGTACATTTTTGCAAATTATGTTTATTTTTATGATAATGTATTGATTGATTGATTGATTGATTGATTGATTGATTGATTGATTGATTGATTGATTGATTGATTGAAAACTTTATTAACAGATTGCAGAATGAGTACAATACAGTACGGCTCAATACACACAATTGTTAAGGGGATGCAGACCAGCGAAATACTTTCGTCTTGTTTACATCAGGGTCCCCCATTTTCAATTCATAATGACATTTATGACATACACAACATACAGATATACAGATATATATCATGACATTTATGACATACATGACATACAGGTATATAGTACTGTTACATTTGTGACATACAAGATATGCAAATATACAGTACTGTACAGGAGACTGTACATTAGGAGGGGGTGGGTGGGTGGGACGGGGGGTTTGGACATTTACGGTGGCCAGTTTCGAATTGCAGCCTCCCGTAGGTGCTCTTTGAGAGCGGTTTTGAAGGTGGGTAGGGATTCAAAAAAAATTTACGGCTGTGGATAGGGACATTGTTGTGGCATAATTGCGAAACGTGTTTAGTGTAGATGCTGACTGTAATGATGGAAGTAGATTGTTCCAAAGAGATGGTCCTCTGTATTTCAATGTGTATTGATTAAGGGAAGTCTGACAATATGGAATATGGAAGTCCTTAGAATGTTGTGTGGAATAAGAGTGAATGCTTGAGGAAAGCTTAAAGAAATTCAAAAACACGTTACTCCTCTTGGAGGCATGACTTTGACTACAGATAGTTATTTGTCACCAGAGCACCCTTTTCACATTTTTCCACTGGAGGGGGGGGGGGGGGGGGCTGCGGCTTCCCTATATACTTCCTCAGAATCTGAGCCACCTGTGTGATGCAACTGATCCTGCGAACTTATCATGGTCACTATTGCCCAGCTGGCTACACTGTCATCCAGGAAATGCTAACTATCTATGCACAGAGACAATTCTTTTTTTCAGGGAATCTCTTAGTTATAACAACAGTGTACGCTAAGAGGTGTTGTGTTTGGGTGGAAAAAAAAATTGGTGAACCGTTTGGGTGGGAAAATAAAGTTAACCGGCTTGGGGGAAGATGTGAGGGGGGAGGGGCGGGGGCGTTCATAGATCCTTGCATTCTCAATGAGGACAAATGTGTAGGGATGCTGCTAAGACATAAAAAAAAAAAACATACAAAACAGATTGTTATTCAATATACAACATTTTGAACGTGTTAAAAACACACGTGGAGAGGGGATCTTTCACACAACAAAGGTATGTTTAAGTCAGACTGACGATTATAACACGATGACTCCTAATGAACTATCTTAGAATTCATACATGTTATTTCTATGGACTAAGACAGGCCAAATATATTAGTGAACAAGAACAACTCTCTGCCAAATCCAACTACTATAGTACTAAAACCCATATTAGTGATGTCATGCAGGTATTTAAGTTTGAAGCTGCTCTATAGACAGTGAATTACTGTGAAAGATGATACTGTAGGTGACACTGAGAACACCCAGGGGAATGCTCTGAGTTTACAGCTACATGTTCTGTTTCAGGACCAAGAACACTACTGTAGAATAAAGTTCCTAAATAATTTAGGTATTAAAACATAAATAAAAATAAATAAAAACATTCTGTGGGTCCACCGAATCAGTCTCCCATTCATTGTCAACAGCTCCAGACTCTGTAGAGAGAGTAGCTCATGTTCACAAATATTGCTCAAACTTTACAAGGCCATGGAAATAACATATTGGAATTCATAATTTGGGTGGTGTTCCCCTTTAAGTCTTACTCATCAGAGTAACGAAAAAAAACGTCAGTAATGTCTACCATGCATGGTGGATGTACACTGTCCTGATGTCCTGCTGTCATTAGTACTGTAGGCCAACTGTGACACCTCAGTGATGAAGTCACGGTTAAAGGAGGTATTTGTAGGAAATGTACATGTGTTAATCTTTTTCGTCAATGTGTGAATGGATTGTAAACATAACTTAAAGAATGAGACCTTCCCCAACATACTGGGGTTGCCTATAACAGCCTGTGGCCTGAGACGGATGGGAAAATCCAAAGTATGTGACATAATATGCCTCCTGAGTGCCTGCCTCTCTCCCATCCCCCCACAGCGCCAAAAACACTAGCAGCAGAAACTAACTACTACATTTTAAATATTGTCAAGAAAGAAATAGGATATGCAATTGCTGGATCTTAATTTATATTTGATCTGCAAAGTCTAGTTTGACAGTTTGATTTTAATCTTGTGTGCCAGGTGTGCGCTGCAGATCTGGAATGCATGTGCACAACATGCAGGGGCGGGGCTAGGGGGTGGCTACTTGGGCTCAAGCCCCGAATGTTTTCTGAAAAGCCCAGAATCTTTTTTTTTTTTTTTTTTTTTTTTTTACAATTAATCATTGTTACATGAAAATATGTTTGCACCAGATTTAGCAGAAGCTAATTTCCATCTGTAGTCTATCCAGCTGCTAACTGTATTTGAGTGAGTTAAGTCTTGGTGTTATGGTAGACTCAGACCTAAGCTTTAAATCACAATCAACAAGTTGACAAAAACATAATTCTTCCACCTTAGAAACATAGCTAAAGTACGGCCATTTATAAACCAAAAGGATGCTGAAAACCAGATCCATCCATCTCAAGCCAACTCGACTACTGTAATGCACTCCTTACCGGCCTCCCGAAAAAATACGATGATAACTATGTTATTGCAATGCACTATTGCATTATTTTATTCTATTTTATTAACTATTTTATTGCACTGCACTATTTTACTTTGTATCAGTGATAATCAAACCGTAAAAACAAAGACGCATATTAACACTTTCAGCGCCAGATGGCGTTGTTTACTGTTACTGTTGAAAGGCCAGCGCGTTTTAACATGGGGATACATGGCTGTGTTTGCAGGCCTAAAGCTATATTATATATTATAGCTATGGATCTAATAATATAGTCGATTGTCATTGAGTTTCTTCTGGTCAAGATGCAAAAAACAGATTATTTTTCCATCCATACATTTCCGTTTTATACCGTCGTGAATATGAGTGTATGTTTCAGGGTGGTCTGGTGCCATTTCCAAAATGACAGACACCAAGCCACATCGTTTCAAATGGAGTGCAATAGCGGCCGCAAGGTGTTAGGCGGCGGTATTGGACTGTTGAGATCTCAGACCCATCCCCAGTGATAACACAGGCTGCCGGCATGTCTTTATGAATGGAAATATCGAATAAAAGAAACAACAATGAAAACCCGACTATACTCTGGGTTTCGGGGGTCCTGGAGCTCAACGTTCGGCGAGTTAACACTAGATCTTAGATCCTAATATGAAAAACTATGTGATTTAATGTTCTATGTCTTACCTTGACTTTGTCTATTTTACTGCTATCTATTTTATGCTTTATGTCTGCACTTTATGCATTGCTCTTGATCTGCCAATGTTGTGCTCATTTTATGCCTGTCTTTTTGTACTGCTGTGAAGCACTTTAGGCTGCAATTCTTGTATGAAAGGTGCTATACAAACACAGTGTATTATTATTATTATTATTATTATTATTATTATTATTATTATTATTATTATTATTATTATTATTATTATTATTATTATTATTATTATTATTATTATTATTATTATTATTATTATTATTATTATTATTATTATTATTATTATTATTATTATTATTATTATAATTATTATAGTTTGCTTCATTAATTAAAGGGTGTGAATTTAAGTGTTCTCTAGTGCCTTTTGTCCGCTTTAAGGTGGTGGTATACGCTAAAGGTTGTGGTGTCGAAGTAAAAAAAATCCGTGCCCGCTAACACGGGTACCTGTCTGGGCTAAGCCCCGGATCTCCTACAATCCTAAATCCGCCCTGACAACATGGCGGCTTGCTCGTAAACTCGCTCTTATTCCACCTAAATGGTTCACTAAAAAATTTTAGGCGAGAAATGGGATATGCAATTGCTGGATCTTAATTCATATTTGATCTGCAACTGTCAGTTTGATCTGAATTTCGTGAGCCAGACTGCAATAGTGTCACGCTGAACGATGCTGGCTGCAGTTCACTTAGGGGCCACCGGTGTCCTTGATGAGAAGGAATTTCTGATCATTCCATAGCACATTGTTGTCCTATTTTCAGAAATTCCGCCTAAAGGTGACCAAGTAAATGGAAGATTGCAAGGTCAATTAGCATGTTCTTGGTATCTAGGAACATCTAGGGACCTGGGGGTATGTATTCCCAGTGTCAGAAATATTGTGTCTGTTACTAGGCTTGAGTAAATTGTGATGAAACAAAGAGAATATAAATTATGAATCTTTTTTACATCTTTATCGGTGAATAACACCATGTTATAATTGTGCCGTGGCCGACTTCGTTCACTGAGCTCATTCAGCATCATCTTGAGATAAAGTGTACTAATCTAAGCAAATGAATAAAGGGAAGATGATTAAACAGAAGGATTTGTATATACAGTAATAAATTATAATACATTTTAATTATAAATTCATATTTGACCTTGAACTTGACCATGACCTTATTATGGCCAAATCATACATCTATGGATAGGGAAAAGGCTCCTCTTTCCAATGGCAGTGTTGAATCTGGATTTAGTCATTTCCTCACAGTTTTACGATAAAAGAGATATAATTTACATGTTTCCGATCAATTCATATTTTCGGTCAATCTTAAAAACATCCACTTTGACTGCTGTTTTGATAGGGTTAAGGTCTTTACTCTTGGCTACATTTGAAAAAGAAACACAACATTAACATCTTAAAGGGGACATGCATTGCTATTCCTTTCACTATTTGGGCAACTTTACACAATTCCTGTGAGTCTCTGGAACACACCTGTAAAGTTTTTTTCAAAAAAATTGTTTTATATTTTTAATCAAGTACTCAAAAGCTAAAATGTTCGACTTCAAGATTCCAAGCTGTTTTGGCTGGGCTCCGCCCATAAGAGCTTTGAGCTTTGAGTGACAGTCACCCACAGTCGGCGACTGGCAGACAGCGAGAGAGATAGAAAGACTGAGGGGGATACTAATCAATTTCGCCACGGGGGGAATAATTCCACGGGACAATGCATTGGTAACTTGTTTCAAATGACAATATATACCCCTGTGATTATTATTGCACGGATCGCAATATGGGCGTGCACGTGGGAGTCAAAGATATTTTGACAGTGATATCCCAGGGAGAAGACCCACACCAGCCCCGCGTGCACACACATTTACACACACTCCTGCGCGCGGTCCCTCTTTCTCTCTCTCACCCTCTCTATCTCTCTCTCTCTATCTCTCTCTCTCCCTCTCTCTCGCTCGCTCGTTCTCTGCTGTCTGTCGGCACCCTCTGTTTGAGGAAGTAATTCCACTCGCTCTGTTGTTGAGCGAATTGTTGATTGTGGGCGGTGACTACAACCACAGAGCCGGCATTGGCTCCAACCACAGAGCCAATCAGATCACAATCAGCTCAATCAGCTCCTTGCTACGTCGCATTGCGAGTCAAATCAGAATGACCTAATTCACTGGGGGAGGAGATTGTCTCAACTGAATTAGAGCAATCCGCCAAAATGGTAATTAGAGACACAGACCCATTGGGTCTCATTCTCCAAAATGTTTCAAAGAGTTATCTTGGAACCGGCTGAGACAGAATCAATGACAAGTTCACTCTGAGTCCCGAACGTGCTGGTAATATGTGGCTGAAACGGTTGCTGATCTGATATCTGCTTGGAGAATGGCATTATGTCTTAACCTCGAAAGCGCGTTCCCGTTCAGGTCATTTGCATATAAAACAGCGCCTCCGAGCTCCTTATAAGGCAAAGTAATGACGCAGCTGTGTGGAAATGGATGCAGAAGTGCCTTGTGAGTCTTGCGCGACCCATCGAAATGAGATTAGATTAATGTATTGTCATCATATATAGTACAGCTCGTGGTACACCTGCCGCAGCGCGCGCACACGCACACACACACACACACACACACACACACACACACACACACACACACACACACACACGCGTGCAGTATATAGCCTACGGCGTAATGAATGAACGCAGTATAGGCTTATTATTCCATTAATGCCTACGGCGTAATGAATGAACGCAGTATAGGCTTATTATTCCATTAATGACTTGTTGCATTAGGATTTAGTAGATATTATATGATCTGCCCTGGGTACAGTATAGGTACAGTATGTACTTATACTGTATGTAGGGCAGAGGCAGAGCATATATAGTATCTACTAAATCCTAATGAAACAAGTAACTAGAATATATTAAGCCTATACTGTTCATTAGACATGTATAGGCCATACTGGCGCACACAAGACTTGTTATGGAATATTAATGCAGTCTATTGCCATGCGATTAGCTTTAGTTCTTATTTATTTATTTATATACTGTCATTTCAGTGTTGGTGTATAGGCTATATAGTGTATTTCAATATAAGTTTAATTGATTAATGATATATTCGAAGGAATGCAGGTTTATAGCTATATCAACCCCTCCAATGTACAGTAAATGACCAAGTATGGTTTTGTCAATATTCCAATGTACAGTTTTGCTTGTACAGTGTCCCCCAACCACCCCTCCTACCCCCCCCCCCCCCCCCACCCAACCACCTCAAATTCCACAGAAGGCATTAAATTAAATAATTATTATTTTAAATTATTTCACAATAATTGCATAATTGTGTTTGAATATCTGAGTAATTAAAGTAATTATACATTTGTCCAAAATAGCTGGTTCAGATATGGTTAAGCAGCTGCCCTGTGATCAGATTAATCCATATTATTTATTTTTCCGACATCAAATGCGTAATTTCTTATCGTACAAATATTGTCATATTTATTTTAATTATGATTAAGTAATTAATTCCAAGGAGGCCTGTAGCGTTAACATGAAGGAATCACTATGAGAACACAGTCTGTCAAGTTAATAACATTTTCAATTAGTCAATCAATCATAAGTGTGCTCCTCAGCACTCTTAAATCTGCTCTCAGCCACGCTCAAATCTGATCTCAGGAAAATTTGGGGACTCGCGCTACCAGCCCTAATATGTCTTAAATGGGCAGAAATCTGCCTAAGAGGACATTTTTTGTCGTAAATTCGTTCGAGAATGAGACCCAATGATACTGACTCCCATTGCTATAAAACAATGCTAAACACTGGAAAAGGCCATTTATAAGACACAGGACCTTTAACATCCAAGGGCCCACCTGTGGGCCCTCTTGAGGACGCACCACTTTGCCGACCTCTAGTGGCTCGGTGTGCATTTCTTTTAATACATTATATATATAATTAAAGCCCTATTTGTTGCCTGTCGATTGCCATTTCAGGCGACAAAATCTGTTCAGCGGTTCTCGAGTTACTGTATGCCGATATGTGAGGCATACGCCAAAGTACACGGCAAAGTACACGACACGTACACGACTCCCGGGGCTCTTGCTCCGTCAATCATTTGGCGATCTCGAAGATGTTTGGACAGAGTTGTACCCAATGAGGCTTTCCAATGATACCCCACGTGGGGATCTAATACGGTCTCTATTGATCGATTTATGATAAAGAAAAGCAGGGTCCCCTTATAAGGGGACCTTACAGCTTAACAGGTTAAGATAAATAGCTTGGCCAGGTGTGTTTTTTATTATGTACCTGCTCGGCCAGACAGTTTAATGGGTTGTCAAAACTAGGTTTGAGGAATATGAATTTTTTATGACAGAAGCAGAATATCTGTCACAAGAGTGGAGGAATTGCTGCAGCAGCAAGTCAAGCTCGACTTCCCGGAACACGGGCATGAGGAAAGGAAAGAAATGTCCAAAGAAGACCATACATTTTTGGAGTTAGTCTCCAACTCGGTCACACTGGTGGATGGACATTATACTATTGGGCTCCCACTGAGAGAAGAGCAACTTGAGCTCCCCAACAATCGTGGTGTTGCGGAACAAAGAGCTTTAAACTTAAAGAGAAAGTTTCAAAGGAACAAGAAGTTCTATGAAGACTACAAAGTTTTCATGGCTGATATCATGGCCAAGGGTTTTGCTACCAGCTACCAGGCTGACGCCTGAACAAAGGGCGAAGCAAAACAAGAGGATTTGGTATATTCCACACCACGGAGTATACCACCCAAAGAAGCCGAGATTGAGAGTGGTGTTCGATTGCGGAGCGACCTATCGAGGTACATCTCTAAACGCACAACTGCTCCAGGGACCAGACTTGACCAACAGTCTTACAGGCATCCTTACAAGGTTTCGGCAAGGTCCCGGCAAGGTCCCAGATCAAGAGCAATGCATAAAGTGCAGACATAAAGCATAAAATAGATAGCAGCAAAATAGACAAAGTCAAGGTAAGACATAGAACATTAAATCACATCGTTTTTCATATTAGGATCTAAGATCTAGGGTTAACTCGCCGAACGTTGAGCGCCAGGACCCCCGAAAACCAGAGTATAGTTGGGTTTTCATCGTTGTTTTTTTTATTCGATATTTCCATTCATAAAGACATGCCGGCAGCCTGTGTTATCACTGGGGATGGGTCTGAGATCTCAAAACGTCCAATACCGCCGCCTAACACCTTGCGGCCGCTATTGCACTCCATTTGAAACGATGTGGCTTGGTGTCTGTCATTTTGGAAATGGCACCAGACCACCCTGAAACTACACTCATATTCACGACGGTATAAAACGGAAATGTATGGATGGAAAAATTATCTGTTTTTTGCATCTTGACCGGAAGAAACTCAATGACAATCGACTATATTATTAGATCCATAGCTATAATATATAATATAGCTTTAGGCCTGCAAACACAGCCATGTATCCCCATGTTAAAACGCGCTGGCCTTTCAACAGTAACAGTAAACAGCGCCATCTGGCGCTGAAAGTGTTAATATGCGCCTTTGTTTACGGTTTGATTATCACTGATACAAAGTAAAAAAGTGCAGTGCAATAAAATAGTTAATAAAATAGAATAAAATAATGCAATAGTGCATTGCAATAACATAGTTATCATCGTATTTTTTTCGGGAGGCCGGTAAGGAGTGCATTACAGTAGTCGAGTTGGCTTGAGATAAAGGCATGGATCTGGTTTTCAGCATCCTTTTGATTTATAAATGGCCGTACTTTAGCTATGTTTCTAAGGTGGAAGAATTATGTTTTTGTCAACTTGTTGATTGTGATTTAAAGCTTAGGTCTGAGTCTACCATAACACCAAGATTTAACTCACTCAAATACAGTTAGCAGCTGGATAGACTACAGATGGAAATTAGCTTCTGCTAAATCTGGTGCAAACATATTTTCATGTAACAATGATTAATTGTAAAAAAAAAAAAAAAAAAAAAATTATTGTTTGAAAATAGATTCGGGGATTTTCAGAAAACATTTGGGGCTTGAACCCAAGTAGCCACCCCCTAGCCCCGCCCCTGGACAGAAGCCTCAATTAAATAAGCAGAGAGACATGTTAAAAAAGTTATACAGTTATAGGGTTACAGTTTTGTGATTTCTTTTATGGGTTGAATCTAGAGATGTCCGATATTATCTGCCGATATTGGCATTGAAATGTAATATCGGAAATGATCGGTATAGGTTAAAAAAATATATATTTTTATTTTATTTTTTGCATTTTTACAGCTTTATTGGTCACGCAGGACCGACAGAGGAGAGGGCGAATGGGAGGAGAGGTGGGGAGGACATGCGACAAATAACACCGGGAGCTGGGATCGAACCCGGGTCGGCCGCGTATAGGTACGCGAGGCACTATGGTATGCGCCACGAGGGCGCCCCGGTTAAAAAACATTTTAAATAAAATAATGATTATATACAAAAGCAGCCTGACCAAAAAGCGAAATCCTTTTGAGGGAAGGGGGCTGCAAAACAAGGTTATGTACATACAAGTACATTTACAAGTAAATAAAATACTAAATTACAGTAGCAATAGTATACAAGGAAAATGACAATAAATAAGGGAGAGAAGGAAAAGGAGAGAGAGGGAAAATGAGAAAGGGAGAGTGAGAACCAGAGGGAGAGAGAGAAGAAAAGGGAAGATGCACAGATAATGTTTACATTTAGAATGCCTTGTTGAATGCATCCAGTGAAATTAAGCCATCAATGCATACTTTTATTGTTGGGGGGGGGGGGGACCCTGCATATATTGATATCGGTATCGGAAATGAAGAGTTGGACAATATCGGTATATCGGATATCGGTAAAAAAGCCAATATCGAACATCCCTAGTTGAATCTCATTTGAAGGTAAAAGCAACAATACTGGTTCCTTTAGATACATCCTTCAGAAAAGGAGAACAGAGGGGTAGATTATAAAGATAATATGAAATGTTACATAATAGACCATTTGCATACACAAGTGTCCACATCAATACAGTGTATGTTTGTGGTTTGTGCATGTGTGTGTGTGTGTGTGTGTGTGTGTGTGTGTGTGTGTGTGTGTGTGTGTGTGTGTGTGTGTGTGTGTGTGTGTGTGTGTGTGTGTGTGTGTGTGTGTGTGTGTGTGTGTGTGTGTGTACGAAAGAGACAGACAGACAGACAGACAGACAGACAGACAGACAGACAGACAGACAGACAGACAGACAGACAGACAGACAGACAGACAGACAGACAGACAGACAGACAGACAGACAGACAGACAGACAGACAGACAGACAGACAGACAGACAGACAGACAGACAGACAGACAGACAGACAGACAGACCCCATTTTATTTAGGATTTTTTTTGGTGACCCCACACTTAATAATGTATCGCGTAATTTCAATGTGGAATTAAGGAATACCAAAATAAAAACACATGTTGTTGAACTTGAGCATGCATATTTATTAGAAACATTTTTTACAGCATGTTATCAATACACATTTATAAAATGAGGCATATTTAGCCAGAATATGTTGCCAGAACATGCCAATGCGCAACCCCACTGTCACCTACCCACGACCCCACTTTGGGTCACGACCCGTAGTTTGAGAACCACTGATATCTAACTATAGGCTTTACCTGTCATTTCCATAGGAAATGTGAGTGAGAATATATTAACCAATATTGGTTCCAACATGGTTCCATCTCCATATGTAAAATAAAAAGGCTGGCTCCTCATTCTAAGCCTGGTCATATTTGGTGGGTGCAGTACAGTGTTTGCTCCAGGGCTTCAAGTGAAAGTGTAGAGACTTGGCATGATATAGTTTTGGACCAGAGAGTATGTGACCAGTTCTGAATGGATGTTAATCTGCACTCGCATACATGTTCCCTCGGTTGCGCACAGAACAGATGATACACCTTGTCTCATCCTTCCAGTCGAGAGATCAAGCAACCCCCCACCTACAGGGCTTGTATTTGGTTGTCGGTATCCTATTATTATGCAAAGTCTAGGTGATAAGTGCCGGCGACGAGTCATTTTTGTGTCCTCGCGCCGGCACTTACCACCTAGACTTTGCATAATAATAGGATGCGCGCACTTCGGCCTCAGTGACGAAGCCCAAACGTTGTTTGACCGCGTATGCCCAGCACTGCACCCCTGATTCTAACTCTACTGAGCATGTACCCAACATTATATGAAAAATAAAAAGTCATTACGATGTTTTAGTGCACTTCAAGCGCTAAAGGGATTCATTAACTTATACTAGTAGTAGGGTCCATCTCACTCTGTGTTAGTACTCGTCTGTCTTTTCTTTTCATACCAACATTACCTTTTTAAGTGAACGTGGTCTTGTCCTTGTGTAATGTTGATAGTAGTGGGTGTACACAGACGAAGGAGTATCTACGGGGGAAAGCAAGCCTGTGTGATATACAGTAGGTCCCAGGCTATTAGCTCTTCTTGCAGCCTAGCCATCCTCTCAGCCTCCGTCGTCTTAAATGCTATGTTCTTTTGGTAGAACTGTTCGGCTGCCGCAGGAGTGTTGAGAGAGTAGGAGATTCCGTTCATGGTTATTGGTATAAGCTGTAGTCACGAGAGACCTGGGACGCGGTTTTTAGCCTCATGTATGTAGCTTGGCTTTTAGTGGGCCATAAACGCTGCAGAGCTTAACCTGGAAATGGAAATGGGAAATGCTGAAATAATAACGTGAATTATTCTAAAAGTTATAATTATTTTGTCTCATCTTGTTTTAGTCAACATAAATTAAGAGAGAATTTGTCATGGTTTTTGTAAACAAAATGTTTGTGTCCTCAGTTGTGGTCAACGATATTTAATTAATTATTTAGTCACGTTAGTGTCACAGGATCAACATTAACGTGACGTCACGTCTCTTTGTCGTCGGGGGAAAAAGCTTCGTTGACGAACATCTTTAGTCATAATTTTCGTTGACAAAATTTACACTGTCTGACACTCCATGGGCAACTTCTCTCTGGCTGCCGATCGCCCCTCAATCCTCTCGTTCATTCATGTGTTGGCATTTCTTTTTTTCAAACACCACAACCTCCAATGCATTTCTATGGGTTGTTTTAGTGCAAGCCCTTACGTGCTTTCGTCATACGTTTGGCTGAGCGTGTGGCATTCATTTGACATCATGTCCGGAATCACGCCAACCAGAAAATAACTAACGCTAATAGTTGTTGAATTGTTGTCATCGTCGGAAATGTATAATAATCACAAGATACATTCAGTGCTGGATCTAACTAAATGGATTTATGGAGACACATTTATGGAAAGTTAAGACCACAAAGCTTCTCGAACGGTTAGCGCGACACACGACGGCTCTGCAATGTTTTACCTTTATTTTCTTCTCTGAGTGCCTAGTTTACATTTTAAAATCACAACAATTTTCTTCTGGGGGACAAGCGGACAACGCCCACACACCCCTACAGGTTTTTCACCTCTCATCAGTTTGCAGCTCTGTTTATGTTATCGTCATAGCTTCTGCTCTGCGCCTACTGGAATATATCCCTATATCAGTCTATATACTGAATAAATTCTCCACATGCACCTATATACACCCATCCGCCTGGCCACACCCCCATCCGCTCCTCTACATAAGCAGGGGTGTAGCTCCTTCCTTATTTTCACCACGGCGAGTGTCTGTATACACCACTTGAGTTTAGTGTAAAATGGTTGGAGAGGAGCTGCGTTGATATTATATCTTTGTTTTCTCTCTCACAATTTTTTCGAGGAAATACAGCGATAATGTCTTCGCCACCACCTCCACCGGCGTTTTCGTATTAGGGGCTTGTGTCGCTGAGCGAATCCCCGCCGGCATTGCCTCCGGCTCTGCAGTTGGACAGGCATTACCTCCGGCTCTGCAGTTGGATGCTTTGCTTGGGAGGCGCTCGGCCGTGTGAGGGTTAGCGGCCTCTGGTGTGCCAGGTGTGTTGTTGTGGGGGGAACGGCTGCACAACTTACGAAAGCCGGCTCCAGGCTGGTATCCTTTTTCGCTGCTTCTTAGCAGCGTGGAGAGGGTTCTGGTTTGATGCCCACGTTAACATGAGCTTCTCATCGAGAGCTTTGTTTACTGGGACCGTGGTGCCGAATCTGCAGTTCAATTCCCCGGGTCTCTGGACAAACGGATCCCCTCTGTCACCGTGCGGGCCCCGCTTTTCAAGATGAAAAATACCCGGCGCGAGGGAAGTGAGCTTGGTGTTTCATTATGAGAATATCCCCATGCTCAAGTCAGCTGCAGCCCGTGAGGGACTTGTTGCAGACACCGCTGTGTCTGGTAACATAACACCGTTCTGAACACTGTGTTGCCTTCTTTTTCTCTTCTCTCTTCGGATGAGGAGAGGGACAGACAGCGGCTGTCTGAAGTGTTGGCCTATATTGTTTTCTCACGTTGCACAGTTTTAGTGGTAGCTGCTTAGCTTGCTTCCTAGCCAGGTTTAGCTACCTGTTAGCCAGTTAGCTGTTAGCTACGACGTTAGCTTTGTACGTTCGCTCGGCTGGGAACGTTAGCTTGATGCTATCAGTTAGCCTAAAGTTAGCTGTTAGCTTGTGCTACAACCGTTGAACATTAGCCGTGAGAATAGCAGGCCCTAGCACTCTGACTACGACGTCATCTTTGACAGAAGGTGTAGTCGGGCCTGCACCATGACCGGCTGCAGGAGGGGGGCGTCTCGCCGGTGCGAGGCTCCGGCCTTAGCTGCTTTTTGCCCCGCCAGCGAGAGGCCTTTCGTCAACGTGGAGACCAGCCTGTTGCGGTCTTTCATCCTGCGTTCCTTGGTGCAGGTAAGGTGTCCATTGGACATTACCCCACTCTTCCTTCCTTCCCCTCCCGAATGTTTTGTTAATAACGATGTTTTTTCCAAAACGTATGTTGCTTCAATACATTTGGCGATACGACATGTGGTATGATGAGAAGTTGTGTGTGTTCATGTAACGTTAGACAACGTGGCTGAGCCCACGACTGGCTGGGTTGCCCTACAATGCTGTGCATAGTGGCATGTGATCAAGGAATGAGTCCCTCTCTGTTTGTGATGACAATAAACAGGTGATTACTCTACACATTGGCGTCGTATCAGGGGTAAGGTGGTGAGGGGTGGGTTTCCCCGGTTTTCCCCTGGGCCCCCCCCCCCCCTCCCCTCAAACATGATTTTGTTTACAATATATTGTTTCACAATTTTTTTGGGGATACGGTGTAACCCCTCAGCTTCTGCTAAGGTTGTGCTCTTGCTTAGAGGGGCAATTTTTTTCTGAAAATGTTTTGGTCGCTGTCATGTGGACTTAGCAAGGCCTGTGACCAGTACTTAATCGAGGACTTGTGTCTTCTCTCGTTATGAAAAACAGCGTTCCTCTTACGGTAGTGAGAGTGTACTTTCGCCCTTTTTTGTTGTGATGGAGGGTTGTGTGTGTCCAGGGAACAAACTTAACTTTTTGACTTACCAGCCATTTGGCTGGTAGATTTTTAAAAGTACCAGCCGGGCAGATTTTTTACTAGCCAAAAATTATAAATAGCTTTTTAGTATATCGCCATGTGTTATTATTACATATACTACCCTCATATGCTATTTTCAATTAATATCATAAACAACATAAGGAATATTAGCATAATTTTGAGTGGACTGAAGGAATGAGTCAGTGTTAATAGTTTTAAATGCAAATAATTTATTGAAACATAGAAGTGGGGTCGGGACACACATTTTATTTCAATTTTTTTAACTGTTTTAACCATGTAGTGTAGCACTTTGGGATCCCAGTGAACAAAAAGTGCATTACAAATCCAATCTATTATTATTATTATTATTATGTGTGGCTGCTGCCCTGGCGGACATCTGTGCTCTACTGAGTGCACCTTTCTAGTCTAGAGAGAGAGCGCTGATTCCCCGTAGCTGAACAGGGTTGCATTTTGTCAACACAAGTTGGAACCCTGGAGGAAGCGATATAAGGAAACGAATTGCTCTGCTAATCGCTCATGTTGACCCCGTCCCCAAGTCGCTCGCTCACCGCTCACCTTGAATCGAGCGCTCCCTGCTCCCCGCGTCACATCGCTCGGCAGATTTTCTTTTTTTAGCATGGTGTAAATTAGCTCAAACTACAACAGTCTACACCCCCTGGGCCCCTTAACAATTGTTTGTATTGAGCCGCATTGTAATTGTACCCATTCTACAATGTTAAATAACGTTGTTTATCCATTCACTAGCTCTATTAAGCGATGATAGCTAGCCTAGCCACAATGCTATGGTCGCTGCCATTAACGTTAGCATGTAAGCTAACGACAACAACAATGGCGTCAAAACAGGATGTGAGTGACAAAGCCTGAACAGGATATCACAGGTTCACCCTTCTCATTGGTTGAAAATGGCCTTCATGTTTGTACATCGCCATCTGTTGCTTTGGCATTGTACTACATGTATATTACATCAGTGTTAAACCACTGTGAGCGGCCTGGAGGGTGTGGATTGGAGCGGAGGAGAAGCGTAGATGCAGTGTATTTTGTTAGCCGCCAGGTGGCGGGCAGACCTTAAATTCTAATCGCCAAAGAATAAATCTACAAGCCAGTGGCGCTGGGCGTGTAACTATTTTGTACCCTGTGTGTGTCGTTAAGATCCACAACTGGGTTAGGTGTTGGCCTACAGAAGTTACATGTGTAAGCTCTTGTACCAGGGCCCTTGGCCCTCTCTTGGTCTGTGTTTTTCTTCCTTTAGGAAAAGGTGTAAAAATCCAGGTGGCAGGTTCACACATGAGCCTATGTGAAGTTTTTACCTTGACAGGAATACATGCGCTTCATGTAGCACGCTATGACTAGTGTCATGGCTCTGCTTTCTCATTGCATTGTATCAGGGGTGAGGGGTCATGAAGGGGTGAACTGATAAACCCTCCCTCCCACACCATTCTGATTGACAAGCTAAAAGCAATTGGTTTTGATAGTCTATCAGTGAGCTGGATGCAATCCTACCTGGAGGGGAGAGAGCAGATGGTGGAGGTAAACGGTACCCTATCCCCCCCCCTCACAGTAAGCTGTGGTGTTCCACAAGGAAGCATACTAGGTCCGCTACTGTTCCTAATTTATGCAAATGACATGTCGTCAGCTTCTGCAACTTGTTCCTGTTTGCTGACGACTCAGCCCTGCTGGTCTCTGACAAGAACAAGTTACAGGTTGAAAAAACCCTCAGCTCAGAACTAGGCAAAATCTGCATATGGCTCGCTGATAACAAACTATCATTACACATGGGCAAAACAGAGTCCATTCTCTTCGGTTCAAATAACAAACTCAGCAAGACCGACGGCTTCTCAGTTACAGTGGGTGACAATATTGTCACAAGGAAAGAAGATATTACCTACCTGGGTTCCATCCTAGAGGCAAATCTTTCCTGTGACAAAATGGCATCCAATGTAATAAAAAAAGTCAACCAACGAACCCGATTCTTGTACCGGATCTCCTCACTGGTAGACAAGAATACCCTGAAGACTCTGGCAGGAGCACTCATTCAAGGGTACTATGACTATGCTTGCACCTCATGGTACCAAAGCACCTCAAAGGCGCTAAAAACAAAATTACAAACATCTCAAAACAAACTGGTCAGACTACTGCTTGACCTTACTCCTAGAACCCACCTCACCCCTGCCCACTTTGACAACTTAGGATGGCTTAGAGTAGACGACAGAGTACAGCAACTTGCAATGGGCCTGGTCTACAAGATACACTACACGACCAAGGTACCCATGTACATGTCAAAATACTTCCCAAAGGTCAGTGAATACCACGATCACAACGCCAGAGGGAGCTCCACAAATCATGTTAAACCCAGATTCGGCTCAAACAAGGGACTAAACACGTTTCGCAATTATGCCACATCAATGTGGAACGCCCTACCCAAAGCTGTAAAGGAATGTGAATCACTACCCACTTTCAAAAACACTCTCAAAAAACACCTACGGGAGACTGCAATTCGAAACTGGACCCTGTAAATGTCCTAACACAACCCCCTCCAATGTACAGTAAATTACCAAGTATGGTCTTGTCAATATTCCAATGTACAGTTTTGTTTGTACAGTTGTACAGTGTCCCCCACCCACCCCTCCTACCCAACCCCCCCCCCCCCCCCCCCCCCCACTCCTACCCACCCCCCCCACCCACCCAACCACCTCCAATGTACAGTCCCCCCCACCTACCCAATCCAATGTACAGTTTCTATGTCAAATGTATATACTTTTTTTTCTGGACTCTTTTTGTATCACAAACAGTACTGTATTTGCAAATCTGG
This sequence comes from Notolepis coatsorum, assembly GCF_963971535.1. NCBI lineage: Eukaryota > Metazoa > Chordata > Actinopteri > Aulopiformes > Paralepididae > Notolepis > Notolepis coatsorum. The sequence continues at coordinate 91,124,524 of NC_140170.1, read as the reverse complement.
TATGTCATAAATGTATAGATGTAGCAGTACTGTCCATCTGTATGTCATGTATGTCATATATGTTACGATGAATTGAAAATGGGGGACCCTGATGTAAACAAGACGAAAGTCTGCATCCCCTTAACAATTGTATGTATTGAGCTGTACTGTACTGTACCCATTCTGCAATCTGTTAATAAAGTTTTCAATCAATCAATCAATCCCCTTTTTCTGATTGGTCAGGGGGTTGGACCTCCTGTCCTTCGGGCTTCCTGTCACGTTGCTGGGTCAGCGCGTCACAGGGTAGGGAGGGGGGGGGAGGGAGTTTCCTGGTCCCACGCCATATTTGGGCGGTGGGTGACGGAATTCCCCCCGCCATAGAGTACGTCACTGGGCGCGTTTCTATTGGTTGTGAGACGTCCGTGAGTTCTTTTCAGGCGCCATGTTGTGGACCTGTTATTGTCAAGATGAGTTGAACTTAAAAAGAAGTTCTGCTCTGTTGTATGTGTCTTGAGCTTGGTAGGTGATGCAATGCAGTAGAGACTATTTGTTCTTCTGCTCTGCTCCCTACTAGTAGTGTGTATTGGGTCAGAGTCAGTGAGGGAGCCTCCTCAAGAGTTTCAGAGCCTCCTCATCAGAGAGTCTTAGTCCAATTGTTCATGTAGCTCAATGTTGCATATATCTTTTCAATTATTACTCACGTGGGAAGTCTCTCTATGGGGGTTCCCTGTCTCCTCTCTTTTATAGGGCAGGGTTGACAGGGGTGTTTTCCCTCGGACGCGTCATATGGGACCCATATCTGTGTCTTGGCCAGCTTCCTGCCGCTCTCCCAGGCGGCTTGGAGGGAACGTTATATGGGTTCTTGTTAGAATTACCATTGATATGTTTTGGGTCTCGACGTGTACATAGTGCTGGCCCTGGGTGCTTCTGTGTGGAACCACGCATGGGCTTGCGCGCCTTGGTTGCTCATCATTGAAACAGCGTTTTTATGGGGCAACTAGGATGGAGTTTGTCTCTTCCGAGCACCAGTGTACTAGGTTAGTCTCGATGAATTGTTGTTCATCTCTGGGGGGAGATAACGGAATAGATCAAAGCATTGGCGGAGGGGTGGGCCACCGGGTGCGGCTTGGTGGCGCCCTCTGTGATGTTTTAGATCGACACGCGTACCTACCCCCCTCCTGGGACTGGGGATGGCGGTGTGATTAGGACACAGGACTGGTTCTGGTCGCGCCGGACCAGGTCAGTTAACCCGTTGTCCGCCGGGGTGCAGATCTGCTGTTCTGGTACCCTGAGGGACTTGTGCTTTTTCGGGGGGGAAATGCCGGGTTGGCCCGGGCGTTGCAGGGTTTGATGTTATGGTGATGTTCGTGATTATGTCACTGCGTGTTATCCTTCACTGTTGCTTGGTCCATATTGTGTTGTACCTTGCGCTGAGCTAAAGGAGCCTGGTCCTTCTCCATTTTTTTTCGCCCCTCTCTTCTCCTGCTTGGCGGGGCTGGGAGGGGGCTGTCGAGGTGGTTCTTGTATCCCTCTGGCATCCCTGTGTACGTCCCGGTCCGCCGGGCCCAGGTCCAAACTCGTTCTCGTTGACCTGTTGGCCTGGGTTAACCCCTTCTTGGAAACTGAAACACTTGTACTGCTGTATAGCCAGTGTATGCCCGCAGTTGTGTTTTGGAGTTTTTTCTTGGGGGGGTTATAGGAACAACCGCCTCCTGTTAGAACCAAGGTGGTGGTTGGTTTCCAGGTGTGTTGGTAGCGGAGTCGACTCTTGGGGTAGGCCGGGCTTGACCCTGTCTGCCTGTGAGTGTGCCCCCGCACCTTTCATGACGTCTGCCAATCGTGTCTGCCTTCTCTGCCTCTGCCCCTCTAGAGTGTCTGTTTATTTTTGTGGAGGCTGCGACATGGTGCACAGCATACCGTACGCCCCTTCCACCGGGGTGCTGTTTTCAGCAGACCCCTTTGGCGCCTGTCTAGTCCGCAGTGCTCCAGGCTCAGGTCGAGTGACCTGTTGCCTGTATTGAGGGATCGACCTCTTTTGGGGGTTGTCTCCCCGGTGCGCTGCCTGGTCCCGCTGTGGGTGTAGCCTTTTGAGTGCTTCAGGGCGGCGTGCTGTAGGGGGGAAGGGCCTGCTCTTGGATGGGCCATGTCCGAATACACTGGCGATGTGGGGGGTGGTGTCACTAGTGACCGCCTGGTGGGGTCTCGATGCTGCGGCGTCGTTGGCCTCGCCAGGCCCCCTTTTCCGGGGGGTCCAGTCCCTTCCTGGGGCTGGGTCCTTCTTCGCGCTCCGCTGCTACGGCCTTGCCACAGGGTTGGGTTTTTGCCTTTGACCCCGTGATATTAGGGGTTGTAACAGGGGTTTTATTTCTTCCCGTTCGTTCCCTAGTGGCATGTGGGTTGCGCGTTTGTGTAGTCGTGGGTTCTTCTGTGGGAAGGTAAGTAATAATAATAATAATAATAGATTTCATTTGTAATGCGCTTTACAGTTGCGGGGCAACTCTCAGAGCGCTACAGTTAAAGGGACTTAAAAGCTAGCGAGAATAAAGGAAAGAAAGAATATAAAAATAGGCAAAACTAAAACATAAAATAGCAGAGAAACATAGAATAATAAAACTGATAAAATAAATTGGTAAAAGAACATAAAATGTGTGGAGCAAAAAAAAAAATGTTGATAAAAGGTCAACAGAAGGCTCTACTAAAAAGGTGGGTTTTGAGGCCTTTCTTAAAAACATCCACAGTCTGTGGTGCTCTCAGGTAGTCAGGGAGAGCATTCCACAGACTGGGAGCGGAGGAGCAAAAAGCCCGATCTCCCATAGTGCATAGATTTGTCCTTGTCCCACGGTCTGCTCACCCTGTGTGCGTTTGAGTTGCTAAACCCCTCTTCGCACAGTCGGATCCGATTCCCTCCCGTCCTCCACTAGGGGGGTCCGGGGGCTCAGGTCCTCCCCGGTTCTGATGGTTGTGGGGGGCCTCAGCGGGTACATTTGTCGAGCTTCCGCTCTGCTCAGCTTCTGTATTCCAGTAGGCGCAGAGCGGAAGCTATGACGATAACATAACATACGGTTATCTATATAACCATAGTTATGTGAGTAATAGCGACGCTCTGCGCCGGACTCACTGAGGACCCCGTGGTCTTCGCCTTGGTGGTGAAAGACTTGGGAAGGAGCTGTTAGTATGGCCACACCCCTGCTTATGTAGAGGAGCGGATGGGGGTGTGGCCAGGCGGATGGGTGTGTATAGGTGCATGTGGAGAATTTATTCAGTAGACTGATATAGGGATATATTCCAGTAGGCGCAGAGCGTCGCTATTACTCACATAACTATGGTTATATAGATAACCGTATGTTATATACTGTAGTTACTGAAACTTGAATATGGCACCGCCCCACCTAGAATGTTTTTCACCAGCCGCCACTGTTTTTGGAGATGCAGGTGTAGCCCCAGGCTTTGTCCTTTTAAGAAACCCCTGTGCTTTATAAATATTTAACTTTTATAGAAAAAAACGGAAAACTGTAGTATAGGTTAAGTGACATCCATATTGTTTAATGAGACATTGTAACCAAGCTTGTTGGTTGTGTTTCAGTGTTTGGGGTTGCTATCCTAATGATAGAATAGCTAACTAGCTACTTCCTTGTCTCAGCTATTTTCACCAATAGATTTACATTATGGGTACTAGCATAACGTTAGCTCCATCATCAGTGCTACTGACATGGTCCACTGTAAAATCTTAACTTTTAAACGTTAGAAGTTTTAGTTTATTTGTAAAACGGTTACAAATACAAATTATGAATTATTATTAGCCTACTGAAATATTGTCATTCATCAAAAATGTGCAAATATTTTCATATTCTGAACTATTTGACCGTATGTCTAGGAATATAGCAATAACATAGCTAACGGGGCAATGCTAATATTAGCTCCATGGTCCAAGCTTGACAACCAGTAAAAGCACAAAAATACTGTCTGCCATAGGCCTACTAGGAGAGTGCCCAAGGGCTAACAGTTCACAGTGAGAGCCTTTCAGCCCATCTCCCAGGGTTTACTGTCCAGCAACGTGGTGGTGCGACAACAGAAACGTTCATACACTGTCGGACTGTGAGTTCCACAACCATTCTTTTTGCTCAAAAGTTTGGACCTCTATATTCCAAAAGGAAAGGAGGTGTTAACAGGCAACGGGGGTATTTGTTTTTCCTGTTATACTGTTTAAGTGCCAGCTTTTTACAATATCCTGATTTATAATTTAGGGTGTGTGGGCCCAAAAACACAAAAAGAGTAATGTTGACAGTTTGCTGTTTTAATCCCAAGTGAAGACAACGGGTGATGCAGTGGCACACGAGTAACCCTTCACGAAAAACGTACTGTGTTTACATGTTTGCTTCTTTATTTTTTGTTAATAAATGCTTTATACAGTACATGTAATATATATTGCTGAAGATTCGTTTATATTTTGTTCAAAAACATACAGAGAATAATACAAGTAGGCTCTTCAATCCTAGTGACATTTAATGTATTTATAAAAAATAGGGACAGTACATACTGTATTGATGAAAATGTTCATTAATTATCATCTGTAGTCCCTCAGCAGATTGATGTTAACAGATCAGACAAATTACAAATGTACACAAACTTCATAATCACAAGAACAGAAAACAGTACTACTTGTACAAGTTACTAAACTATGCAAACTTCACAAATCATAAAAAAAAAAAACAGACAATAGATGAAACAGACAACACAAAAAGTCCTATGTGGCGAGACAAACCGGGAAGACTATACATTTAAAATGCTTTAGGTACCAAGTGTTAAAGTGATTGGTGCTTATGTGCTTCCCCATTCCAAGTTACTATATATATACTTACTGAACCCAGGGCGCTGCTCTCTATTATAAAGAGAGGCATGAGAGCGTTACACAAGGTTTTGATCTGACAGCAGCGATATACAGAATCAAAACAACAGGTTTCACATTTCCTGGTCTGTCTGAGCTGGAGAGCGGCACCACAATGATATTGTAGCGGACCATACTGTTATGACTTGCCAGGCTGATGCAGCTACAGCTCACCCAAGGGAAAACTATCTAGATCATCAGGATAATATTTGTTGTTGTACTGATGCCGCACAGATGTTGTCATTGTAGACGTTTCCATTTTTGTGTGTGCGGCAGCATGCAGCAGTAAATAGTGTATATAATTGTAAATAGTACTCCATCCCCCAAAAAAAGTATTTCGTATTTTTTTGTATTCAAAAAGTAGAAGAAAGCGTGAGTAGGGTCGTCAGTCTGAGTGACAAAGGTTTTTGGAATATGGAAACATTATGCAACATTTGAAAAGGTAAAAATGTATGGATAGATGCTGAATAGACTTCTACCAAGGCTACCAAACAGATATCACCTGTTTTAAAGGAGCATACCGGTGTCGACGCACATTTTAATCATTTAATCAGCAAACATATTTTACATTACCCCTGACCATTTTTCCTGAGCATATAGCGTACTCTGACTCTGCAGAAGAGGGCAAATCTTCAAAAATAGTGTTCTTTTAAATGAACAATTATGTATGTTGACGATAACTTCTTCCTGATTGCTTTCATTTCATACCAAAATGACCAACTGCAATTAATCTTTGCGGTTCATATTGGATGTATACCTCTGAGAAAATCTTTATTCTATCACCAGTCACACGGCATTGTTCTTTAGGCATGCCAATGAAAGACATGGAAAATATGCATACATGGAAAATATGCCAGTGTAGCGTATAAAGTACATGTACAGTACCAGTAACAACAACAAAAAAAGAGTCCCATTGCTTAGACTATGGCTCAACCACACGGGTGCGTGATATTGGCTGCTTTGATGCCAGGCCTGTTTACATGGCATAATGCTGCCCATGCTTCCAGCAATGAGAACATCAAGCCTCTCTGTGCCTTCGGAGAAGACAGACCCTCGTCTCAGATCCACAGAGGATGGTCTGGTGGGTTGCTGGAGCTGAACTGTGGCTCATTATCATGGGGAGATTATATGAATTAAAAAGTTGGTGTTTTTGTTACTGGTGGTTCCCATTGTCATGAAAGGAAATAAAAAATGCACTGAGGGGTGAATGGAATGGAATGGGATGGATGGATGGATGGATGGATGGATGGATGGATGGATGGATGGATGGATGGATGGATGGATGGATGGATGGATGGATGGATGGATGGATGGATGGATGGATGGATGGATGGATGGATGGATGGATGGATGGATGGATGGATGGATGGATGGATGGATGGATGGATGGATGGATGGATGGATGGATGGATGGATGGATGGATGGATGGATGGATGGATGGATGGATGGATGGATGGATGGATGGATGGATGGATGGATGGATGGATGGATAGATAGATAGATAGATAGATAGATAGATAGATAGATAGATAGATAGATAGATAGATAGATAGATAGATAGATAGATAGATAGATAGATAGATAGATAGATAGATAGATAGATAGATAGATAGATAGATAGATAGATAGATAGATAGATAGATAGGAGGAAAGGGTAAGTGGACAGGTCTTGACCTTATTCCTGCCAGATTTATGAGGGACAGTGCTAAAGTAATTTTGCACACATATTATTAACTTGTCGATTAACCAAGGCAAATTTCCGTCTGAACTAAAAAAGGCCAG
>NC_140170.1:91102877-91112877 GCF_963971535.1 Notolepis coatsorum | reverse complement strand
TGTCCAGTTCCACTGTGGACATCCCCTCTAGAGAGCCTCAGGGAGGGTTACTAGTGTCGGTATCAATTCACTTTCAATTCAGTGGATTCAGGAAGTGGATTTTCTTTCACATTTAAATATTGGCAATCTTTTTTTGTCAGGAAAAAGTTCTGCTATCCAAAATATCCAAAATGGAGAAAATGAGAGGTAAAATGAGAGGTATGCTCTCTATACTATAACTAGAAGAAAAGAGGCAAGGAATTTAGAGAGAAGAGGTGGTGGAGAACAGGTGATGATGATGAAGAGGAGGAATAGGTGGTGGAGAACAGGTGATGATGATGAAGAGGAGGAATAGGTGGTGGAGAACAGGTGATGATGATGAAGAGGAGGAATAGGTGGTGGAGAACAGGTGATGATGAAGAGGAGGAAAAGGAGGAAGAGGTGGTGGAGAACAGGTGATGATGAGGAGGAGGAATAGGTGGTGGAGAGCAGGTGATGATGAAGAGGATGAATAGGTGGTGGAGAACAGGTGATGATGAAGAGGAGGAATAGGTGGTGGAGAACAGGTGATGATGAAGAGGATGAATAGGTGGTGGAGAACAGGTGATGATGAAGAGGAGGAATAGGTGGTGGAGAACAGGTGATGATGAAGAGGAGGAGGAATAGGTGGTGGAGAACAGGTGATGATGAAGAGGAGGAGGAATAGGTGGTGGAGAGCAGGTGATGATGAAGAGGAGGAATAGGTGGTGGAGAGCAGGTGATGATGATGAAGAGGAGGAAGAGTGGTGGAGAACAGGTGATGATGATGAAGAGGAGGAGGAATAGGTGGTGGAGAACAGGTGATGATGAAGAGGAAGAGGAGGAAGAGGTGGTGGAGAACAGGTGATGATGAAGAGGAGGAGGAGGAAGAGGTGGTGGAGAACAGGTGATGATGAAGAGGAGGAAGAGGTGGTGGAGAGCAGGTGATGATGAAGAGGAGGAATAGGTGGTGGAGAACAGGTGATGATGAAGAGGAGGATGAATAGGTGGTGGAGAACAGGTGATGATGAAGAGGAGGAGGAATAGGTGGTGGAGAGCAGGTGATGATGAAGAGGAGGAGGAATAGGTGGTGGAGAGCAGGTGATGATGAAGAGGAGGAGGAGGTGGTGGAGAACAGGTGATGATGATGAAGAGGAGGAGGAGGTGGTGGAGAGCAGGTGATGATGAAGAGGAGGAGGAGGTGGTGGAGAACAGGTGATGATGAAGAGGAGGAATAGGTGGTGGAGAACAGGTGATGATGAAGAGGAGGAATAGGTGGTGGAGAACAGGTGATGATGATGAAGAGGAGGAAGAGGTGGTGGAGAACAGGTGATGATGAAGAGGAGGAAGAGGTGATGGAGAAGAGGAGGAATAGGTGATGGAGAACAGGTGATGATGAAGAGGTGGAGGAGGAAGAGGTGGTGGAGAGCAGGTGATGATGAAGAGGAGGAAGAAGTGATGGAGAACAGGTGATGATGAAGAGGAGGAAGAGGTGATGGAGAGCAGGTGATGGAGGAAGAGGAGGAAGAGGTGATGGAGAGCAGGTGATGATAAAGAGGAGGAAGAGGTGATGGAGAGCAGGTGATGATGAAGAGGAGGAAGAGGTGATGGAGAGCAGGTGATGGAGGAAGAAGAGGAAGAGGTGATGGAGAGCAGGTGATGGAGGAAGAGGAGGAAGAGGTGGTGGAGAGCAGGTGATGGAGAAGAGGTGGAAGAGGTGATGGAGGAAGAGGAGGAAGAAGTTATGGAGAAGAGGAGGAAGAGGTGATGGAGAACAGGTGATGATGAAGAGGAGGAAGAGGTGATGGAGAGCAGGTGATGATGAAGAGGTGGAAGAGGTGATGGAAAGCAGGTGATGGAGGAAGAGGTGATGGAGAACAGGTGATGGAGGAGGAGGAAGAGGTGATGGAGAGCAGGTGATGGAGGAAGAGGAGGAAGAGGTGATGGAGAGCAGGTGATGGAGGAAGAGGTGATGGAGAGCAGGTGATGGAGGAGGAGGAGGAAGAGGTGATGGAGAGCAGGTGATGGAGGAAGAGGAGGAAGAGGTGATGGAGAGCAGGTGATGGAGGAAGAGGTGGTCGAGAAAAGATAAGCACCACACAAAGGAAAAGAAGGAGGATGATATCAACATGGAGGGGACAGGGTGGGATATCTACGAGGTGGAACTGATAGAAAGGGACGAGTAATGTGAGGAGGAAAAGGTGGAAGGGAGGTGTTCAGTTCAGTTCAGTTCAGTTAATTTTTATTTCGGGCTTTGGACACATAACAACGGTCATTCCAAAAAATCGCCAAAGTTTTACCAGCTGCTATTGCAGCATTGTCCAATTGTCCAAAAAGGGCTAGGGAGAAGCACTAGGCTTGTCGGGCCCTACCCCTGAAGACTTACGTTTATTTATTTTTATTTTTTATTTTTTTTATTTACATACATACATAGTACATACATATAGTACACATTACAGTACACACACATATAGTACACATTACAGTACACATTACAGTATAGTATACCTGCAGTATATAATAGCATATATAATAGTATTTTTTTTGTATTTAATTTTTTTATTATTTTTTAAACATAACATCAAATTAGACACACAAGCATTAACAGTAAACATCCAATGAAATCACCATTTAAATAAATGTAGTATACGAGATATATACCTAATACTTGCTATCTAATACCCTACATACATATGCTCTTGCTCGCTCACCCCCCCCCCCCGGACCCCCACTTGGATAATCCATCCATTATCATTCGTTCCTAACCAGGCACTACAATTCATATACTAGCTTTTATTCTCTCCACCACTTCTAACCAGATTGCAATTTTGGTTTCACTGACACCTAAAATTCTTGCTGTAGATATTTCTAGATAAATCACATCGAGATAGGTAAGAACCCATACCTTCCGGCACATTTTTCCGGTTGAAACCATCGTGATGCTATCAGCTTTTTAGCCGCTGTGAGACCAGATAAAACTAGTCTCTTTAGCTGTATAGGGGCTGCAAACTGAAAATCATCATTCAACAGCAATACAGAGGGGTGTACAGGTATGTTCAGAAATAAGAAATTTGATAATTGCTATGAATATAATTAAGATTAATTTGTTGATGGTCCGGGTTACGTGACGCAATTCGAACGTTTGCCCAGACTTCTTGCCAATCAAAATTTATTTCCAAGTCTGGTATATCCCTCCTCCAGACTGAGTCTAGGGGGAGGATTCCATACGAGGACGTTAGTAAGTGATGATAAAAATCAGATACGAAGCCTCTCGATGTCTCTCTTTCATAGAAGAATTTGTGATATCTGTGGTGCTCAATTGGTATCCTTAATGGGACTCCATGAGCCTTCAAACAAACCAATAACTGTGCGTAAAAATAATATGTGGAACTGGTGAGATTAAATTTTTTATGTATGTCTTGATAGCTACAAAAACCCTGTTTGTTGAAAACATCTCCTAATGTGTGTATGCCCTGCTTTTCCCATTTAGGGTATCTTATAGGTCGTTTTCCAATCAGGAGTGCATTATTATTGAATAGGGTAGTATGTCTATGCCATTTATGTTGGTTAGAATATTTGTTGTGTGTTTCACGCCATATCCGGATCACATGAGTAATAAGGGGGCCAAATTTCAATTTGCATTGCTTAATTGATAATATGGTGTATACTATGTCCTGCAGTCTATGTGGTGCTACTATATTTTCTTCTAAGTTTCTCCAGGATACAGATGCTTGGGAATGAAACCAGGTTGTCAGTGGTCTTAAAGAGTATGCTTTAAAATAGTGGTAAAAGTCTGGAAATGCCATACCTCCGTCGGCTTTGTTTCTCTGTGCGGTGGATCTTTTTATACGTGGAGGTTTGTTATTCCAAATAAATGTGTATGTGGTGGAGTGTAATTTTTTCCAGTAACCATCAGGAGGGGGTAAGTAATGGTAACATTGAGCTAATGAAGTTGATTCTAGGTAAAACATCCATCTTAACTATTGATACCCGTGCCTGTACTGAGTTTTTAAGTTTGGACCACCTGTCAAAGTCGTATTTGATCTTATCTTGGAATTTTATGTAATTGTACTTCACCGTTTGGCTTATAGTAGGGAATACTTCAACTCCTAAACATCTGAAGTGTTTAATCATTGGTATTTTTTCTGGAAGGAGTATATTCTTTGCAGGGGCATTAAGTGGAAGGAAGGCCGACTTTGGCCAATTTATCCTAAATCCCGATAGATTACCAAAGTCATCAATCAACTTGAGAAGCTGAGGCATTGAAGTGTTCGGGGTTTTGCATGAACAATATTACGTCGTCCGCATATAAACTAATATGATGTTGTGTGCCCTTGATTTCGATTGGTTATATGGATTGGGATTGTCTTATATATTGTGCTAAAGGCTCTAGTGATAAAGCGAATAGTCCGGGACTAAGAGGGCAACCCTGTCTGGAAGAGCGCGATACCGGAAAGATTTCGGAGGTGATTATACCTGTTGTAATCATGGCCGATGGGTCTTTGTATAATACTTTAATCATATCAATGAATCCTTTTCCTAATCCCATCCTTTCTAGTACTGCCCATAAATAAGACCATTCCAACCTATCAAATGCTTTCATCGCATCCAGGGACAACATCGCTATAGGTGGGGTGTCATCCTTGCTGGCATCTAACACGTGTAATATCCGTCTTATATTATCCGTGATCAAGCGGCCTCTTATGAAGCCAGTCTGATCAGGATGAACCAAAGACGTCATATGCTTTTGAAGTCTGATGGCTAATACCTTGGAATTAAGCTTGATATCGGTTCCGAGGAGGCTCAAGGGTCTATAACTACCGCAATCGGTGGGGTCTTTGTCTTTTTTAAGGAGGACTGTTATGAGTGCAATATTGTCAATCTTATGGAAATTCCCCTCCTTAATTGAGTATAAAATCATATTAAGTAATAGGGGTCCTATTACATCCCAGCATGATAGGTACATTTCTGGTGGGATACCATCCCTTCCAGGAGCCTTACCACTTTGCATTTCAGATATGGCCTCCCTAAGTTCATCTAGTGTGATGGGTGTTTCTAGCTGTTTAGCGTCATCCTCTGATAGTTTAGGAAGGTTAATTTGATTAAGATATATGTCAATTTTGTTTTGATCAAAGGCCATTTCTGATTTGTACAAGTTGGAGTAAAACCTTTTGAATGTCTCGTTGATTTTTTTAGGGTCTGTAACAAGCATATATAATAGTATATAGTACATAATAGTGTATACAACACATATATAATGTGATATGAGATATATAGTACATGATATATACAATATAATATAGTACCATAATATAATAGTATATACTGCAAATATAGTTCAATATAATATACAAATTAATTATAATATGATTATATAATGTAATATGATATAACGTACAATACAGTATCATACGTATATTTTTTTATTAATATGCAATTAAAGCTCTTCTTCCCTTCTGTACCTATCGAAAATAGATTTTTTTTTGGGTCTAGATTTGAATTGATTTATGTTTTCACAATATTTTAGTTCATCCTCGCTAGCCCATTCCACAGGGTGGCTCCGTAAGAGGAGATACACATTATTTTCAGGTTGGTTTTCATCACAGGTTTTTTGAAGTTCAATGGTCCTCTGAGGTTGTATCCCCCCTCAGTGGAAGGGAGGTGTGATGGGATGAAGAGGATGAGGTCTGAAATAGACTGGTAGAAAACATTTTAAAACGTCCTCAGCTAGTGTCCTTATCTATCTAAAGACACAGGGTCGGTTCATCCCTGCGTGATGTCGAATATGAGTGAAAAGTGGATGTGAAGTTGTTAGCCTTTTTCACCATGACTATATATGTTCTAAAATGTTTTGTTTGAGGAGGCTAGGAGCATAACAACCACGCCACATGTGTGTGTGGCACTGTATATTCAGGACATCCTACACAAAGAAATGTCCGTTTAAGTCATACAAACAGTTTTGTCATGGTTGGCTTTTACAGACCACTTTTGAACTGGGAGAGATTTTCCAGCATACTATCTTGAAGACAGTTAGGATTTCAGGTCTAAATTTTGACCACTAAATGCATCATACACTCAGCTCAGCTGCCTTCTGTCTAAGTGTACAACTTCAAGTTTCAAGTTTCTTTATTAGTTGTCATACAGAAGTACAGAATACTTTTATACAAAATGCTTCTTTCTGTTACGTCCAGAGACTGTGCTAGAGAAAAATAGTTAAGTATAAAATAAGTATAGCAAGTATAAAATAGAAGTCAAGTACGTAGACAAAAGTGTTCAGTATATACAATGTACAATGCAGAGTAGAAGTAACTGAGTTACAATACAATATACTATACAGTGCAAAGCAGAAATGGGATGAGGTACAATTTAGGTACAATTTACAGTAAGGTGTAATGATGTATGGGTTGTAGTGCAAATTCTTTACCAATAAATATAAAGTGTGTTTAGGTGTTCTAAAGTGGGTAAAGTGGGTGCTGCAGTGAGTTGTTTGTTTAAAGTGAGTGTGTGCATGTGGATGTGTGTGCAGTGAGTGCGTTTTATGGTTGTTACATAGTGTTATTGTCATTTAGCATTCTGATGGCCTGGGGATAGAAGCTTCTTCTGAGTCTCTCTGTGCTTGCCATGAGACTCCGGTATCGCTTGCCTGACCGCAGCAGTTCAAAGAGGCAGTTGTTTGGGTGGCTGGAGTCTTTGATAATTCTCTTAGCCTTACCCATGCACCGCTTGTTGTAAATGTCCAACAGAGTGTCATAGTTGTGAGCAATGCCTGGCTAGGCGTACAACAACCAAAAGGGTTAAAGTGAGGCATTAAAAGGTTGTCAAAGCACAAAGACTATTCAACTATCCTTTTAATTTGCATAATTTATCTTTATTTAAAAAAAGGTACTACGTACTATTTAGGATAATGTCATCTCAACACCTTCCGAACATTTTGGAACCATATCAAAGCAGTGAGGAATGTATAACATGGATCCAGCATGACGGAGCATGAAGTTAACAACACTGCCATCACCAGTCGGTCGACAAACAGATCCTGCTGTCTCCGTGGCTCAAGATATGTTACTTGTTATTTGTCATACTTTTCGTCTATCTAACACACTCTGCTGAATCTCAACCTCCCAAAAACGCTGGAAGACATTGCTGAAAACGCTGGAGGAAGAAAAGAAAAAAGCCTCCCTTTCCTGTAATGTGTAATGTGCCTGCTTACCTCCTGGGAGGCGCAGACAAAGAGCCTTACTTTTCACCACCCCAGCTGCCTTTGAACTGTCACCCCAGTTAGTCTCAGTCTCACAACCCTGATGGGATGCGATCATGGGATGTGAGTCCCAGCCTTTTGACAGCTTTGTGGTTGTGGTTTCTCTCTCTCTCTCTCTCTCTCTCTCTCTCTCTCTCTCTCTCTCTCTCTCTCTCTCTCTCTCTTCCTTACCCCCCTCTCCTCTAGTCCTCTCCCCCCCCTCTCTCTCTCTCTCTCTCTCTCTCTCTCTCTCTCTCTCTCTCTGTCCCTAACTGTCTCTGGGGCTGTTGCCCGCTGTCCCTGAAGATCCTCCAAATTAAAGGAGCGGAAGGAAGGAGGAACACACAGCGAGTTAAATGTGAAACCGTTTTGGCGAGATTTACCCCTTTACTCTCTGATGCTATTTATGATGTTCGATTATGCCATCATCATGTAGTCATATTTAATGACAGAGACGTGAGTTAGATGTGACTGAAAGTACAGGCTGCAGATGAACGGCCTGTCCTCCTCCTCATCATGAGGGACACTGTCTTATTATAGCGAATCAATAAGTCAGTGTCATCAGTCGTCGATATATTAAAACAGAGTTCTGAGAACGTGGATTTGTCAAGTTTGGATGTGTTCAATATTTATACTAATATTGTGATTTATGCAGAAATTTTTTGCAGGTTTCAACTTGAGTATTTTTTTTTTATAGTATCTTAACCCCAGAATGTCACACGGGATTAAATTTGCACCTCATTATCATAATGTGCCACATTAAGATATCAATTTGCTTGTGAAAACATATTTATTTCACATGGTTAACAGCAATGCACCAGCGTTTTATATTTTTTGCCTTTCCACAAAACCACAAAATGGTTTTAAATGTTTTGTTTTTTTAAAGAGCCCTCCCTCTGCAAAGCGATGTGATTACACTATCCGTTTGAACAGAACCATACGATTTTCATGACATTCTTACGCATGTCACTCTATAACTTTAGACAGCTCCTTTAACTGGGGCCCAGAAAAAAAGAAAAGAAAAACGACGCATTTTGTGGCTGGAAGCAGTCCGGGTGGCACAGCATCCAAACAGCCACAGCGCCGTCCCACATGTTAGTGGGTCTCCATCATATTCCTGATTCCTTGATCTGGGACCATCTGCATATCTGGTGTGTTCTGCCTGCAGAGTGTGTCTCTGTTATTTGTTCCAGTTGTGTCCCTGCTAAGTCTCTGCTGCTCTCTGGGAAAAAGGACCGCAAGAGACCCCCCCCCCCCCCTCCCCCCCCAGGGGAATTGGAAGTTCTTAGTGATGTTGTCTGCGCCAGCCGGAGCGCGGGGAGTACATTTTCGGCATTTAGAGGGCAGGGAGAGAGGGGGGGGCAGAGAGAGAGAGAGAGAGAGAGAGAGAGAGAGAGAGAGAGAGAGAGAGAGAGAGAGAGAGAGAGAGAGAGAGAGAGAGAGAGAGAGAGAGAGAGAGAGAGAGAGAGAGAGAGAGAGAGTGAGAGAGGGTTGAGGGCAGTCGAAGTGGATTTTAGTGGAAACATGTTTTCAGTATGAGGCTGACATCCTTGAGAACAACCAGTAATTGGAAAAATGTGAAGGGGAAATGCAGGATTTAACAATGAGTGGCTTTTTCTTCTTCGATCACAAATACACTGCTTTCATTTCCTGAAGGCCTTCATCCCTCCTCCCCTTTTCAGAAGGTTAATGCAAATAGAGGGGGGTCACTAAACAAAATGCTCTAATTAAATACTTTGTTGGCACGCTATAACTTAGGGGAAACGAGAGAGAGGGAGAGAGAGAGGGAGAGGGAGAGAGAGAGGGAGAGAGACAGAGAGTCACACACAATGAATTATTATTTTCTACTCTTTCCACCAGTGAGCTATACCACATTACAGTGTGTACTGCATTTTTTAATGACTTTTTACAATCCAGTCACGCTATATGAAATTTTACTAGACTTGGACACGTCCCCCTAAATCCGTGCCACGCAGCCTCTCTTCCATCTCACACCAGAATGAACCAGGCTGCCGCTATGCTTGTCACACATTATAGTACTTAGGTCCCCGCTGCCACTCTTGCCACAGAGCCCTTTTCTTACCAGCGCTAACACTGGTTTAACACAGCAGGGGTCATTACATATGTGACCCGCGAGACACTTATGAGGTTATAAAAGCCGCTTCATATAAGTGTTTCTCTCTAATAGCTTCCAAATGGCCACGGCTCATCTGAGCGCGATTTTCACATCAATTTATCACATGTAAACAAGGGGGTCGGACCAGCGGAGCGTGAAACCCCATATCGTTATGGCTTCTGCCTTCATCAGCCCAGGGTGGAAGTACAAAGCCACAGGAACAGGAAGCACTGGAGGACTGGAAAGGGTTAAAACGTGGGGCAGGTTTGGCGCAGATAAACACATTACATCAGTGAAAGCAGGAAGTGTGGTGTGTTTGAAGTGTGTGTGAGTGTGTGTGTGTGTGTGTGTGTGTGTGTGTGTGTGTGTGTGTGTGTGTGTGTGTGTGTGTGTGTGTGTGTGTGTGTGTGTGTGTGTGTGTGTGTGTGTGTGTGTGTGTGTGTGTGTGTGTGTGTGTGTGTGTGTGTGTGTGTGTGTGTGAGCAGGGGGGGGATACATAATATACTCGTGAGCCCTAAAGTATGGAACTCAGATGTGGTGTGTTGGAAATTAGAGAGAGTTTAATATTCGCCATTTCATAGCTCTGTTTGTTTCATGTGGGTTTGGGATAGATTAATTACATCTCGCAAATTGTGTTTCGTTATTGTTACAAG
>NC_140170.1:91092877-91097877 GCF_963971535.1 Notolepis coatsorum | reverse complement strand
CGACACATCTTTCAGCGTCTTGCTGAGACAGGACTGAGTGTGACAGCCGTGTGAGAAATGTGCGACTCATCTCCAAGACTGAGAATGCCTGTGAACATTAGTACTGAGCACTGGCTCTTTGAAGAGACTGACACTCTCAGCGTGAATGCAAATTGAGTTTCAGCTGTGTGATGTTTTTTTTTTATGTTTAGACTTGATGAGAATGAATGCTCGCTGAAGAAAATACGCAAAGAAATGTTCTCGATGGAAAGAAAACTGTGTTTAAGAAACCAAAGCTGATGTATTTAACATTGACAAGCTCTGTGAATTTGAAATTTCATGAAATCCCCTTTATGATAATACATAATACTGATAATACAAACACATTCAGGGTATTGAATTGTCTGGCCTCATTATAAAAAAAAATTGCCTGTAACAAACACACACACAAGCAAGTCCAATAGCCTACAGTGTGTGTACTTAACAATATGACATATAATATGGAGATAGAGGCAGACAAGCCTGCCTGGTTTCCCTGTCTGGCTATATTGGTCTCTCATTACTTAGCAGAGGGCCCTGGAGGCCCCGGCCCCTCTGGCTCTTGTTGCGTTAGATTAGACAAAAGTCGGGCCCTGAAGACCTGGAGCCCTGAAGATACAGAATTCTATACACTAACATGACCCTGGTAAGACTCTGGTAAGGCCTGCAGAGAGAGGAGAGAAGAAGGGGAGAGAGGGATGGATACAGAAAGTGATGAAGTGGGAATAAGAGGATGAGAGTGAGAGGGTGAGAGAGGTGGTGGTGGGGGGGGGGGGGTGAGAGAAAAAACAAGAAGATGAAAGAGGTGGATGGAGGGAGAGAGAGAAAGAGAGAACATAATATAATGAGAGATAGATACATACATACATACATATCCCCATACCCTGAAGGCTCAGTGCTGTTTGTCAGAGCACCGGAGAAGCCGTGGTGACAGACCCTGGCACCCCAACCTCAGGCCTTTGCTCTGGGGGTCAGTTTAGAGCTTGCAGACCTGACAGCCACAACAAACCCCCTGATCCTATATTCACCCCCAATAGCCAAGGGCCTACTCCAAACACACCCCTGTGGGCTCAGACCTTGTTAAGACACCCCAATGGGAAACTGCTTTGATCCACATAATCTCCTGTGGCTATAACTCCACATATAACACATACACCCAGATCATGTCCACCAGCGATACAGAGATTAGAATTAGCCTCGGGAAAGAGGCCGTGCTCCAGTCCACCACAGCAATTATAAAGACTGGTAGGTTTAGCTGGTGGGTGTTGCAATGTCGAACATGATGTGGAATATGACACTGTAATGTTTTTACTTAATTGTGCTCCTTCAAATCTACTTGTTTGTCCGGGCCAAGAGTCAAATCAACCCGAAATACAGTAGGGTTTCCCACAATTCAATGGGAATTCTGCCATGAACACTTGCAATAGGCCTATGTTAAGTTAAGTTGAACATTTATTAACCCTTTCACTGCCACACTACCAAATGGTTAACCCTTTCACTGCGACACTACGGAAGGTTAAACCCTTTAACTTCCACATGACAAAGGGTAAACCCTTTCACTACCACACTACAGAAGGTTAACCCTTTACTATCACACTACAGACGGAACCGTCTGTAGTGTGATAGTAAAGGGTTATGGTTAGGGTGACCAGGTGTCCCCCTTTTGGTTGTACTGTCCCACCATTTGACCAAACGTCCCACATATTGAGAGGATGTCCCTCTTTTTGAAGCAAAAAAAAAACATTGGTCTCTGTGAAGACACCCTAGTTATGGTAGTGAAAGGGTTAATCCTCTTGAAGAAATTCGTTCTCTGCATTTGACCCATCCTAACTATTTAGAAGTAGTGGGCAGCCACACATAGTGAGGCGCCCAAGCTCCAGTTGTAACGCCAGTACCTTGCTCAAGGACAACGGCACGAAACCCAGCATGCATTGGTGTGAGAGGAAATCAGAGTAGCCGGAGGAAACGCACGCAAACACCACACAGAAAGGCCCCCTGCTGGTCAAACCCCTGCTGCAGTTTGAACCCAGGACCTTCTCGCTGTGAGGCAACAGTGCTAACCACTGCACCACTCCATGAATCATGTTTTGAGTCATTCATAAGGTATTACCTTGTGGAATGCAGCACCTAACCTATACTGTGTAGGTGAAACCAGTGGACAAGTGGGTCATTTGTACTACTTTAGCTTGAAGGGTGCAAACTTATTAGCATTTCCCCAGGACCTATAACTATAATCTTTTATATGGTTTTTGCCCCTAGCTGTTCTGCCTCACAACATCCTGTAGGTGAATCAGATAATGCTAAAAACTGAATTGATGGCTTCTTAAATGATCGTTACATAATGGTAATTGATATACTATAACTTAGGAATTTAGCTTTGGATATTTTAACAGCTGTGTATACTGTATATGTCATCGTAAATCCAAAATGTAAAATGTCATTTTTATTTATTTATGGTTTAATATTATACATATATAATATATACATATACATATATATAATATAAGCAGAAAAAGAGCGCTCCTTGGCCAATATACCTCAGTGTGCCTTTAATGCATGGGCAGCAGATAGAATAGTACAAATAGATTGTTTCAGCCCACAGCCTTCACAGTGTTTAAAATGTTGAAATAATAATAACAATAACCATAATAATAATAATAATATTAATGGTTAATATAATACATTTTTATTTGGATAACCCCAGCTGTTTGATTTCACCATGTCGAACGTAAGTCATCAGTATTTGAAATTAATACAGTATGATCTTTACAACTTGTATTATCTAATATAATTTAAATGCAACTTCATCAATATTATCTCTCTCATCTTATGTTGCACTTTATATGAGCTGCGGCAACGTTTGAACATGTCTTTTATTTTTTCCAGCATGAGTAAACTCTGCTAGACTGACTAATGAATGAATGCATAAGCTTATCTTAAAATGGCATGATTTTCCCATATGTGGAGGGGTCCATTTTGACATTTCCACACATCAGAGACGGCGAACGAGAGAGAGAGAGAGAGAGAGAGAGAGAGAGAGAGAGAGAGAGAGAGAGAGAGAGAGAGAGAGAGAGAGATGAGAGAGAGAGAGAGAGAAATAGGCCATTATAAGAGGAGGCGAGGCATGCCAGAGATTCAACTCAGAGTGACATTTCAGAAGTAGCCTTGGGTGATTGGCTGGTTGCGTTCATCAGCATCAAGCCATGCAGCTCTCATCAAAGCCTTAGAACAAAACAGAAGCTATCTGATCATGTCAACACACTGATGTATCGCCATTAAAGAGAAGCATTCCTAAATAAATAAATAAAATGAACTAGATGACGACCCTGATGACCTTCTTTCATGTTCGACCTGTTACGCAACACTTGAGTACAATTTCTATTGGTAATGTGACTAGTATTAGTGACTAGAAGAGTATCACGACACCGTTATACACTGTTGCACTGTGTTTAATAAGTTGATTTAGACATAGAAATATTTTCTATCAAATGTCATAGGCTTATTATTGGCATATTGAAGCAGAATATTTCAACATGGCATATGATTATTTATGAATAAACAAATGCCTCCCACGAACATAGATAACACAAAAGCATGTGACATAATTTTTACGAAACGTCATAATGATATTAACGCGATTCTTTTAAAGCGAATTCACCGCAGAGTGGCCTACAAGTGGCCGTCACGGCGATGCATCTGCCGTGGCCAGATGGTAGCATAATATATCAGCCGAAATGCTTCTGGCAGGCTATTTTGATTTACAGTTAAATGGTGATATTAAAATTCAATAATCACCACATTCTCACCTGCGCTGCTGGTCCTCTGTGACAGGGGCAGGGGGGGGGGGGGGGGGGGGGGGGGGGGGGGGGGGGGTGTTTTTGCATGTCTGCCTGCAGGGCAGAATCTCGACCTTGTCAAAGAAAGAGGCAGCACCGTGCTAGACAGATGGGTGGTGGTGGTGGTGGGTGCTGCTCTTTTCTCTGAAAGGTGTGTGAGAAAAGAAGGCTTTCATAATTAAATTCAACGTTATCTCTATCAGTATCTCTTAGCTAGATCTATCAGCCTACGGTAGTGCCAGTGGTGTATTTGTATACATGATACACTCCAATTGTAATGATTATGGATTTAGAAAGGAAAATCGTGTGAATGAGTTTAGGTGCCTCTGAATTGAGATTTGAGTGAAAAAAGATATTTCATTTTATTTCGGTGGCTGTTTCTATCTACCACGAACGAGAATGTTTCGGATAAATAAATACAGTGTAGGCTATAGTACTGCTCAATATCCTTCTCTGGCAGAAACCACAAGTATTTTATAGCAGTGCTCGATGGGGAACAAAACCATTTCTTTAATAACAAGTCCCATCAAACAATTATAGACTCTTTTTTCTGTTTCTTTTCATAACATAGATTACTAAATGGGCCTAAATGTTCAACTTTACAAGAGAACAAAAGGAATCTACTGATCGACAAACAAGATAGGGCATCTTAAACCTGCCCTTTCAGATGATATAGCTTCTGCTTTTATGTAGCGTAAAACAGAAAAGGGAGTCCTTCTATTCCCATGCAGTAAATTATCCTCATCCAAGAATGTTTGATGATGAGAGATGACATTTACTCTCATTAAAGACAAGCAGGCTGCTGACGACTTTTAACTGCCCTCCACCAGTTTGAATCCGCTCTAGTTTTGACATGTTGCTACGCTTTGTGAGCTTGCTCTCTCTCTCTCTCGCTCTCTCTCTCTCTCTCTCTCTCTCTCTCTCTCTCTCTCTCTCTCTCTCTCTCTCTCTCTCTCTCTCTCTCTCTCTCTCTCTCTCTCTCTCTCTCTCTCTCTCTCTCTCTCTCTCTCTCTCTCTCTCTCCTCTTGCTTCTGTTGGGGTTGATCTTCAAAAAACCAGTGTGGCCCCTGCTGCTGAATTCAGGGCTGTTTTAATTGCAGTGAGTTGAGTGCGTCATGGCGACAAGGCCCTCAGGGCACCAGTCAT
>NC_140170.1:91064125-91089125 GCF_963971535.1 Notolepis coatsorum | reverse complement strand
ATGCACGCACATGCATGCGTGTGTGAGTATGAAACTATGTGGCATGTACGTATGTGTGCCGTGTGTATTGGCTGCATTTATCTAGGAGATAACCACTATGTATATGTACTAAAAACACAGTGTTTGTGGAATAAACCCCCAAACTACACCGGCTCCGTTATGAGGTGAGCAGCAACTATGGCTGAGCTGCTGCCATGTTAATCAATATCAATCAATATAACATGAGGCCAGAGGCGGCGCTGCACGCTCAAGTACGCTCTGACCTTATGTCTTTGGTCGTGGAGCGAGCTTTGGCCTTTGCAAACTATAGAAGGTACAGATTACAGCAGGGCGCTGGACCAACATAGCCTCTATTTAAAAACACTTGCACTTGATGGAACCAGTGCAGCATCCCCTGAGAAACTCTGATGGAACTAAAACGTGCTGCTTACATTACGCTTCCAGGCTAGTTTCTATGTGATATAACAACAATAAGAAATCTCATCAATGCAATACAAGCCCACTGTTATTCTCAAGCTAAACAAGTTTACTTTCTCTCTCTATCTCTCTCTCTCTCTCTCTCTCTCTCTCTCTCTCTCTCTCTCTCTCTCTCATCTCTCTCTCTCTCTCTCTCTCCTCGCTCCTCTCTCTCTCTTCGCTCTCTCCTCTCTCTTCTCTCTCTCTCTCTCTCTCTCTCTCACTCTCTCTCTCTCTCTCTCTCTCTCTCCTCTCTCTCCTCTCTCTCTGGTTCAAACCACATTTCTACCAACACTTTGAAAGCTTGTGTAGGCTGATTATTGTCTGTTTTCATCTTCAGTGGAAAACAAAGAGATTTCTATCATTTATTTGATGTTTTCCAGGAGGACACACATGACCAGGGCAGAGAAAGATGAGTCAACAGATACAGCCTGTCTCATGGTCCTGAGGGCCTAAACAGCCCATGTTCAAACGGATAGAGGAGTGGCCTGGGGTGGGGGGTGGGGTGGGGGAAGTGGGCTAGTGGGGTGGGGGAGTGGGCTAGGGTGGTGGAGGAGTGGGGTGGGGGGGTGGACTAGTGTTGTGGAGGAGTAGGGTGGGGTGGTGGAGGAGTAGGGTGGGGTGATGGACCAGTGGGGTGGGGTGATGGAGGAGTAGGGTGGGGTGATGGACCAGTAGGGTGGGGTGATGGAGGAGTAGGGTGGGGTGATGGAGGAGTAGGGTGGGGTGATGGAGGAGTAGGGTGCGGTGATGGAGGAGTAGGGTGGGGTGATGGAGGAGTAGGGTGGGGTGATGGAGCAGTGGGGTGGGGTGATGGAGCAGTGGGGTGGGGTGATGGACCAGTAGGGTGGGGTGATGGACCAGTAGGGTGGGGTGATGGAGCAGTGGGGTGGGGTGATGGAGGAGTAGGGTGGGGTGATGGAGCAGTGGGGTGGGGTGATGGAGGAGTGGGGTGGGGTGATGGAGGAGTAGGGTGGGGTGATGGAGGAGTAGGGTGAGGTGATGGAGGAGTGGGGTGGGGTGATGGAGGAGTGGGGTGGGGTGATGGAGGAGTAGGGTGGGGTGATGGAGGAGTAGGGTGGGGTGATGGAGCAGTAGGGTGGGGTGATGGAGCAGTAGGGTGGGGTGATGGAGGAGTAGGGTGGGGTGATGGACCAGTAGGGTGGGGTGATGGACCAGTAGGGTGGGGTGATGGAGGAGTAGGGTGGGGTGATGGACCAGTAGGGTGGGGTGATGGACCAGTAGGGTGGGGTGATGGAGGAGTAGGGTGGGGTGATGGAGCAGTAGGGTGGGGTGATGGACCAGTAGGGTGGGGTGATGGAGGAGTAGGGTGGGGTGATGGACCAGTAGGGTGGGGTGATGGAGGAGTAGGGTGGGGTGATGGAGGAGTGGGGTGGGGTGATGGAGGAGTGGGGTGAGGTGATGGAGGAGTAGGGTGGGGTGATGGAGGAGTAGGGTGGGGTGATGGAGGAGTAGGGTGGGGTGATGGAGCAGTAGGGTGGGGTGATGGAGGAGTAGGGTGGGGTGATGGAGGAGTGGGGTGGGGTGATGGAGGAGTAGGGTGGGGTGATGGAGGAGTAGGGTGGGGTGATGGAGGAGTGGGGTGGGGTGATGGAGCAGTAGGGTGGGGTGATGGAGCAGTAGGGTGGGGTGATGGAGCAGTAGGGTGGGGTGATGGAGGAGTAGGGTGGGGTGATGGAGCAGTAGGGTGGGGTGATGGAGGAGTAGGGTGGGGTGATGGACCAGTAGGGTGGGGTGATGGAGCAGTAGGGTGGGGTGATGGAGCAGTGGGGTGGGGTGATGGAGGAGTAGGGTGGGGTGATGGAGCAGTAGGGTGGGGTGATGGAGGAGTGGGGTGGGGTGATGGAGCAGTAGGGTGGGGTGATGGAGGAGTAGGGTGGGGTGATGGAGGAGTGGGTGGGGTGATGGAGGAGTAGGGTGGGGTGATGGAGGAGTGGGGTGGGGTGATGGAGGAGTGGGGTGGGGTGATGGAGGAGTAGGGTGGGGTGATGGAGGAGTAGGGTGGGGTGATGGAGGAGTGGGGTGGGGTGATGGAGCAGTAGGGGGGGGGTGATGGAGATCAAGGAGGTTAATAACAGATCCTCTAGAGAAAATCCAGAGATACACTTTGGAACATCTGGCTAATTTGTTTTGGCCAAGGATGTAAGTATTTTGCTACAATCATGACTTCTGATGATGACTTATAGTCAGTCATCTTTGTATGAATAAGATATTTACATTATTTGTCATATTTTATAGTCCAGAGACTTCATCACACAATTGTCTTTTGTTAAATGTCAAGTCACCAAAGCCTTCTATATAACCTTTTACATTTACTGTAATTTAACTCAGTCGTTCCCAAATTGGGGCCTGGGGACCCCTAGGGGTCCTTGAGAGGGTTCCAGGGGGTCCCCCAGAGAGATTTGGAATAGTTTAATTTCACAACAGTCGTAATCACTACAACTTACAAGTATAGTCCAATGAGAGAATGCATAAGAACGACTACTCTGATCATATAGGTTTCATTCTCTGTCCCACCTACATCATAGACAGTTATGGAATTCTGGAATAATTCATATCTAACATATCTTCTCAGATTGGGGTCCCTGATGTATTATGTGTCTATTTGGGAGTCCTTGCCACAAAAAGGTTTGAGTAACACTGATTTAGCTGATGCTTTTATACTTATAAACGTGCACAACGAAGCCAGCAAAGAGAGGCAATACGTGTTATTATTCGTCAATCTCAAGTGATTCACTTGCACTTGCATAACTTGGCACGTATAACCAGCATACACAATAGGAAGCTGTTTTTTTTGGGTTGTTGTTTTTTATTACACGAGATACAGTTTGAGTGTGTTGTTAAGTGTGTTGTTCAATATAAAGAACCCGAGCGCTGGCTCTGGTGTCCGCTGTGTGGGAAGGTGATGGCAGATTTCATACAGCCATTGTCAAGCCCCATGATCCAGATTCCACTCCTAACCAAACCACAGCGTCTCACTTTGTTTGAATAATAAAAAGAAGACGCTTGAGCCAACATTGAAAACGACACAAAACAAACATCCACAGTGTTAGTGACACAAAGGATTCCAAAGAATCCTAGACGAATGGATTACATGTTCCTAAACATGTATGACTCGACGAATGAACCGTGTTCACGAGAAGAGTCCGTATGACCGACCCAATTGTGGTATTCACAACTTCGTAAGTGGACATTTTCGGAAAGCTCCAAGTTCACGAGTTGTGACGTTTAAAAAAAAATCGGAAAAGAGGGAATTATTGTAATTCTGATATTTTTTTTTTATTATTATTATATATCGGAGGAAAATGTAACAGCGTCCTCACAACTTCAACCACCTCGGGACCACAAACTCACAAGTTCCATTTGAAGGCATGGAATATCTGTCTGGAATATGTTCATACTTGGCACCAGTCGAATAATCATTAGCAACATACAGTACGCAGATGTTGTATTCAATTTCAATATTGGATATTGTCTCAGTAAAACAGCTTATCAGGGGAAAGCATGGCTCACCAAGCACTTACAAAGATAAATAACAGGACTAGATACCTAGCCAGAATCTCTAATTTTTTAGATCAGTCAGCGATGAAGATTCTTGCTGGAGCTCTCATACAGTGTCACTATGACTATGCGTGTGGCTCCTGGTACAACAGTGCCCCCAAAAGTCAGAAAATAAAACTACAGACATCACAAAACAAGCTAATCAGGGTAATACTAAGGCTACCTGCCCGAACCCACCTTGACCCATCTCACTTTGAGATCATGAGATGGCTTAAGGTGGAATCCCAGATAGGGATGTGCCTAGTTCACAGAATAGTGCACGGGGTAGTGCCAGTGTACTTTAACAACTACTTCAACCGAATCAGAGACACCCACGCATACCAAACTAGGCGCAGCTCAACTGACTTTGTGCCAGTCAGATTCAGGAGCTGTATGGGGAAGGAGTCTTTTCTGTATTCAGCAGCTGTCTATTGGAATAGTCTGCCCAGTGAACTGAAAATCATAGACAATGCCGTTAGATTCAAGTCCAGCCTGAAGACATGGCTCAAAAGGGACTATACTTGACCTAGACACTTAGCCTAAGGCACCCTTGCATGTTGTATGAATCTGTATGTATATAAATGTTAAATGGTATATGTGATGTGTTGTGATGTCACGTTTTGTATGATGCATGTTTTAAGCATCACACTCCCCCACCCCCCTACAAGGACCACAATGGAAATAAGCTCTGAGCTTTTTTGTGTTCATCCTTGGCAGTATATCCCGACTGTGCTCTTCTGTCACATGTTTATTTTTATATTGTCAAATAAAGTCATTCATTCATTCATTAGAACCCAAAGGCTGTGTTACATTACATTTTCTGTTTTGGCTTACGGCTAGGGATGTCCCGATCACATTTTTTTGCTCCCGATACCGATCTTTCCCGATCCGATCTTTCACATTAGTAACGGATTTAAAAAAAATAGAAAATAAAATTATAAAAAAAAAAAGATTATTTAAATTTTTTTTTCTCCCATCCCAATTTCGCCTTGCCTATTCTTCCTTCAATTCTCCCCTCCCCTGTCTCGAACATTGCTAGACTATGCCTCCCACTGGTCGGCTGCAGGTTGACGATATCCAGGTGAAAAGTTAACTTCATTCAAGCGAGGCATTGCAACCGGAGTAATCTAAAAACTCTGCCTCCAACCTGCTGCTTCATGAGAGCAATGGTGCCATCGTCTGTAAAAATTAGGTGACTGCAAGTTCTGCAACTAGTGGATGTCCCTCATCCTTGACATAAATAATTTGATGTATAATTAAATCAAAGGAAATGCGTTTGTTTTGGCAAAATTCTTCTGCTCTGTGTGACAATAAATAAATGAATGATGATATGCAATTTAAAACCAAAACTAAGGCCTCAGTATGAGTTTAAGACGTGAACATGGTCATGTTTGTTGAATTAAAAAAAAAGTAAAAAAGAAAAAATCCGATCATCTGAAAATCACGTGATCGGATCGGGACATCCCTACTTACGGCCATTTTTTATTTAGGCTATGAATATAGTCAGCTCAATCTCAGCCTGGATATTCATGACTCCAAGCATTATTTGAAGATTAGTTACATTCACCAAACCCTGTACCCTTTATCACCTCTGCTGACACCGAAGCCCATCCTCATCATCAACCCCCTTGACCTGAGAGCAGCCTTCGATACCGTGAGCCACAACATCTTGCTCACTAGACGTGAAGACCTCGGTATTGAAGTCACTGCAGTCAGTTGGCTCCGGTCCTACTTATCCAACAGGTCACACTTCACTTCACTTCACGTCACAACCACAACCCACACATGTCAAACAAGGTGTTCCCCAAGGTTCTGTACTCAGCCCACTCCTTTTCATCATCTACTCATCCTTCCTCTTGGTCAAATTATCCGCTATTTCAACCTGGAATTCCACTGCTATGCCGATGACACTCAGATATTCCTCTGCACCAAATCCGCCTACAACCCACCCCTCTCTCACATTAGCCCCTTTTACACAGCCTGTTCAAGGCGAGAATCTTGCACCATTATTCTGCCTCGCTCTTCTGCATGGGGGTCATTGTTAATCCGGCATTAAGCCGCCAGCAGAGGCAGTCACATTGCTGGGGTGGGTTTGCCCAAGTGTCTCTGTCAATGGGACTGGCGGAATGCCGGGATAGGGCTGTGATGTTTTGATGATTCTGTGGGAGTTAGCTTGTAGGTTATATCATAACCACAACTAAGTGGAGCGCTGCCCCATGTCACTATCCCTACGGGAATATTGCTCCATCCAGCTATCGGTTGTCGCATGAAAGGTGAGACAGAACAAAGGTTGACGTCATGATATAATAATCATAATAATAATAGGCTACATGTCTAATTAAAACTTTTACTTGAATGAGTTTTGGTAAAAATCTCACTGTATCAACTGGCTGCCGTGGACTCATACACCAGTCTCAACCCTGAGGATGAGGAGCAATTGTTGAGGTATAATCAGGAACATTCTAAATTCCTATGGAAATATATAGTTTGTAATTAACTACCTAAACTTCACGACCCAAAGTAGTTAAATACTGAAAAAGCTACTGAGATTTGAATGTTAAATTACCACCCAACAACTGGAAATTGTAGTTAAACTAAAATTGAGTAGTTACTCCCCAACATTACCAATGAGCCTATCAGGGTAACCCAGTCAAGTCAAGAGTTTTAATTGTCACGGCATACAGGTATACAATGAAATGCGGGTGGTCTTGCCCACAACGATGTGCAATACAGTGGTACATATAATAGAATCAAAAGAAGAAAACAACATTGTGCAGTAAACAGGTAACAGGTAACATGGAGTGACATCTCGGTATCTGTACATAGTTATTTACAGAGCATATGGGACATGCTAGTTAGCTTTGGTAGTGCAATACACTGTTCCTGTTATTCTAATTTAAAGTGTCCTTTCCTTTGGCCATAAGTGTGCGTGTGTGCGACATGAGTGTGTGCCCGCTCATGTTAAAGTGTTAAGTGGCTGCTCGTGTGTGAGCGTGCACAGTGTGCGTGTCGTGTGTGTGTTCATGTGTGCTTGTGTGTGGTTAGTTCAATGTTCTGAGCACTCAATGTTCATTGTTCATGGCTCTGATGGCCTGGGGGAAGAAGCTGAGCCTAAGCCGCTCTGTCCTAGTAGCTGGGGTTCGCAGGCGTCTGCCTGACCTCAGCAGCTGAAACAGGCTGTTATTGGGGTGGTGAGGGTCTTTCATTATCCTGCAGGCTCTGGATTTGCACCTCTTGTTGTATAGAACCTGCAGGGGGGGTAGTGCAATACCCGTGGTACGCTCGGCTGAGCGCACCACTCTCTGTAGGGCCTTCTTGTCCTGTGCCGTGCTGTTTCCATACCAGGCAGTGATGTTTCCGGTCAGGATGCTCTCTACAGCTCCTGAGTAGAAGGACTGGAGTATCTTTCCCGATACTCTGAACTTCCTTAACTGTCTCAGGTGGTAGAGGCGCTGTTTCGCCTTCTTTACTACTGTGTCTATGTGTGTTGACCATGTCAGGTCCTCTGAGATGTGGACCCCCAGGTACTTAAAGCTGCTCACCCTGTCCACGGTAGCCCCGTTAATCATCAGTGGTGTGTGCGTCTCCTGCTGTCCTCTCCTATAATCCACGATCAGCTCCTTGGTTTTACCAATGTTCAGGAGCAGGCTGTTGTCCTGGCACCAGCGTTCCAGTACCTCAACCTCCTCCCGGTAGGCCTTCTCGTCGTTGTCCGAGATCAGCCCCACCACCACTGTGTCGTCTGCGAACTTCACTATGGAGTTGGAGCTGAACTTGGCCACACAGTCGTGTGTGTAGAGTGAGTACAGCAGGGGGCTCAGAACACAGCCCTGGGGGGACCCGATGCTCAGGGTGATGGTGTTGGAGGTCTGACCCCCCACCCTGACCGCCTGGGGTCTTTCGCTCAGAAAGTCCAGTACCCCAATACATTATGTAATATCTTCAAGGAAGCAAATTGGATATCTGAAATGGTTTGATTCTGTTGATATCCAGGGGGATAGAAGATGTAGTCATCATGTTCACAACGTGTTCCAATGTGCTCGGATGAACCGCTAGACTAAAAATTCTCCATCCGGACGACATTAGATGTGACACACAGTCTGGAACAGGGTTTCAAAGGGTAGGCGATACTGCCACCTAGCAGGATCTGGCCGGTATTGCACTCTCGGGGTCTCAGTATGGCTTTCAACGGTAACATAGAGGTTTGTGAGACTGCATAGAATATTAAAATCGGGAAAAAAAAGGAAAAACGATCTAAAAACTTAATATTACGTGTTTGGCACTCAACGGGTGGCGAGCAAACATGTAATATTAGTGATTGGCCATGAATGAGTTAACACATCTGGCGCTAATAACGTCGTACAACATGTTTCAAGGTCATGCTAACTCTGCCAAACCAC
Organism: Notolepis coatsorum; assembly: GCF_963971535.1. Taxonomy (NCBI): domain Eukaryota; kingdom Metazoa; phylum Chordata; class Actinopteri; order Aulopiformes; family Paralepididae; genus Notolepis; species Notolepis coatsorum. The sequence goes on along the minus strand of NC_140170.1, from coordinate 91,080,708 downwards.
GGCGTACAACGTTATTGATATCATATTTAATTTTTTCGCCATGGTATTCATAATTCCCTCACCCAGCCTCGGCTGATACAGTGGGAGCCTGCACAACTCTGCAACGCTTCAATACTGCCGCCTGGTGGATGATCGGCGAGTTACAACCGGAAATTGATCTCTGGTGATCTCCGTGCATCTGGAAAATGCGTCCGGCACTCACATATTGTTGCGGGACTCTAGCCACACATCCGTGTATATGGATCGCTGCCATAACTCAATAATCGATATGATTTGGGCGTTTATTATTATTATACAAACCGGAAATGGATCTAGTAGATCGCCGTCAAATAAGTGGGATCTTTTTCCTCCAGTCTCATTGGCGAACGGTAAGAGGACAGTAACGATATTTTCAGCGTGTTTGTTTATTATTATTAATGCAAACTGCTCTGATCAATATATCACCCATACTACATAAAGCATTTACTGACGATCACGGAATTATAAACGACCCCACCCACCCCCCCCCGTTCATCCGCGCATGATCGGGTCATAACGTTTAGGATCATGTACAGTTGACATTTTTAATATAGCGTGTATTGGCAACAAACGGCAGTTGATAATCTATATATGCGTTTATGCCTATAAATCACGTTCTAGGAATTACTGCAGAAAACGATAAAAACATATTTATATTCTAGACGGTATTTTCGTATGAATCTATGAATGAAAAAGTATAACGTTCCTACATCCTGAACGATAGATAATCGATGTTGAATGGGCCATAGTAATGTCAATTTAGCAATACAATTTAAAAAGTTATAGCCCTGCAAAGAAGGTAAACATCTCCATAGGCTTAGAGTGGTGGCAGAGAGTGGTATGAGACGGGCAAACTCTGTGGCAGTGAATGTATTAATAGTGAAATCCAAGGCAATAACAATAAACAATAACAACCATCAATCAGCACCATGGCCAGGAGTATGCAAATATTTCCCAAAGTACTGAGTTCACCTGTCACTCCCAAAGCAAAAGCTTTTCAACACTTCACTCAGGTCCAACTCATCATTCATCTGTTTGTGGATGTGCGGGAAAAGCAGGTGGTTGAGGTGCTGTTCCATCATAGTAGAGCGAAGGTGGGTCTCCAGTCGATGTTAGACAGAGCAGCAGCAGTAGAGCAGCAGTAGAGTAAGATAGAGCAGCAGTAGAGTTATATAGAGCTGCAGTAGAGTTAGATAGAGCTGCAGTAGAGTTAGATAGAGCTGCAGTAGAGTTAGATAGAGCAGCAGCAGTAGAGCAGCGGTAGAGTAAGATAGAGCAGCAGTAGAGTTAGATAGAGGAGCAGTAGAGTTATATAGAGCAGCAGTAGAGTTAGATATAGCTGCAGTAGAGTTATATAGAGCAGCAGTAGAGTTAGATAGAGCTGCAGTAGAGTTAGATATAGCTGCAGTAGAGTTATATAGAGCAGCAGTAGAGTTAGATAGAGCTGCAGTAGAGTTATATAGAGCAGCAGTAAAGTTAGGTAGAGCAGCAATAGAGTTAGGTAGAGCAGCAGTAGAGTTAGATAGAGCTGCAGTAGAGTTATATAGAGTAGCAGTAGAGTTAGGTAGAGCAGCAATAGAGTTAGATAGAGCAGCAATAGAGTTAGATAGAGCAGCAATAGAGTTAGATAGAGCAGCAGTAGAGTTAGATAGAGCTGCAGTATAGTTATATAGAGCAGCAGTAGAGTTAGATAGAGCTGCAGTAGAGTTATATAGCATGTATTGGCAACAAACGGCAGTTGATAATCTATATATGCGTTTATGCCTATAAATCACGTTCTAGGAATTACTGCAGAAAACGATAAAAACATATTTATATTCTAGACGGTATTTTCGTATGAATCTATGAATGAAAAAGTATAACGTTCCTACATCCTGAACGATAGATAATCGATGTTGAATGGGCCATAGTAATGTCAATTTAGCAATACAATTTAAAAAGTTATAGCCCTGCAAAGAAGGTAAACATCTCCATAGGCTTAGAGTGGTGGCAGAGAGTGGTATGAGACGGGCAAACTCTGTGGCAGTTAATGTGTTAATAGTGAAATCCAAGGCAATAACAATAAACAATAACAACCATCAATCAGCACCATGGCCAGGAGTATGCAAATATTTCCCAAAGTACTGAGTTCACCTGTCACTCCCAAAGCAAAAGCTTTTCAACACTTCACTCAGGTCCAACTCATCATTCATCTGTTTGTGGATGTGCAGGAAAAGCAGGTGGTTGAGGTGCTGTTCCATCATAGTAGAGCGAAGGTGGGTCTCCAGTCGATGTTAGACAGAGCAGCAGCAGTAGAGCAGCAGTAGAGTTAGATAGAGCAGCAGTAGAGTAAGATAGAGCTGCAGTAGAGTTAGATAGAGCTGCAGTAGAGTTAGATAGAGCTGCAGTAGAGTTAGATAGAGTTAGATAGAGCAGCAGCAGTAGAGCAGCAGTAGAGTAAGATAGAGCAGCAGTAGAGTTGGATAGAGGAGCAGTAGAGTTATATAGAGCAGCAGTAGAGTAAGATAGAGCAGCAGTAGAGTTGGATATAGCTGCAGCAGTAGAGCAGCAGTAGAGTAAGATAGAGCAGCAGTAGAGTTAGATAGAGCAGCAGCAGTAGAGCAGCAGTAGAGTTAGATAGAGGAGCAGTAGAGTTATATAGAGCAGCAGTAGAGTTAGATATAGCTGCAGTAGAGTTATATAGAGCAGCAGTAGAGTTAGATAGAGCTGCAGTAGAGTTAGATATAGCTGCAGTAGAGTTATATAGAGCAGCAGTAAAGTTAGGTAGAGCAGCAATAGAGTTAGATAGAGCTGCAGTAGAGTTATATAGAGTAGCAGTAGAGTTAGGTAGAGCAGCAATAGAGTTAGATAGAGCAGCAATAGAGTTAGATAGAGCAGCAATAGAGTTAGATAGAGCAGCAGTAGAGTTATATAGAGCAGCAGTAGAGTTAGATAGAGCAGCAATAGAGTTAGATAGAGCAGCAGTAGAGTTAGATAGAGCAGCAGTAGAGTTAGGTAGAGCAGCAGTAGAGTTAGGTAGAGCAGCAGTAGAGTTAGATAGAGCAGCAGTAGAGTTAGATAGAGCTGCAGTAGAGTTAGATAGAGCAGCAGTAGAGTTAGATAGAGCTGCAGTAGAGTTATATAGAGCAGCAGTAGAGTTAGGTAGAGCAGCAATATAGTTAGATAGAGCAGCAGTAGAGTTATATAGAGCAGCAGTAGAGTTAGATAGAGCAGCAATAGAGTTAGATAGAGCAGCAGTAGAGTTAGATAGAGCAGCAGTAGAGTTAGGTAGAGCAGCAGTAGAGTTAGGTAGAGCAGCAGTAGAGTTAGATAGAGCAGCAGTAGAGTTAGATAGAGCTGCAGTAGAGTTATATAGAGCAGCAGTAGAGTTAGATAGAGCAGCAGTAGAGTTAGATAGAGCTGCAGTAGAGTTATATAGAGCAGCAGTAGAGTTAGGTAGAGCAGCAATATAGTTAGATAGAGCAGCAGTAGAGTTATATAGAGCAGCAGTAGAGTTAGGTAGAGCAGCAATAGAGTTAGATAGAGCAGCAGTAGAGTTATATAGAGCAGCAGTAGAGTTAGGTAGAGCAGCAATAGAGTTAGATAGAGCAGCAGTAGAGTTAGATAGAGCTGCAGTAGAGTTAGGTAGAGCTGCAATAGAGTTATATAGAGCAGCAGTAGAGTTAGGTAGAGCAGCAGTAGAGTTAGGTAGAGCAGCAATAGAGTTAGATAGAGCAGCAGTAGAGTTATATAGAGCAGCAGTAGAGTTATATAGAGCAGCAGTAGAGTTAGGTAGAGCAGCAATAGAGTTAGATAGAGCAGCAATAGAGTTATATAGAGCAGCAGTAGAGTTAGGTAGAGCAGCAGTAGAGTTATATAGAGCAGCAGTAGAGTTAGGTAGAGCAGCAATAGAGTTAGATAGAGCAGCAGTAGAGTTAGATAGAGCTGCAGTAGAGTTAGAAAGAGCTGCAGTAGCCACAGTAACTTGTCGACACTTATTATGTTTATTTATTCTGGTTTTTGCTAATGCATGTACAATAATAGTGAAATAATTATAATTACATCAGTATAACTTGAAACAAGCTATATGGTATCTTTTTTACAAGCAGTAACAAGACAAACGGAGCTGAGACTGAGCAGAACATCTGCTTATACAGTTTTGGTTTGGTGCCTAGTTTGATGTAAATTAAGGTCCCACCCACTCCTAATGTAAATTTGATCGTTCTCCATAAGCTCACTCCTCGAAACCTGTAGAACAGAAACCCCAAATCCCCCCATGGAAATCCCACATATCTCACTGACCTCCTCTAGGGGGCTATCGACCATCTCTGTCCCTCAGATCCACCCACGTCTTCTCTCCAACCCCAAGTCCAACATTCATAGTTTTGGGGACAGAGCCTCCTCCAGGGCAGACAGTTTTTCAATCCCACCTCAAGACCCATCTCTTCTCTGTTGCCTTTTCTTAGCCCCCCATCCACCCTTGTGTGTTTGTCTGTTGTTTGTCTCACTATCACCACCACCCCTTAGTGTAAAGTTAGTTCTAGAAAAGACCCAATATAATTGTATTATTTTATTATTAGGGGTCTAAGCAGTGAAGCTAATGGAACCATAGTGTATCTGTTAGGATTCTTCTTCTTCTGAGTATGTGGTATCTGAGGCTTAGTAAACTAAACAAACCAAATTTGGCAGGTGGGTTCCTATGGCCCCCCACTACTGGGGCAATGCACCTATGTCAGCTGCACAGCACTATAACAAATGATCAAACCTAAAAGGCCATAACTCCAAATCCGTAGGTCAGATCAACATTAAACTTAAAATTACCATGAAGTATAAACTTTGCCATGTCCACCATATTGTTGGCCCACCATTTTGACTTTCATGGGGGAACAAAATTCAGCTTTTTAAATATTGGCCCAATCAACACCAAATCTATTACAATTTATTATTATATAAATGTATATATAAATATATACATTTACATATACATAAATGGTGATACATAAAGAGATGGGCCCAATCGGATAAACAGAATTGCCGCTGACAACCATCAAACTTCCTGAACTTCTATGAAGCATGTCTTTTTGCACAAAATTAGCCATAAGTCATTAACATTTTATACAATCATCATGATATTCAGTAGATATGTTGGATCAATTTATATGAGGACAAAAGCATTAAAAAAATATCTCCATTGGGGGTGCAATAGTGCCAAACTATTATAAAAACAGGCTTTCTATGCATGAACATTAACGGTGCACAGGTCCAGTCCTTTGCCAAACTAGGCCTCCTCAAATATGGGGCCAATAGACCTGATGGTGGCACTATAGCAGCAACCTAAAGGTCAAATATTTTAATAACTTACAAATCAATGGTATGAGGTCTCCAATCTCCTGAGGTTGTCCTCCAGAATGAGATGAAACGTCCATACGCTGGTACCAACGGTCAATTATCAAGTTCATCACTGTTGTTTTCACTAAACTTCACCAAATCCCAGATACCAGCTGAAATTAGTGTGATTTCTTTTCAGAATTCTATCACCAACACTTGAATTATTTATTATTGAAACAAACAAAAATACCCCAGTCTGGCACATGTGACTTCATTGCCCCAAGTTGTAAGAAGGTGTGTAGAAGCCCATATCATACAGTGGCCTAACGGTTAGAGAAGTGGCCTTGTGACCAGAAGGTTGCTGGTTCAACCCCTATGAAAAATCACTCAAACTCTACAATAGTTTATAGTTGTCCCCCTGTCCAAAATCCATCATGATAATGGAGCTCAAATCAGTAACCTGTAAAGGGACTTTGAGTCCACACAGTGCATGAAACCATTTGTATCAGAAACTGAGCTGTTTGACATCCTTCTCCTCTCTGCCCTGACCTGAAGACACACCCACTGTCACATTAATTTGATGTGTACTGTATGTGATGTGGGGGTTGCCAGAGAGTGGAGATTACTCAAGAACAAGTTTTGCTTGTTTGTACAGTGTCCCCCCCCCCCCAACCCCCTCCAATGTACAGTAAATTACCTAGTATGGTTGTCAATATTCCAATGTACAGTTTTGCTTGTACAGTTGTACAGTGTTCCCCCCCCCCCCAACCCCTCCTACCCAACCCCTCCCACCCAACCCCACCCAACCTCCTCCAATTTACAGTTTTAACGTCAAATGTATATACTCCCTTTTCTGGACTCTTTTTGTATCACAAACAGTACTGTATTTGCAAATCTGGTATGTCATAAATGTATAGATGTAGCAGTACTGTCTATCTGTATGTCAGTATGTCATATATGTCCTGATGAATTGAAAATGGGGGACCCTGATGTAAACAAGACGAAAGTCTTTCTCTGGTCTGCATCCCCTTAACAATTGTGTGTATTGAGCTGTACTGTATTGTACCCATTCTGCAATCTGTTAATAAAGTTTTCAATCAATCAATTAGATGAGCTGATCAATCTCACCTGTGTGCCCAGAGAAGGGGAGTTGTGTGCATGTCACCAACCCCTACTGTGTGAACACCAGGCCTGGAGTACTATCTTCTCACCAGGAACCGAAGCTTGTGCATAATACTACCCACTACCGTCTGCCACTGTGATTGTTATTTTGTATATTGCTGTTATTTTGTATATTGTATTGTAACATTGTTTATTGTGAGAGTGGGTTTTAAGCAGAGCCCAATCGCTGAACACAGGAGAGGAGAATGGAGCGTTTCAAGGGGTTTTAATGGTATTCCCAAGCAGGCAAGAATAGGGGTATGAATAGGGGGATAACGGGGGCAGGCGCACTCCAGTGCCACTGCAGACGGGAGACACGGTTTCGTGTTTGAGAGAGGGAGCTGGAACTCCTCGGTAAGCTCCAGGGGGGTCCAGACAGGAACACGCTGGCATGGATGTCTTGGGCACAAGAGAGGGAAGTTAGTACAGGGATGATCACACGGGGATGCCTAGCAGGTCTTCAGACTGAGGCGTTGTACCTAGGTAATGATACTAACACCACGACGACTTCTGGTCAGCGTCGTCCGGTTGAAGTATGGTCCTCATCATCAGGGGATGGGATACAGCTGTGAGGAGTGAGGTGCCTGACAGCGTGTGAATCAGGGGATGAAGTGCAGCTGGGTTGAGTGACGGGAGGTGAAGGGATGCTGACCATATAAGGGCGTGAGGCTTCCGTGGTGGAAGGAAGGGAGGATGAAGAGGAGTGCGTGGTGGGAGGAAGGGAGGATGAAGAGGAGTGCGTGGTGGATGGAAGGGAGGATGAAGAGGAGTGTGTGGTGAATGTGAGGGGAGAAGGAGGGGGAGTGAAGTACGCTCTCGCCGTGATTATGACAAGTATAGTATCTTATGTTTCTGTATAGTATTTTATGGGTCTTGTATAGTATTTTATGTTTCTTGTATAGTATTTTATGTTTCTGTATAGTATTTTATGTTTCTCTTTTATTACCTGTGTGATTTTATATTCCACTACTGCACCTTAAGTTTGAGTCCCAAATCTTGTTGTATGCAAATATAATGATAATAAAGTACAATCTAATCTAAGCTTGTGCATAATAATAATGGACAATAATTGCCTGGTAGGAACAATAGTGAGTGATTAAAGCCACAATCTATGATTCCGGAATTTATCTGTATTAATAATAAACAACAATAATAAATGTTTAACTAATGTAGTTAACTAACTGTTCTTCTACACTGGCAAGTTAATGTCGATTTTTGAAATCCATCCATCATATTTCCTTTAGCCACCATCGGGTAAAACTGAGAACATGATATCTCAAAAAGGAATAGCCTGATTGCCATAAAATGTGCTGTGCTCATTCATGACCCAATGAGGAAGACACCTATAGATTTTGGTCATCCCATCATAAGCTCCATCATTAGGCCAAACTGACATCAAGATATTTTTACTTTTCCCCTAGCAGCACGGTAATGTATAATGCCACAATACCCAATGCCTAAAGCATAATGTCCAATGCCATAGCACTTAAGGCCTTAAAGCATAATGTCCAATGCCATAGTGCTTAATTAGATTAGATTAGATTAGATTAGATTAACTTTATTGTCATTACACAGTACAAGACAGTGCAACGAGATTTTGTACGTCTAACCAGGATGTGACAATCAACAGTCATTTGCAATATAAAACACATGAAAAATATACAATACAAAATACAATACAAAATATAATAAAAAATAATCATTAAAATAATGTCTACATAAGCTATGGCTATATACACAGGTATACAGTGATGTAGAGTTTTGATTCAGAAGTCTGACAGCTGAGGGGAAGAAACTATACGTGGTCCTGTTGGTTCTGCCTGGGAGGCTGCGGTAACGTGCCCCAGAGCGAGTACCACACAGGCGGGTGAACAGTTGGGGTGAGAAGCGTCTTTGGTGATATTCCATGCTCTCCGTGAGCACAGCTTCTTTTCTTTCATTGATGAGAGGGGGGGGAGTGGGGTCTTGGTGATGCGTTGGGCTATTTTCACTACCCTCTGCAGTGATTTCCGGTCCTTAATGGTGCAGTTGCCATACCAGACTGAGATGCAGGTGGTGAGGATGCTCTCAATCGTACAGCGATAAAAGTTCACTAGCACAGGAGGGGATAGGTGGAGTTTGGCCAACAAAAAGAGGCGCTTGTGGGTCTTCTTGACCAGGGTCGAGGTGTTGGTGGTCCAGGACAGGTCCTCAGAGATGTGGACTCCCAGGAATTTGAAACTACAGACACGCTCAACCTCCTCTCCATTGATGTGGATGGGGCTGTGCGTGCCTGTTTTATTTGTCCTGAAGTCCACCACTATCTCCTTAGTTTTTTTGGTGTTGAGGGCCAGGTTGTTGTTAGCACACCACAGAGCTAGGTACTGGACCTCCTCTCTGTACACCGACTCGTCATTGTTGCTGACTAGTCCCACCACAGTGGTGTCGTCTGCAAACTTGACAATGGTGTTTGAGCCATGCACCGGTTTGCAGTCGTGGGTGAAGAGGGAGTAGAGAAGAGGGCTCAGCATGCAGCCCTGCGGTACACCAGTGCTCAGGATGAGAGTGGAGGACTTGAAGCTGTCCAGTCTGACATGCTGAGGTCTGTCGGTCAGGAAGTCCAGTATCCAGTTGTAGAGGGACGGGTCGATGCCAAGGTCATGGAGCTTGGAGATCAGCTTGGAGGGGATGATGGTGTTAAACGCCGAGCTGAAATCAATGAACAGAAGTCGCACGTACGTGTCCTTCTGGTCCAGATGGAGGAGGGCAGGGTGTAGTGCTGCGGAGATGGCGTCGTCCGTACTCCTGTTCGGGCGGTAGGCAAACTGGTAGGGGTCAAGTGAGGGTGGTAGGCAGGATTTAAGGTGAGCCAGGACTAGCCTCTCGAAGCACTTCATGATGATGGAGGTGAGTGCTACGGGTCGGTAGTCATTGAGGCTCTCTGGGGAGGCGTGTTTAGGGACAGGAATGATGGAGGTGACTTTGAAGCATGTGGGAACTTTTGCCTGGGCCAGGGACAGATTGAAAATCTCAGTCAGGACCCCCGTCAGCTGCCCAGCACAGACACTGAGTACCGGCCTGGGGAGCTTTTCGTGTGTTGGTTTTGCACAGTTCCGCAAACACGTCAGTGGGGGAGAGTGTGAGGGTCAGGTGGTTGGCAGGGGTGGGGGTCTTGATGGCCCTCTCGTGGTTATCCCTGTCAAAACGGGCGTAAAAGTAGTTTAGGTCGTCTGGGAGGGAGGGGTCAGTGGTCAGGGGGTGGCGTGCTTGGGTTTGTAGTCTGTAATGGCTTGCAAGCCCTGCCACATGCGCCGGGGGTCAGAGCCATTTAGATGCTCCTCGACCTTGAGCTTGTGGTCGTGCTTGGCCTGTTTGATGCCCCTCTTCAGATCGGCCCGGGCTAGACTGTAGGCTTGTGGGTCACCTGATCTGAAGGCGATGTCACGTGCCTTCAGCAGCTGGTGGACCTGCCCGTCCATCCATGGCTTCTGGTTAGGGAAGGTTGTGATCAGCTTGGTGGTGGTGACCTCGCTGATGTTGGTGCTGATGCAGTCCAGGGTGGAGGAGGTGAAGGTATCAATGTTTGTGTGAAAGTCCACTGTGGCCTCCGCAGCAAAGTTACTCCAGTTGATGTTTTGAAGCCGATGCTGAAGTGCCAGGTCTGCTCCCTCGGGCCAGATTTTCACAGATTTAACTGTGGGCTTAATGCCTTAATGCCTAATGTCTAATGCCATGCTTATGCTTAATACCACATTGCCAAATGCTATAATGACCAATGCCATAATATACAATGCCATAATGCTCAATGCCAAAATTCCATAATGCTTAATGCCACAATGCTTAATGCCAAAACACTATAATGCTTCATACCAAAATGGTGTCCCAGTAACGAGTAGTGTAAGGAATTACTACCTTCATTTTAGTAATAGTATTACCTACCCCGTCAAAAAACAACTCGTTACTCCATTACTTTGATTTAGTCAAGACCAAAGATGACAGGAACATCATTGTTGATCTGTAATCTATCCAAACTGTGCTCAAGGCATAGGTGGCCATTAATCTCATTGATCTAATGTCAAGAGTCTGGACTCTTGCACTTCTAACAGGATGGAACAGTGCTGCCGCCTCCTCTTCACTTAGGCTACCGTACGTATTTCATGGAGGCAGGTAGAATCATCGACCCTACTGGTAGAACGTAAGAAGAAGTTTAAGAATAAATCATCAGCGCTGTTTCATCCCGTTGGAGTCCAAGAGGAGCCCCAACTTCTCCTACCTTCCACTTCGACTGTCATTGAGGTGTTGCTACCCTGACGTGATCATTCACACAGAGGCGCACAGGCAAAGTAGCCTATGTTGTACCGAACCGACTGACTATAAGAAAGGGAGTAATTCTGAGGTAGTAATGTAACGAGTAACATAATGAATTACTGCTCCCAGAGAGTAATAAGTAATGTAATTATATAACTTTTGAAATGAGTAACGAGGGATACATAACTGTTTTTTGGAGTAACGCACCCAGCACCGAACTCCAGTGTGAACAGGTCCTTGCTCCTGTGGTGGTAACCTGGAGATTAGCCTATTAACTGCATGGGAGGGTTAGGTAGTCTTGGCAGCTCTGCTGGAGAGGATGATAGCAGGGCGCGCTACAGCACGTCTCTGAAACGCATACATTATCCCAAGGAGTGTGGGAATCGGACACAGGATCCAACCCACTCCAAAACACACACTTTGTAGGAGGAACCGAGGAAACCTTAACTTTGCGTATCAACTTTTTCGAGCTTGTAAAATCTGTCATCATATCAGATTATTTTCCTTTCTTTCGAGACAACTGTCAAAATGTGATCTGGTTAATGTAATCTAAGTATCAGTATTACCAAACACACAGTCATCTTATTAGACATGTAGGCCTTTTCTCATGTATGCACACGTGTGTCGACATGCATGCGCATGCACACACACACACACACACACACACACACACACACGCACACACACACACACACACGCACACACACACACACACACACACACACACACACACACACACACACACACACACACACACACACACACACACACACACACACACACACACACCTCCACCTGTTGGTTGCTATCCTTCCGCCTTTCTCTGCACCCATGTCCCTATCCTGTATTTCCTTCCAAACCCCCCCCCCCCCACCACCACCACCGCCACCACCACCTCTCCCCACCCCTCACTGTCCCTTTGAAGTGTGGACCCGGCAGTAAATTCTTGGGCTCTTTTTATGCTTGTTCCCTTTTCGATTAGCGGGGTTAACAAGCGGCTGCAGCCCTGGCTAATGAGACTGTACCTCAGCAGAGGGGTCATCAGAGGTGGGGTGGGGGGGTTGAGAGGGTGGGGGGCAAGGAGGGAGGGTTGATGACTCAGACCTTACAGGGGAAGTTACCCCCATGATGATGAAGAGAGAGATAGGAAGCACCTCAAAAGAACACTGGATGGTAGTAGTGGTAATGAAATGGAATGGAATATTCAATGAACGCAGCATTGCTTTAACGTCGGTCAGAAAAGGTGCGCCGTTGTTTTCAACTCATCAGAACCCATCGCTTTCTATACCGCTTCTCTCTTCTACACACACACACATACAGGCATAGACACACGTATCACACACACACACACGCACACACACACACACACACCTCACCGTGTCTCCAGCACGGGGCCCCCGTGCGGGCCCCGGTCGTCCCGTCCCGCTGGGGACAGATGGGGCAGAGAGAGAGGGGGGCCTCATTAAGGCAGGATGTACCAGGATGCAGTAAAAACTCCTTTTCCTTTCCTCTCCTCTCTTTTGGCTTTTTTTCTTCCTCTCCGCTTCCCTCCTTCACAGCGCCGAGCGCTCCGTGAGATCACTAACAGATGGAGAGACCACTCAGAGCAGGCCCCTCTCTCGCTCTCCCTCTCTCTCTCATATCAGCAGTGTCTTCCTGGAGAAAAAACAACAATTTCACCATTTTTGCCCTTTTAAGTGAGTCTGCTTCCTGATCTCAGAGGAAGGCATCCCATTCATAAAAGCACAATAGAATCAAATAAATGCTACACGTGTCCTTTGATGACGGGCTGAGACAATTTAATTTGATTCCTGAAAAGTTCCTTTCTTATTCGATTTAACTTATTGGCTATATATATATAAACGTTTCATTTGGCATAAAAAAAAACATCTGTAATATGTAAAAAGCATGATCAATAAGCAGAATCGGATTAAAGTAACCTCATCCCCAGGCGATTGTATGCTATGGACACTATGTGAAGGAATAGATTATAGCATCCATATGTTTTGAATAGAATATTGAATAGTGATTGTGAATAGAAAATATTTTTGTGTAAAAAGAACCACCGGTCATGTATTAATATATGCATACATATATCTCTAAAGTAAACTATATTATGACCTAGTGGTCATGTATAAATATATGCATACATATATCTATAAAGTATATTATGACCTAGTGGTCATGTATAAATATATGCATACATATATCTATAAAGTATATTATGACCTAGTGGTCATGTATTAATACATGCATACATATATCTATAACGTAAACTATATTATGACCTAGTGGTCATGTATAAATATATGCATACATATATCTCTAAAGTAAACTATATTATGACCTAGTGGTCATGTATTAATATATGCATACATATATCTATAAAGTATATTATGACCTAGTGGTCATGTATAAATATATGCATACATATATCTCTAAAGTAAACTATATTATGACCTAGTGGTCATGTATTAATATATGCATACATATATCTCTAAAGTAAACTATATTATGACCTAGTGGTCATGTATTAATATATGCATACATATATCTCTAAAGTAAACTATATTATGACCTAGTGGTCATGTATTAATATATGCATACATATATCTCTAAAGTAAACTATATTATGACCTAGTGGTCATGTATTAATATATGCATACATATATCTCTAAAGTAAACTATATTATGACCTAGTGGTCATGTATTAATATATGCATACATATATCTCTAAAGTAAACTATATTATGACCTAGTGGTCATGTATTAATATATGCATACATATATCTCTAAAGTAAACTATATTATGACCTAGTGGTCATGTATTAATATATGCATACATATATCTCTAAAGTAAACTATATTATGACCTAGTGGTCATGTATTAATATATGCATACATATATCTCTAAAGTAAACTATATTATGACCTAGTGGTCATGTATTAATATATGCATACATATATCTCGAAAGTAAACTATATTATGACCTAGTGGTCATGTATTAATATATGCATACATATATCTCTAAAGTAAACTATATTATGACCTAGTGGTCATGTATAAATATATGCATACATATATCTCTAAAGTAAACTATATTATGACCTAGTGGTCATGTATTAATATATGCATACATATATCTCTAAAGTAAACTATATTATGACCTAGTGGTCATGTATTAATATATGCATACATATATCTCTAAAGTAAACTATATTATGACCTAGTGGTCATGTATTAATATATGCATACATATATCTCTAAAGTAAACTATATTATGACCTAGTGGTCATGTATTAATATATGCATACATATATCTCTAAAGTAAACTATATTATGACCTAGTGGTCATGTATAAATATATGCATACATATATCTCTAAAGTAAACTATATTATGACCTAGTGGTCATGTATTAATATATGCATACATATATCTCTAACGTAAACTATATTATGACCTAGTGGTCATGTATAAATATATGCATACATATATCTCTAAAGTAAACTATATTATGACCTAGTGGTCATGTATTAATATATGCATACATATATCTCTAAAGTAAACTATATTATGACCTAGTGGTCATGTATTAATATATGCATACATATATCTCTAAAGTAAACTATATTATGACCTAGTGGTCATGTATTAATATATGCATACATATATCTCTAAAGTAAACTATATTATGACCTAGTGGTCATGTATTAATATATGCATACATATATCTCTAAAGTAAACTATATTATGACCTAGTGGTCATGTATTAATATATGCATACATATATCTCTAAAGTAAACTATATTATGACCTAGTGGTCATGTATTAATATATGCATACATATATCTCTAAAGTAAACTATATTATGACCTAGTGGTCATGTATTAATATATGCATACATATATCTCTAAAGTAAACTATATTATGACCTAGTGGTCATGTATTAATATATGCATACATATATCTCTAAAGTAAACTATATTATGACCTAGTGGTCATGTATAAATATATGCATACATATATCTCTAAAGTAAACTATATTATGACCTAGTGGTCATGTATTAATACATGCATACATATATCTATAACGTAAACTATATTATGACCTAGTGGTCATGTATAAATATATGCATACATATATCTCTAAAGTAAACTATATTATGACCTAGTGGTCATGTATTAATATATGCATACATATCTCTAAAGTAAACTATATTATGACCTAGTGGTCATGTATTAATATATGCATACATATATCTCTAAAGTAAACTATATTATGACCTAGTGGTCATGTATTAATATATGCATACATATATCTCTAAAGTAAACTATATTATGACCTAGTGGTCATGTATAAATATATGCATACATATATATCTAAAGTAAACTATATTATGACCTAGTGGTCATGTATTAATACATGCATACATATATCTATAACGTAAACTATATTATGACCTAGTGGTCATGTATAAATATATGCATACATATACTCTAAAGTAAACTATATTATGACCTAGTGGTCATGTATTAATATATGCATACATATATCTCTAAAGTAAACTATATTATGACCTAGTGGTCATGTATTAATATATGCATACATATATCTCTAAAGTAAACTATATTATGACCTAGTGGTCATGTATTATATATGCATACATATATCTCTAAAGTAAACTATATTATGACCTAGTGGTCATGTATTAATATATGCATACATATATCTCTAAAGTAAACTATATTATGACCTAGTGGTCATGTATTAATATATGCATACATATATCTCTAAAGTAAACTATATTATGACCTAGTGGTCATGTATTAATATATGCATACATATATCTCTAAAGTAAACTTATTATGACCTAGTGGTCATGTATTAATATATGCATACATATCTCTAAAGTAAACTATATTATGACCTAGTGGTCATGTATTAATATATGCATACATATATCTCTAAAGTAAACTATATTATGACCTAGTGGTCATGTATTAATATATGCATACATATATCTCTAAAGTAAACTATATTATGACCTAGTGGTCATGTATTAATATAAGCATACATATATCTCTAAAGTAAACTATATTATGACCTAGTGGTCATGTATTAATATATGCATACATATATCTCTAAGTAAACTATATTATGACCTAGTGGTCATGTATAAATATATGCATACATATATCTCTAAAGTAAACTATATTATGACCTAGTGGTCATGTATTAATACATGCATACATATATCTATAACGTAAACTATATTATGACCTAGTGGTCATGTATAAATATATGCATACATATATCTCTAAAGTAAACTATATTATGACCTAGTGGTCATGTATTAATACATGCATACATATCTCTAAAGTAAACTATATTATGACCTAGTGGTCATGTATTAATATATGCATACATATACTCTAAAGTAAACTATATTATGACCTAGTGGTCATGTATTAATATATGCATACATATATCTCTAAAGTAAACTATATTATGACCTAGTGGTCATGTATTAATATATGCATACATATATCTCTAAAGTAAACTATATTATGACCTACAGTAAGGGCCAGTACAGGATGTATGTCTCACAGTACAGGTCTGGACTCAACACGTATCTACAGCCTGAGGTATCTCTACAGTATGAAAGTATGCAGACATTAACAGCATCATGTCATGCCCTCCTGATCCTCCACATGGGCCCCCCTCTTTTCACTTAACCACTCCTTGGGGGTCCACACTCAGGCAACCCCCTCTCTCTCTCTCTCTCTCCCCTCTCTCTCTCTCTCTC
>NC_140170.1:91044324-91051824 GCF_963971535.1 Notolepis coatsorum | reverse complement strand
ATCCACAGACCTTGTTGTGAACAGTTTCATTAAAAACAATTATGGTGGGTGCACTCCGGTAGAAAATAGTTTCCAATGAAACGAGGTCTGCTGATTATCTTGAGTAACAGTGTTATGATTTCTGGAAAGTGACATTCCTGTTGATTGTCATGCTACACCAGTAGAATAGAAGATGACATTGACCCAGTGTGACACCGACCCAGGATACACAGTTAGTTATTCTTGATCATTATGGGGAAACTTGAAGGTCCAATACGTGATCAATATGGCCCACTACTGGCACACTTGTTGTGATTATTTATTATTGTGCAATGTATTACCTGTGGAATGTCTGTTCTAAATTACTTTACTTAAAAAAAAATCTTCCCCCTTGGTGATGTTTGTAAACACTGGAGTGTATTTTGAGTTATGATAAGAAAGTACAAAAAAACACATATATATATATATATATATATATATATATATATATATATATATATATATATATATATATATATATATATATATATATATATATATATATATATATATATATTCCATATACAAGTCAAACTCCTCAAGAACATCATTCAAGTTCAGTCAAAGTTCAAACAGTTAAGAACACACTTGCCTACAGAGGTACAGCATGGGAGGGGGGGGGGCTGTAGCTCACAACACCAGTGACCTGTGAAGAAAGGAAATGGAGTTTACTTTGTGGAGCTCGGTTTCTCTGGGGGAGCTAATTTATCTGTTTCTCATCTACTTCTGACGTTCACCTCAGACATTCCGCACAAAACACGGCTTCATTCGTTGCGTGTGTTGGGTTTATCCTTCATTGATTTATTCTTTGAATTTTGTTTTGTCATTAGTCTCACTGAAATAAAAGTTAAAATAAAAAGTTCTCGAAAAAGTGCTTCAATCTGATTTGACTGATATTGTAAAACATAACCGTTTTACGAGAAGTAAAGATAAATGAATGAATGAATGAATGAATGAATGAATGAATGAATGAATGAATGAATGAATGAATGAATGAATGAATAAAGAAAGAAAGAAAGAAAGAAAGAAAGAAAGAAAGAAAGAAAGAAAGAAAGAAAGAAAGAAAGAAAGAAAGAAAGAAAGAAAGAAAGAAAGAAAGAAAGAAAGAAAGAAAGAAAGAAAGAAAGAAAGAAAGAAAGAAAGAAAGAAAGAAAGAAAGAAAGAAAGAAAATAAGGAAATAGGTGTTAACTTAAATCAGCCCAAACAGGAAGTAAACTAACAGTGCTACTTTTAATCATATTATTTCCCTTAACATAATTGAATAAATAATATTATGTTATTGTTGAACGCATCACTGCTTAACTCATAAATGTCCAGACACCAACATGGCAAATATGGCAATATGAAAATAATAGACCCATTCCAATTTTAACAGTTTTATTGCTAATTAATGAATAATATATACAAGGAAAGGTCCTCCTGGCTGACAGTGAGACGGTTGCTGTGCAACATACACTAGCTTTTTTTTACCCCTGTAAATATTAGTAATCATTTTTGGAAAGTTGTGTGTCAAGAAAAAAGAAAGAAAGAGAAAGCTTGTCTTAAGATTGTCTTAAGTAATCATCATGAGTTATGCATGTCAAATTGATAAAATCGTGTGCGTGCACCTTTGATTAACTATTTCAGAACCACAACCCGAGACGTGCTGCTTCTATCCGCCTACGCCCTACGGGAACGCGGCGTTCTGTCTAAACACACATACGATGACCGCATTGTGCTGTCTTTGCTTGGCTCAGTGTGAACAATTCAAAATGTTTTTCATTGCGGCATTATTACAGGATTTCTGTGTGAAAAGGGCTTGTGGTGGAAGGAAAAATACAAGTATGTGAGCAATGGCGTTCATGGCACAGCCGCTTGTCTACTCGTACGCATGGTTAAAAGCAAGTATACTGAGATGCTAAGTGTGGAATAGGTCTGGCAGTGCACAGTTTGTTGATTGATTAGTTGGTTGAAAATATGCACTGAAAAGCATAAAGCATTAAAGCTGCTAACATTATCCTCTCAGGTGGAAATATGGCCACAGACACAGGCCTATCAACAGCCAATAGTTTCCTACAATAACCTAAACGCTCTATGATCATTCATTAAATTTCATCAGACATATTTCACAAAATAGAAAGGTCCAACCATTAAAAACATCGATCCCTAACCATTAATAGTAAATGGGCTGTTTTGACGTGAAGCTCCTCTATGACCCGGCAAGGTCACCAACTCACTCACAGCTGTAGCAGCTGCTCACTAACCTGAGCGTCTGTCACTGAGTGATGAAGTTACACAGCACTGGATGACGTGACCGACAACATCACTGGTAAACAGTAACACTGAAGTGGAATTGACCACAATTCATTGACATTGTCCATACATGGTCCAGCCATACTAGGTTTTGACCTAGTCTTGTTTCCGAGACGTGGAGTGATGCTGAATTGTGCAAAGGATAATAAAGTTTATGAACCAATCAGATTTCTTGATTTGAGCTACCCTTTTTTTTATAAATATATGAATATATACAACTATAAATATATGTTTTTTTTTTATATATTTACTTATTTTCTTTCCTTCTATCGCCCCAACCCCCCCCCCCCCCCCCCCCCCCCCACTAAACACCGACCCCCACCCCTCCTCCAACTGTCCAACATAATTGGTTGCCTCCTTGCCGCAGCCAGGTTCCCTAGTGGAGCGCAGGGCTGTGTTTAAGTGAGAGGGTTCGGTGTGAGGAGGAGAAAACGATGGGACATGTCACAACAGGACAGTTTGTAGGCTGCGCATATTTCCTACTGCTGGAGATCTCTGTGTGTTCAGAGCATCCATGCACACACAGACGCATTGCACACATACAAAGCATGCAAAGCACACAGATACACACACAGCACCACAAGCACTAGGCATGCACACAAACATATACACTCATATGCATGCACGCACACGCACACACACACACACACACACACACGCACACGCGCACACACACGCACGCACGCATGTACGCACACAGTCATTTCAATTTTTTCATATGCTGTTGGGACATTGCATAGACTTACATTCATTTCCTACCTCCTTACCCATTAACCTTACCCATAACAACTACAGGCCTAACCTTAACTCGTATCCTAACCTTAAAGGTAGAATCTGTAATGCTGTCAAACAGCGACCTCTAGGCAAACAAGCCCTATACATTGTATTATAGTTTAACTTTATATTACAGCTATATAGTAACTTATAATACTGTGGATTTCTCCAGACCTCTCTTGGCAGAGCCTGAGGTGTGGCCAACAATAGCAACTCCTCAACCCACACATCAGACCAAACCAAAAAGATTTAAACAAGGTGCAGTACGAAGAGGGGCTCTTTTGCCTAGAGGTCGCTGTTTGACAGCCTTACATATTCTACATTTAACCTAAATCTAACCCCTAACCCTAAACTAGCTCATTTACCTTGTAGGGTCCAGCTAATGTCCCCACGACATGAATACAAATCTTGTTTTCATCATGTGTGGGGACATTTGGTCACAAGGCCACACACACACACACACACACACACACACACACACACACACACACACACACACACACACACACACACACACACACACACACACACACACACACACACACACACACACACACACACACACACACACACACACACACACACACACACACACACACACACACGTCACCGGTACATACATATGTGAACAAGAGAACTGAAAGGGTATTTGCTTTTTGGAATGGATGACCACACGAGACACCCTGCATCATTAACCCTTTCACTACCACACTACAAAGGGTTAACACTTTCACTTCCACACTACATAAAGTTAACCCAACTCCATAGTGAAGTTTGCGGATGACACGGTGGTGGTGGGGCTGATCTCGGACAACGACGAGAAAGCCTACCGGGAGGAGGTTGAGGTACTGGAACGCTGGTGCCAGGACAACAGCCTGCTCCTGAACATTGGTAAAACCAAGGAGCTGATCGTGGATTTTAGGAGGAGACAGCAGGAGACACACACACCACTGAGGATAAATGGGGCTACCGTGGACAGGGTAAGCAGCTTCAAGTACCTGGGGGTCCACATCTCAGAGGACCTGACATGGACAACACACATAGACACAGTCGTAAAAAAGGCGAAGCAGCGCCTCTACCACCTGAGACATTTAAGGAAGTTCAGAGTATCTGGGAAGATTTAAAAATGTAATGACCCTCACCACCCCAATAACAGCCTGTTCCAGCTGCTGAGGTCAGGCAAACGCCTGCGAGCACCAGTAACGAGGACAGAGAGACTTAGGCTCAGCTTCCTCCCACAGGCCATCAGAGCCTTGAACACTGAACTCTCCATGCACAAGCACACATGAGCACACACACAACACACACACTGTACACGCTCACACACTAGCAGCCACTTTAACATGAGCACACACACACTCATGCTGCACACGCTCACACTACGGACACTTTACAGAAGGAAAGATCACTTTAAGAATAGTATAGCTTGAGATTGTATAATATAGCATTGTATAGCAGTGTACATAAATACCCAATGCCTCATCCGTAGCTAACAGTGTACTGCACTGCCACAGGACCTGTGGCATGCTCTGTAAATAGCTCATGTACAGATACCGATATGCCTACTTTGTTTACTTGTTTATTGCACTATGTCGCTCTATTGGTTGGACTCTTATATTATATTATTACTTGTATTATGCACATCGTTGCGGGCGAGACCCCCCGCATTTCACTGTATACCTGCCGTGACAAATAAAACTCTTGTATCTTGTATCTCTTGTACCCTTTCACTACCACATTACAATGGGTTAACCATTTCACTACCACACTACAAAGAGTTAATGCTTTCACTGCCACACTACAGAAGGTTAAACCTTTCACTACCACATTACAATGGGTTAACCCTTTCACTACCACATTACAGAATGTTAACCTTTCACTACCACACTACAGAAGGTTAACCTTTCACTGCCACACTACAGAAGGTTAACCATTTCACTACCACACTACAAAGGGTTAACCCTTTCACTACCACACTACAGAAGGTTAACCTTTCACTGTCACACTACAGAAGGTTAACCCTTTCACTACCACACTACAAAGGGTTAACCCTTTCAAAACCACACTACAGAAGGTTAACCTTTCACTACCACACTAGAGAAGGTTAACCTTTCACTGCCACACTACAAAGGGTTAACCCTTTCACTACCACACTACAAAGGGTTAACCCTTTCACTACCACACTACAGAAGGTTAGCCTTTCACTACCACACTACAGAAGGTTAACCCTTTCACTACCACATTACAAATGGTTAACCCTTTCTAGGGCTGACCCCTATTAGTCGAATAGTCGACTAATCGATCGAAAGGAGCCGTAGTCGACTGCCAACCTCTTAGTTGAATGCAAAAAAAATTTAAAATAAGTATTATATATATATCTTTTTCTTTTTTTTAATCATTCTTTCCAAAAGAAAAGAGGCCTAGAAGCCTGGCTACCAGAGGCTACGCATACCAGAGGCTAACTGCCTATGAAAACAGGCACAGAGGCACTGAAAGAGGATTTCACCCATCTAATGAACACACTAGACTAGACAAATATCAAGATGTATCCATCAGTGGACCAATTGCATGCTTTCGCAGAGGACAAGAAGCCTTCAGTCGACTCCTTCAGACATTAAGCACCCCCACAGCCCAAATGGAATGATGAAAAAAAATATTTATATATATATACTGTATATTATAAAAAAAAATATATATATTTTTCATAGTCTACTAATAGTTAGATTAATAATTAGACTATCGGCTAATTTCGTCGACTACAAGTATGTTAACCCTTTCACTATTAACCATTTCACTACCACACTACAGAAGGTTAACCTTTCACTACCACTTAACCGTCCGTAGTTTGGTGGTGAAAGGTTAACCTTCTGTAGTGTGGTAGTGAAAGGGTTAAATCCCTCAATCAGCGTAAGTGAATGGAATTAATTTGGTCTCTATATTGCTTTGTGTATCTCCATCTCCAGTGATTCTGGAGATAGTTATTCTAAACATGTCACGTCTTTCTATACAAGTAAAATATAAATACTACGCGCTGTGCTTATGCAGAGTTGATCTACGATTAATCACTGTGTATTTGTGTGTATATTCTTTGGCGCACTATCCGAGGTGAATATGGAATGTCCCGTGACTAAGACGGGGAGGACGTGACCCTCTTGCGCCGCCCCTGTGCCTCAAATAGATCCGCTATCAACTCTATCTTTAATCTTTCAAAATGTTCAGTTGCTATCGCTATTAGCTCTATCTTTAATTTTTCAAAATGTACAGTTGCTATTGCATGCACTCATCTGTGTTTCACCACACACATGAGTGCATGCTTACCAACTGTCCGTCTGCAACACTACTATCACCGACATCTAAGAAGGGAGATCCCCCCTTGAACGGCCCTTCTAAGGTTTCTCTCCTCCACATTGCCTGTGGAGCTTTTTTTCCCTATTGTTAGGTTTTAGTGAGTTTTTCCTTACCTTCGTGTGGGGTATGTCTGGGAGTGCTTGCATTCTTTCATTTATTTGCATTCATCTAAAAAATGTTTGGACCCTATTGTGTTCTTGTTCTGTTCTTGACTTATTGTTATGTTGTCTTCTTGACTTGTTTAAAGAAGACCTGTACGGCCCATGGGGACATTAACGTGTGTTGTCGGGCCCTATAAATAAATTTGATTTGATTTGATTTGATTTGGTACACAACATGCAGATGCTTAGATCAGCGTATTGCAAGAGTGTCTTGCAAGAGTATTTGGTACTCTTCGAAATATGAATTTAAGGTTTGTTATGACACTCCGAGAGGTGTTTATTAGGTATCCAATGTCGTTGTCATTCACACACACACACGGTATATATATATAGACACGCACGTGCACATGCACACACACACACATACACACACACACACACACACACACACACACACACACACACACACACACACACACACACACACACACACACACACACACACACACACACACACACACACATACATACTGTGACAAGCCTGGTGGTGTTCAGACTCGTCAGGGTTCAAAAACAAACTAATTCAACTGTCCACACAAGCACAATTTCAATCAAGAAAATATATTTATTGAATAAGGCAGAATATAGTCCGATGGGCAATTAGGGTAGTCGTAATACAGTCCAAGGTCAAAACCACAAAACAGGCTCTCGTACAAAAAAAGGATTGTTCAATATTCAGAGTTTGTCTTCCGGTCCAGGGTCAGTACACAAGGCGGTTTCTCAGCCAGTCTAGGGTCCAGTACCAATGAACACCTTCTCGCCTTCACCTCTCCTCTCAACAACCTCTCACCTCGCATCTCAATCTCTCTCTCTCTCTGTACTCGCTCCTACAGTACCTCACCTCCACTCAACAATACTCTATCTGTCCTAGTGTTTTATGTTATGTGTGTCTGGTGTGTGTGTGTG
>NC_140170.1:91039324-91041824 GCF_963971535.1 Notolepis coatsorum | reverse complement strand
ACATTTTATTTTACATAAAACATAAACATAAACATAAAAATAAACATAAAATCCGGGCCACTTATTTGTCAAACACTTACCACGAAGTTGTTGAAATGGTCCAAGTTCTCAGAATTTCAATGGAGAGTATTTACGGGGCACTGCCATGATGAATTTAATGAGACTTTGAGTGAAAATAACACTTTTTAAACAGCCCCCAGTAAACAGACAGACTCTCCCGTTGACATTTTGAGAAGTTGGACCATTTCAACTTCGGGGTAAATGTTTGACAGATAAGTGGCTCAGACTTTAAGTTTAGGTTATAAAATGCTTCTGAGTAAGTAAAATAAAAATGACATACCGTCACCTGGGAGATGTTAATTTGCCCGGCTGTGATATGAAGCAAGCAAAGCGTAGCATACCAGTACCAATACTACATAAGCAAACACAAACCATATATCTTGACAAAATAAAACCTGATTACATTTTGAAATACTCTGCAAAACAGTATGATTGTGCATGACCGATTTAACATACAAATAATATAAAGCTTCTGTTTGTATCTACATTTTAAAACGCTGTTTAAATATCTGGCAAGATAAAGCAAGAACTATTCAACCAGTTCAAACAGTGGACACCATATTCAAATTCATGATAGCCTGGTTTGACACTAATACACACATTAGACAAATACAGCCTGCAGACATCAATTCCTCACAGAGAAATTCCTCATCCGCCTATTAACATGTTCTCGGTGTGTGACTTTACAGATTATTTGGGTCTGTATCATGGTGTGTGACTTTACTCTAGCCACCCAAACTACTGCCTCTTTGCACTGCTGTGGTCAGGCAAGCACTACCGGAGTCTCATGGCCAGTAGAGAGACTCAAAAGGAGCTTCTATCCCCAGGCCATCAGGATGTTCAATGACTCTATGCAACAATAACCCATCCATCTACATTCATTGCACACACATCCACATGCACACACTCACTTTAAACACTCACCTTAACATTCACTTAGACACTTTAAACACTTAACACTACACCATATTTGGTATATTACTAAAATATTTCCACTACATCCCTACCTCACTTTTGCATTTTTGCAAAAGAAATGAAATAGAAACGTAGTTTGTATATTGTATATTTTGTATAGTGTTTGGCCTTGTTCTTTTTACTGTATGAAGCACAATCTCAGGGGACTCATACAGAACCAAGCATTTCACTGTAATGTGCATACCATATTTGTGACAAATAAAACAAAACTTGAATTTGAACTTGAACTACAGATTATTTGGGCCTGTATCATGGTGTGTGATTTTCCAGATAATTTGGGCCTGTATCAGGGTGTGTGATTTTACAGATTATTTGGGCCTGTATCATGGTGTGTGATTTTACAGATTATTTGGGCCTGTATCAGGGTGTGTGATTTTACAGATTATTTGGGCCTGTATCATGGTGTGTGATTTTACAGATTATTTGGGCCTGTATCAGGGTGTGTGATTTTACAGATGATTTGGGCCTGTATCATGGTGTGTGATTTTACAGATGATTTGGGCCTGTATCAGGGTGTGTGATTTTACATATTATTTGGGCCTGTATCAGGGTGTGTGATTTTACAGATTATTTGGGCCTGTATCAGGGTGTGTGATTTTACAGATGATTTGGGCCTGTATCAGGGTGCCGTTGCAGGGTAATCTGGATTAATGTTCACAATGTTTTTGGTGTTGTCATAGTATTTCTTTGAAGTTAGATAATATTCTTCATGGTTTTACCACATTCTTCACATCATATATCATTTATTGACCATCAAAGCTGAAACAGCGGTCTGAGGTTTCAAATGGCAGGAAATAGGCCTATTAACGACGGCACTTTATCAAAAACAATCATTTTACCACAGGTATTTTTAAAAGCAACACCCATGTTGCAAAACATTTGGCAACCTTTTTGATGAATTGCCTCACCTAGCTCACCTGACACCTTTAAAGGTTGCTTGCAGTCTTCTCCAGAGCCAAGAAGATAGATACCAATTTCCTCTCTGTGCGTTCATTAGAAAGCTATCCGGCTGCACTTTAGCCTAGCTTAGCACAATAAATGGAAGCAGATGAGAAGCAGCTGGCCTAGTTTAAAACTCTGGGAGAGGTGTTAGTTGCCCAATGACTAGGCTAGCCGTTTCTCATCCGTTTCCATTAATTTGTGCTAAGCTAGGTTAGCACGCAACCGGATCGTTTTCTACTGAACGTTTTTTACTGAGAGGAAAATTGGTATCTATCTTCTTGTCTTAATCTGGAGAAGACAGTACACAAATGTCCCATAATGTTGGCGAGTTCTTTTAAGCAGTTGTTCTGTTTTGGGTGTGTCACCTAAGTGTGTAAAAAAAATTATTACAGTCATACCTGCATCCCTTGTGCCTCCTGCCTCTTACAGCTATACAGCAAAAAGATCCCCCCGTCACCATTCAGGAGCGCTCTCTCTCTCTCTGCTTTCCTTTCTTTTGTTTAAAGAAGAGGTATGCCAGCCT
>NC_140170.1:90901824-91036824 GCF_963971535.1 Notolepis coatsorum | reverse complement strand
AAAGTTTTGTGTACTCACATTTCTGTTTACTTGTTGCCTGTTTTTTAGTTCCAGCTGAGAGGTAGGAGCTGGAAAACATAATGGTTCCATAGCCTGAAGTCTTATCCAGTACAGGTCCAGAGTTTATAAAAATCCCACTGAAAATGTGTGTTTTACAAAGGTTTTTGTAATGTGTGTACCGGCGTTAATTCGGCATGATTATCCAAAATGGCCGTCCGCTTCCATTGATTCTGAGGCTCGAGTAAAAACAAAATAATTCCCTGTCTTCTTCTGTGTTTTTCTGTTGCAATCAGCCCCCGTGTGGGATAGCGTTCGCTCCAGAATTGAATTGGCTACAAAGGTGGTCAATCATTTTCGCCATCAGAGGTGACTGGTTCATTCAGGACCCGGCCAAACCGGACATGGTCACTTGTCCGAATGGCTTGTCAAATGACGCTCGTTAGATTTTTCGTCTTGTAACTCAAGACTGGAAGCACGCACGGTTGAGTGAGGTGACGATCGAACGGCTGCAAATTTATCTTGTATCGGTTGTTCGGGAAAAACGCAGCCCGGAGCCAGCAGACAAGGGCAAAGTGCCGCGACGTGCGAGCGCATCCAATGCTAAAGTGGTTAATGTGAGCATAATACATAATGTGTAGATTCTCCTTGAATGTGGATAGTATTGTAACATGGTATATCATGTGGATATATAATTGTTAGAATTATATGTTCTTACAAATATATATGGCTTCTTGACAAGGACATGGACAGGAAGTGAGTTTTTTGTAACTTTATTGGCACATACAAAAAAAATATGTATTTCAGCCACGCAAGACATTGTTGGATTTTGACTCATCAGGATCCTTTATCTCAGTCCCCCTGACGACCAGAACAGAGTTCAAAAGCCAAAAGTCTTTGAATTGTTGTTCTATGGGAGATTCAATATAATTGTTTTTGTCTTTACTATTTACACATTCATGTGACATTACTGCAGCATAGATATTATGATAGCCCAGTTTGTCCTGAAAAGAAAGATGTATACCGGTATAACATTATTGTGTATTACAG
The DNA here is from genome assembly GCF_963971535.1 of Notolepis coatsorum. NCBI lineage: Eukaryota > Metazoa > Chordata > Actinopteri > Aulopiformes > Paralepididae > Notolepis > Notolepis coatsorum. The sequence goes on along the minus strand of NC_140170.1, from coordinate 91,035,777 downwards.
TGTTGAGGTTATACATGCGTTATTACACAAGGAGACCAGGCGAACCAAAAATAGAGAAAATAATTAGCTTAGACCTCAGAGGGAAACATGATGATGTTGTAGTTTGAGAACCCCTAATGTAGATGTTTTCTCTCATACACCATTACATGAGGGTGAATAAACACTCCAAAACGTCTTGCATATTCCTTGAACCGATCACGTCCAACAGTGCTGTTTCTTGCCAAGGTGTCTGGAAAGGGGGGGGGGGGGGTGCGCAAGACAACATCAAGACAACATCTGAGAGGAAAACAGAGATGTGGGATTAGGACTGCGGATCTGCTGATCTTCTAAATTGCGGCGGGATTGCTTTACAGTAAGTGAGGCCATATCTTCCTCATCATCACATCCCTCCGAAACCTGCCAGTGATTTTCCAGCCTGAAGGTGACGACACATGGTAGTGATGGTACAGTTTGGCAATGTTGCCTTCAGTTTGGGTTGAGTTTAGCGATCGCTACTAAACCCATCAATCATTTTGGTCTTCATCTATATTGCTCTAAAAAAAAATATTGCCTATATCCATGTCCTGAAGAAGAAAAGGAAACGTTGAAAACGCAGCAGAGGTTGACCCGACAGTCATAATGATCAACAAGACACACTGACCCACGCATCGTGATTATAGGAAGACTCTGTGTCCACAGCCAATGCTTTTGTGACAGACTACACAGTAATAAATGTTATTTAAATGAGGTGTTAGCGAAGAAGGGCATTCACACATAACATTATTCAGCGTAGTATAGTCTCAATGACAGATGAAGGTGATATACCATGTGTGTAGGGTGAGATGTTATGCTAGATAGAGGTATGGTGAGCTGGACAACCAGGGTGGGAGCAAGGCATGCGTTCTAGTTTTTTTACTCAATCGCAATCCAGTCGCATGATTATAGCTGCACTCTCCCGGTAATTGCTCATTTGTTTACAATGAGGTTCACGGGATCAACCAAACATGCGAGACCTTAATGAGGATAATCGGCTGAAGAAAGTATATCCGTTATTGTCTTGGTCCAATGAACATGATAGTTTGTTTGGAAGCGCTGGTAGGACACGCTTGTCCTCCTGTGAGAATGGAAAGTTGGTGTACAGTAAGATGTCTGGTATTTCAAAGAGCTGAATGAATATGCGGTTTGAAAATATAGAATTTAGCCCTCAACCTTACCCCATCGCTGAGTGCATTGTGTCCCTACAGTATGTTGGTTGAGTTACTAAATCTTCCTCTATTGGAATCAGAGTTGTTTTTCTGTGGATTTCCTCGAAAACAACCAATTTCTTTTTTTGTTTTTTTTTGTTTATGACAAACTGCTAGGGGTTGATTATGATATTGGCTGTGTGTTCTACCATGGCTATACAGACTGCATGTTCTTATGGGGCATGTTAACATTAATAATAATTTAATGACATTGGTCCTCATTCTCATACATGTTCGTAAGTACCCAGGGGTGTAAAGTACTTGAGTAATTGTACTTTGTTACAAAACTTAAGTACTGTTTTTGGGGATCTGTACTTTACTTGACTATTAGGTTTATATACTTGTACTTTTACTCAATTACATTTCAGAGAAAAAAAACATACCTTTTACTCCTTACATTTAAAATGCACTTTTGGGGGCGCCAGTTAAGAGGTTAAAAACAGCCCACCCCCATCAATGGAAAATTAACCCGCCCATACCCATGCTGATTGGTCCTTGTGCAAGACTAAAAAGCGGGGACTTTGAATAAACACTTGCTATCAGAAGTCAGAAAAAAAGTTTTAACTTTTACTTTTATTACTTAAGTACATTTAAAAGTAGAAACTTTGTGTGTTTTTAGCCAGATACTCTGACTTTTACTTGAGTATGATTTTGAGACGGTACCCATACTTCCACTTAAGTACAATTTCTGGGTACTTTTTACACCCCTGTAAGTACCTTTGTAAATACCTAGGTAAAAAGTTCATACTAACATATTTACAAAAATCCTCCTCCGGATTCCGAATTTACACTACGAAGCCGTTCGAGAATGCATATTAAGTTCGTAAGGCCTTAATGGATTTGAAAAAATATTCAAAAAGGGTTGAAGGGTTGAAGGTTAATTTTTAATCCTACCAATTGTATTCTTCAGGCCATCCCCCACAACGTGCTGTGAGAGCAGAGCTGGGCACCACAGCAGGTGGTTCCTCTCGCCCTTCACCCTGCTAATGCAAACGCTGGCCGTTACTGTAGCATCAGCCCCCCCCCCCCCCAGTCATCAGCACCGTATAGGAGGTTTGGGAATCAGCCATGTGCTGGCCAATGGGTGAGAGAATAGAGAACACATAGACACACAGACAGATCAATAATCCCTCATAATCCCACTTCATAACCACAACAATAAGTAGCAAATGTTACTTTTCAAGGAAAGCCGTGGTGCATTGTCTGCCAATCGATTGGCAATGGACTCAGGATAATCTCATTGTGTGCTTTTGGGAAAGCTACACCTGATCTTTTAGAAGGCTAAAATACCAAATGTGGAACTATTAAGTACATGTGTGTCATACGCCAGCACCACTATATACTATAATGTGTGTACATTATATGTAGCAACAGTAAACAGACTATGTGTTTACGGGCCTGTGTGTTCGACCGAACAGCCTTTTCCAATTACTGTATGCAAGGCTAGGTGAACAGGACTCGCCTGTGTGTTTGTTAGAGGATGGAGACAACAGATGCTTTTCATTTGGCTGAAGATGTGCGGCGTCGGCCATCCTGTGTAATTTATCTGTTTTTGTTTGGAGCTAAATAAGAGGAGGAGGGGGCTCGCTGAGACATGGAGGGGGTGGTCTTTGTCTTCGAAAAAGAGTCCTCTTTAGCAGAAAATCCCTCCCTCCTTCAGTTACTTAACTGTTCCGGGAAGAAGAGCTAGGAATGGAGAGAGATAGAGAGAGAGAGAGAGAGAGAGAGAGAGAGAGAGAGAGAGAGAGAGAGAGAGAGAGAGAGAGAGAGAGAGAGAGAGAGAGAGAGAGGGTAGTATATTGTTACACCAGCGGAGAGGCTAGCAGAGGCTACAGCGGAGTGACCCTGGAGTTCCCTGAGAAACCCAGACATCTGTTGTCTGAGCGAAGAGGGAGAGAGGGGAGGAGAGGAAGCACTGAGGGGTCTCTGCTACGGCTGTACGCTGCTGACTAATTGGTAGTATGTGTGAGCACAGGGTGAGGAGGGGTGTTTGGGTGACGAGCCAGATAGGAAGGAGGAACAGGCCACCACATTCCCACAGGGTGAGGAGAATGAAGGAGGGGGGGGGGTATAAAAAAGAACAAAAAGAACAGGAGTCACTGCTCCGTGATGTTCCTCCCTTCACCCTCCTCTCTCTCTCCCATCCTTCCACCCTCCCCTTGGCCCTCCGTAGCCCTTCCAGCCCCAGACTCCAGACTATAGCCTAGTCCTTGTAATTTAGATTAATTTCTTCCACATTTTCCTCAGGGATTAGACGGCACCCCCCGCCCCCTTTCCTTTACCCCCCACCGCTGTTGTTTCATTATTGAACTAAGTTCTCCTCCAAGCAAAGCCCCGCCCCCCTCTTCACAAGCACACACGCACACACACAGAAATTGCTCAAATCTGATCCTGTGCTATGGTGTTGCTTATATTGATTTAGCTGTCATCTTTTAGTCATGCCAATTCCCGTTAGTGTCTTCACGAGCAATGTGGCTGTTAAGAAATTCAGTAAATTCAGCCAAAGTTAGTTTTTGAAATGTAAAATGTTGTCATTTAAGAAAGTGTGTTCACCTTCAATTAGTTTGCAACGGTTTCATAAGGCTGAAACATAAAGGGATAGTCCAGTGATGCATAGGCTTCGATTACTTTAGCCTACTGAGTCCTGTCCCATGGTGGCACGGTGGTGTAGTGGTTAACACTGCCGCCTCACAGCTAGAAGGTCCAGGGTTCGTTTCCCGCTTGGGGACCAGGTTTCCGCGTTGCCAGGTACCCAGGTGGGGTATCTCCTGGGCATTTCTGTGTGGAGTTTGCATGTTCTCCCCATGCTCGCAAGGGTCCCCCCCCCCCCCCCCCCCCCCCACTGCCAATTGCGTCCATACTGACACAATTGGCAGTGTCAGCGGGTGGGAAAGCCGGTGGGGTGCATGGGTCCTGGTCATTGTAAACAGCGACTCCTACAGTTCGTCGGGGCGCCTGCACAGCGAGGGAAGGATCTGGAGGAGGTAGTGTGACCTTCCACACGTTACACTCTCTCAGTGAGAGTCCGCGCTGCCAGGTGAAAAGCAGCGGTGGGCTGGCTACACATGTGTCAGAGGAAGCATGTGATAGTCTCCACCCTCCCACACCGACGGTAGGGGGGGGTAAGTGCGCAACGACCAGGAAGGGGATTGGGAATTGGCATAACGACTAACATTGGGATGGGAGAAAAACGGAAAAAGGAGGGGGGAAAAACATAATAATCAAAAAAAAAGATAAACCCAATGGAAAAACATGCACAACAGATCGCTAACGCTGTCGTGTCCCTGACGAAGATGGACAGGAGCATTTTGCTTGGTCCCCGGGGGGGTTGCCCCACACCGACGCCCCTATCTGCTCCCGGCTGCCCTTTGGGGGAAGGACGACGGGATGGGTCAAGTGCAGAGACTCAATCGCATCGGCGACCCAACAAAAATTGCATGTGTGTGTTCCTGTGTGTGTGCCGCCCATCGCATGTGTGTGTCACTGCATGCCGAATAAAGACTTCTTCTTCTTCTAGTTGGAGTTCTTCAGCTTCAGACAGGTTCAGGCGGTGTTCTGAGCTAGCCGGGTGGCTTCAGACAGGTTCTGGCGGTGTTCTGAGCTAGCCGGGTGGCTTCAGACAGGTTCAGGTGGTGTTCTGAGCTAGCCGGGTGGCTTCAGACAGGTTCTGGTGGTGTTCTGAGCTAGTCAGGTGGCTTCAGACAGGTTCTGGTGGTGTTCTGAGCTAGCCGGGTGGCTTCAGACAGGTTCTGGTGGTGTTCTGAGCTAGCCGGGTGGCTTCAGACAGGTTCTGGTGGTGTTCTGAGCTAGCCTGGTGGCTTCAGACAGGTTCTGGCGGTGTTCTGAGCTAGTCAGGCAGCTTCAGACAGGTTCAGGTGGTGTTCTGAGCTAGTCAGGTGGCTTCAGACAGGTTCTGGTGGTGTTCTGAGCTAGCCGGGTGGCTTCAGACAGGTTCTGGTGGTGTTCTGAGCTAGCCGGGTGGCTTCAGACATGTTCTGTTGGTGTTCTGAGCTAGCCGGGTGGCTTCAGACAGGTTCACATCAGAATACAATACAATGTATTTCTGATGCTTGATTCTTATCTCAGACCAACATGATATCTTGGAACTATTTTGAAGACAGGCAGTGTATTAGGCTACTAAGCACTGGGGCCCGGGCAGTCTGAGAGAAGGATCAAGCATTGGAAATACACGAGGACTAGGCGGCTGGGTGGCGCAGCCGTCATACTGACTCAATTGGCAGAGTCAGCGGGAGGGGAGTCGATGGCTGGTAATCTGGTCGTTGTAAACAGCGACTCCTACCGGTCGGTCAGGGCGCCTGCACAGCAAGGACAGGAGATGTCGAGGGTAGTGTGAGCCTCCCACACGTTACACCTCGCCAATGAGAGTCCGTGCTGGCAGGTGAAAAGAAGTGGCTGGCTGACTCTGCATGTATCGGAGGGGACATGCAATAGATTCGTCAACCCTCCCTACGACCGGCCAGTGGGGGGCACATGCGAGCAACGATCAAGACAGGGGAGGGGGGAATTGGCACGACTAAATTGGGATGGGAGAAAAACAGAAAAAGAAGGAGAAAAAGTGGATAAAAAAAAGGAAATACACGAGGACTGTGGAATTCAGTGAGTTGTCTGTCTGAAGCTGCTTGGCTAGCTGGGAGCGCAGGCAGAATTCCGACCACAGCTAAGTCAGCTAATGCCTATGCATCATTTACTCTACTGGAAAGTATTTCATACCACTTGATGAAATAAAATAAATCCAAACTATCCCTTTAAAAACAAATGTTGTTGGGGATGTTGAGACCATAAAGTGGTTTCAGTGGTCAGGGAACAGCAAGCAGCGATTAGTCTGACTGCAAATGAGCCTTAATGTGTACACATTTTAAAGGCAGTTGTGGAGGGGAAGTGGTTGAGCTAAAGGGAAAGGGGGTGGTGTGTGTGTGTGTGTGTGTGGGGGGGGGACATCTGGGAACATGTCAAGCTTAAATGCCATCAACATGTGACATACTGATAAGATGCAAATAAAAGTCAATGAATAATTACAAGTTCTTTTTTACCTTCCATGAATCATTATTATGTATGACATTTATCAAACTCTCTCTCTCTCTCTCTCTCTCTCTCTCTCTCTCTCTCTCTCTCTCTCTCTCTCTCTCTCTCTCTCTCTCTCCCTCAACACTCAAAATGAATAGATTAAGCAATCCTTCCCATTTTGCGTAGCTTCGTAGATAAGTTAGAAATAAAACAACACAGAATCAAATGTAAAAAAAATAAAACTCTTAGATATTGAGCACTTTGTGAATCGTCGCGACAAACCGCGCTGCATCATGTGACTCTCTTTGACCTACATAGAAAAGGTCACTCAGTCAGAGCTAGCATGAAATACGTCTGTAGCCCAATGAATCGAGAGTTGACAAGTAGCCCTGGGCGCCCTAATGAGATCAAAAGATTATGATATATTAGTATGTCAGTTATGATCTGTGAAAGTGCAGAAGTAAATTTGATTTTTTTTCCTTTAAAGTAGCACAGATAAGGTGAACAAGTCCGTTCTTGCTTCGTATATAGATGATTTCTTCACCGGCATCGAGTCTGTCAGAGCGGGTTGGCATGGTCACACAGTGAGAGACGACATTGTTTGCATATCAGTTATCACGTTGCTTTCAAAAACCACGACGGCACCATTTAGAATTGAGCCGTATAGTCCATAAATTGGGTGGATTACAGTCTGATTACAATAAATATAATAGTATTACCAGCCCGGTGGTAGGATTTGCAGTAGAATTATCATTATGATTAAGTCTGTTTCCTCTTTGATGATTCTCGGAAATGTTGTTGAATACTTAACTTATATATCTTGGCTGATGATTACCGGTTAAAGGGGCACTTTAACAAAAACAATGTTGTATTACTTTGCACAACACATGAGTTTGAATATTGCCACCAGTGATGTCATCTGGGTAATTGAAATGATAAAGTAGCAGTCCCTATAAAACAAGGTATTGCTATTTCTTCATCTACATAATTTCATGGAGCTGTAATTAACACAACCCAAGGATTCAATGTATACCTGATGACTGGTGGGTATATTCAAACTAATTTACTCTCAACTGTCAAACTAAATTAATATGTGCAACACCGTTTAGAGTTTTTGGATGTGTGAGATTATGGTGAAGTGCCCCTTTAAGGGAACAACCTCCATTGTTTGGAAGTCCCAACATTTCAAGCCAGAAAACCGGTTGCATCATCAAACCCCAGCTGAACGAGCTCTATACTCTTCAACCTCGATACAGTTTAGAGACAATGATTTAGATGCTGCCAAGTCCTCCTCGTGCCTATTCCTCTGAGGAATCAAATCTACACAGTGCAGATGAGAAAGGTAAACAAACAGAGCACAGCGCTGCGGGCCTATAGCTCAATAGCTCACGGCTACAGGTTCATAACAAGGCCCAGACGTGTGACACAACCAACACACAGTGTGACAGTGAGAGAGAGAGAGAGAGAGAGAGAGAGAGAGAGAGAGAGAGAGAGAGAGAGAGAGAGAGAGAGAGAGAGAGAGAGAGAGAGAGAGAGAGAGAGAGAGAGAGAGAGAGAGAAGGTGAAAATAACCTGTGATCAGCAGTGGCTCGGAGGCAGGGAAGTTATGCCTCAACCATGTTTAACCGGTCATCAAAGGCACTCCAAGCAGCATAAATCTCCCTCCTCCTCCTCTTCTCCCCGCTTCTACCTTCCACCTCCCCCTTCACCTCCACCCACCCCTCCTCATTTCATCCTCCCCCCCCCCTCCTTGTGTTATCTAGTCCTCTCCCAGGGCCCTGTGTTCGAGCTAATGTGAGTAACTGAAGGCGGTAAGTCAACCGCTGGCGGGGCAGTAAGCCACCGGGTTGACAGGTCTGGTCGAACAGGTTCTGAAGGGGAGAGGCTGCTACTTGTTGAGCTGCTCAGCATGACACACTGCCGCTCTGCCCTTCTCCGCGCTCCACACAGACAAATGGCTTTGTGACCGGGGCTCACGTCAAGAGCTGGTTTCGCCCCCGCTAATCCCAACAACAGGGGCTATACGAGATATACGTGACTGGTCTGGGACGTGCTGTATATATGAGCCAAGGCAGAGACAGTGGTGTTGTTGGTCTGACACAAGCAGAAGCTCTCGTAGTCCTTTTGAGGCACATGTCTCGCACAGTCAACTGTATCTAGGAGCTGGGACTCTTTGTTTAGAAAGAGCGGCGTTCTACGCATGGAAACGTGCCTCTACGTTTGAGTGACATTTAGTGGGGAGATGGAATAGATTGAACGCACGCACGCACGCACAAAACTACTGGAGATTTCCATGAGCTTGGAAATCTTGACTTGGTGACATGTGTATCATTATGTAATATATCACGTCGCTCTCTCTTGTGGATTCCGTATACTCTTGGAGTTCATCCTGTACTCATTAATCAAGCGTTAAATCAAGCAGTCGAACGCTCGCGCACAAACCGCGTGTCAAATTGCAGCGAGTGCAGTCGGTGGTGGTGGTGGAGGGGAGGTGGGGGTGGGGGGATGCAGAGATTTCAGTTGCAAGCGTCTGAAACACATAAAGGGACCGGCCGTGTGAATCAGCCAGGGACGGGCTGAGCGGCTGATGATTAAGCGGCCTTGCTCAACACGCTCAGTGCAACTTTCCATCGCATTATTTTTTTCTCACACACTTCAAAGGAGTCGTCCTCCCGCTGTTGGGGAAACATGCGGCGTAGTGTTTCCACGCTGTTAGGAGTCACCGGGTTAACGAGTGGACCTCACCTGTTGAGCAACACCAGACAATTACACCTGTTCCGGACATTAGCAGCGGAATGATGGCGTGTAAAAAAAAGAAATTGGAAGTTTCAACAACAGATACACGGACGCCCCGGAATACAAACTGTAGCGTCACGGAGAGACGCGGGCACAAAGCGACACACGGCTACAGGCACGCGCTGTGCGATACATAAACAGGACGTTTTGTCTTCTTTCGCGGTGCACTTCTTCCCTCATCACATGGTGTGTTTGCGGGCTCCCCGTCCGACGTCGACTCGGGCCACATGGCCTATTTATGGAGCTAAGTGAGAGCAGATAATGATGGCCACTGTTGTCGTGGTTTTTTCTTTCCCTTTGCTGTTTATTAATAGGAAGATATCCAAACACATGACATGGCCATCAGCTGAAATACTGCACACACACACAAAGAAGAGTTTACAGAGGACTAGATCTGTCCATCAGTGGAGTCTTTGTGTGTTTGTGTGTCTGTATGTGTGTACATGTAGTCTGGCGATTGGCCCAGGTATAAAAAGAAATCACTGAATCCTTGACTGAATCAGCGTAATCAGGGTTGAGTCTTTTATTTAATTTTTTTCTTGTAACTTTTTTGTAACAGCTTTTCATTTTTTTACACATTCTCAAAAAGTATGTCATACCCCACTTCCTAACCTCTACGTGATAAAAAACTAACCCATTTATAAAAGTTTAACACGTCATAAAAGTTAAACCATACACCAGAATGATACCATTATTTACATAAGCCCATTAAATTACAACATAAATTAGAAAAATATTTACATGACAAGATACTGGATAAAATCCTATGTTTGTAATTCAATGTCTAATTAGAGACTCTTTTTTTTCTCAGAAAGAATTATATACATTTACGCACGCACACACACACATGCATGCATGCCCATACTCACTCTCGCTCTCTCTCTCTTTCTCTCTCTCTCTCTCTCTCTCTCTCTCTCTCTCTCTCTCTCTCACACACACACACACACACACACACACACACACACACACACACACACACACACACACACACACACACACACACACACACACTCACCCTCACACACACACACACACACACACACACACACACCCACATACACAACACAATCCCCTTGCAGGACTGAATTGGCTGATAGATTGAGATCAACATGGGACTCTATAGTACTGAGACTTGAGGAACATCTAACAAGGTCATAGAATCAATGGTTTATTAGTTTACCAGTCCTCAAATACTTTTTTTAGTTTTTGTTTTTTTAGTAGGTAAAGTAATGATGAAAGCATTGCTATGCCTTTGAATCTACACTGAACACTGAAAAGGCTTATTGCAAAACTGTTGGTTTCCAGTTGAACACACAGACAGACAAACCCTTTCTCTCATCTCTCATCCAGGTCAACAACATACAATATGAAACGTCTCCTGTGAACAAAGCACCGTAACACTGGACCCACTTTGAAGTCATTGTAAAAAGAAAAAAGAAATGAAAAAAATCTAAATGAAAAAATAAAATAAAAAATAAAAAGAGAGAAAGAGAATGAATTGGAATTTCTTCTCTCTCTCTCTTTCCCATATAAAAAGAGTGTCTTCTGGAAGTCCAGTGGGATCTAAACGCCGGGGAAGAGACACAGGAAATCAGTGGATTTGCCTCCAGACAGAGTGGGGGCGGGAGGGGGGGGGGGGGTCGGCTGAGAGGAATTCACAGCCACAGCAAGCCATCTTGAAATGATGTCCTCTAGGGAGAAAAACAAAGTCTGCTCTCTGTTCCTCCATCCTCCCTCTGTTCCTCCTCCCTCTGTCCCTCCGTCCTCCTCCTCCTCCTCCCTCTGTTCCTCCGTCCTCCCTCTTTGTCAAACGGAGTCCGGTTCCTACAGCTGGAGTGCGGTACGGTACCTTGGCTTAGCACCGCGTGTCACAGCGGGTCGCCATGGTCAAAGCTCGCAACTAAGACCAGCCGACAGGCGTTCACTGTAGGTACCGACGCGGGTCGATCACTCTTTGAACAGCAGCCGCTAGTGGCGGGACGACGACATGGACCAATACTCAATGAATACGTTGTAAATTCAACAGTGTGAGATGACACACACACACACACAAACAAATAAAAAATCTAAAGATCTGCTCTGTATAGACCAAAATGACAATACTAAATAGCGAATTTTAAAAGTAGTCCAAAGAAAATGTCAAAGGAAGGGGGGAGATAACGGATCGAGGGCTTCTGAAGTTCATAGGGACTCCGCCATTGGAATTCTCATTTCCGGTGCTTCTCCATTTTGTCGGCGGATTTGTTCACGCTATCGGAGGACCCCTGGGTGTCACTACCGGAGGTCAGGTACGACTTGTCCACCTGCTTAAGGGCCTCGTTCAGGTAGTTCTGCAGCGAGGTCATGGCGGCGCAGATAGCCGGGGAGCCGAAGCCGTGGGTGATGAGGCTGAAGTGAGTCAGGCAGCCCTGGATCCCCGGCTCCAGGATGGGCGCCGGCCGGGAGTTCCCCAGGGGTGAGCGGTCCTGGGTGAGCAGGTCGGTGAACTCCTTACAGATCTGCCTGAGGGGAGGAAACACAACGGACACAATGGTTTTAGAAAACAGGCGATCGAAGTAACACCATCTCTTGATTCAGTACATATCGTTAGCCTCATACGATAATTAGTCATTCTTTGGCCAGATTGAGGTTTCTGCCTAACTGTAATCTCCTCACACTGCTGCATTGCCCTGGCTTAGTGCCTATGTCCTCATCCAATCAGAACACTTGTTACGTTCAAAAATCCCCATCTGCCTAACTCACTCGTGTGACTTGTGCATTTTAACATTACATAGGCAAGATCGCATGACTTAGGCAAGTATAACAACTGCCTTAGTGTATGACATGTATGTATGTACGAGGAATAAATGCCTAAGTCACGACATATTTAGTTTAAAAGTCACCTTATTTTGTTACGCAATGGTTGTTGTGTTTTTGTATTTTTGCAAACTTGTTGATACACCTTGTGGAACTTATTTTCAAAATATAAATTAAAAACTCGTACACATTTGCTGGAAAATGAGTTTTTTCTTCTTTTCTAAAAATCTTGAAAAATTACTTAGGCAATTATCGTATGAGGCTAACGATATGCGAAACTATACATGGTTCGAGAAGATAACGTGGATTGGAATGCGAGTAATGAAACGTACATGCACGAAACTACGTTTCATATTTGTAAGTACAGTACTCTGTGAATCTTTTTAATTGTAGCTACTGTAGCAATAGAAAAAACTTTAACAGGATGAAACATGCTACAGTAACTTTACAAATGAACAAAAGTCTTTCTTGTAAAAATCTGCATGTCTGTCAAGCCTGCTACTTTAAAATAAATTGCCAGAGGCTTTTCTGCAGATGAGAGCCCATCATCTCTAGAGAATATCGTGACACTTACTTGGCAGCGAGGAGCATGTTCTTGCGAGAGTTGACTTCATTGCGTTCCACGTGCGGCCTTCCCAGGTATTCAGAAATGGCTTTAGCAGGGAACTCTGTCTCACAGACGTAGCCGAAGTCCCTCGCTAAGTGAACTGCTTCACCTGTCAGAGGAAAATGGAACAGAGAATCGGGGTAAGACAAACTAGCACAGAGAGAGAGAAAAACAAACAAATACAAACTCCATGTCCTTTGAACTCAAGTATATATGCCATAAAATCAAGAAGGTGACATCTGGGCCTCCAGGTCCCACAACACTGGGACACCCTCATCAGTGCGTGGTCCCATATCAACACTGGCCAGCAGAGTCATTCACATTCAGAAGGCAATGTGTTAATCAATAAATAAAAGTTATCATTATATACACATACAAAGTGTCTCCATGAGCCCAAATATGGGTATGATGAGCAAGGTCCCAACACCCTGCTTAAATTTGATGAAGTGCACCAGTTCAGCCACAGCACCTTATCAGGGGCCAACGCTCCTGTGATGTAGCTGAGCGGCACGTAATAATCCACTGTTCTCAGCCTCCTCGCTCAGGGGAGGAATCGCTAGTGCGATGAATATATCCTCCATATTGAGGGTGACCCGACTCGCATGGTCATAATGGGTTTATGTGGTTAAATGCATGCAGCGAGCGCCCGTGGCGCAATACAGCGAGCTGCTTATTGACAGACACGCACATCATCACTTGAGGATGCAGGCTTTAAGATCAGCCGGCCCTTCTGGCGAGCCGTACTACACGTGATAACAAGCCTTAATTCAGCTTTGAAGGTCTCTAAATAACACCAGCCTCCAGCCATTCTCCTGCACAGAACCATCGGCCCGTTTATAAAGATTAAAGTTGGAGAGGGGGGGGGGGGGGGGGGGGTATTCCACTTCAGCCCGGGGCAGGTGGAGGTGATTAAAGTGATATTGCGGACATGGTGATGAGTCATTGTCTAGCCGAGGTATGACTGATGAGGCTGTTTTAACATTAGAGCCCGTGAAGAGAGAGAGAGAGGGGGTTTGGGTGTCTTTTGTCTGTGTGTTAGAACAACGGGGGAGAGGAAGAAAGGTCTGAATTAAAGCCTGTGCCCTCAAGAAGGAGAAAAGATAATAGTGGAGGTCTGGAGTGACGTTATACAGACGTGCCATGGAGATGTTCACTCAAATGAGATGGTAGACGATGAATCCAAATTAGAGGGGTCTTTGTATTTTGTATTTTTTCAACTTGTGTGGGCTATATCTGACGATGTGAGTTATGATAGGCAAGAATAGAATCCATTAAGGCATATTTTCGGATGTTTTTCAGGTCTTGGTCCAGATGCTTGCTAACCTCAAAATGTCACAGAGCGAGTCGCAGAGGATAATGTCATGTCTGCCTTGATAGTCAGGGACAGAGGCAAGCCCGTCTGTGTGATTCAGACATCGGCTCAGCCACAGTTGTGCGAATGGCCAAAATGGAGGGAATCACCATGGGAATGACAGATCAGCTATACAGCTGCTACTGACAGACTAGTAAACGACGCAAGGCGCCTCCATTACAGTGCATTAAACTTAATAATAGTGTAACAAATGCGTACTCACTATATATCAATAGCTCAAGGATTATAGCAGTGGTTCCCAAACCTTTTCGGTCAGGTCTCCCTTGCGTAAAAAAGAATCCTAACTTTCTCGCAACTTTTATTTTGAAGGCAAGATTGCACCGACCACAGTATTGTTTTATTGTTTTATTGTGGATCCCCATTAGTCTACACCAAAGTGAGACTACTCTTCCTGGTAGATATGAAGCCAGGAACGCTTGGTTTGGGTGAGTCAGCTTTTCTTTTCATTCCTGACAGCTACCTAGCTCACTATCACAGGTGATATAACTGATCGTGTGTGTGGGCGACCTAGCAACAGTGTTTGTTTACAGCTCTCATTGATCAACACATTGGATTTAAATCTGAATACATTTCGTTCCGCTCTGATTTTCTTTGTTCCACTAGTCTTGCATAGCCAGACCTCTCTCCACACTGTGTTAGCACTGTGCCAGCATTCTACTAGACTAATGGAACAATCATAGAACTATATTATAAGGGAACAATGTACTGCAATGTACTGAACAATAGCTGCTACTGTATGGTAGCGAGGCTGTACATGTGTACAAAGTCACTAAGAACATGGTGGACACTGTACCTTCTACTAGAGCAGTAAGCAGAGTGACGTTAGCTGCCTTCCTCCGTCCAGCCGGCAGATTCAGACCGATCTTATCAAGCTTCTCTCTCAGAGACCTGCCACCGTTCTTCGACTTGGCTCTGTAGAACAGGAACAGAAACAGAACACTTTTTATTAGCTTAGAATAGAATAGAATAGAATAGAAATACTTTATTCATCCAGAGGGAAATTTGGCTATGGTTATGCTTATGTTTTTTTTTTATTACCAAATAGTCAAACATAGATTACATAAGATCAGTTTGTTCAGATAAGTGCGTGTACATTTTTGGAAGTTCATGAAAATGTGTGAACTCAACTATCTTCTAGACACACTTCTTTATAAACACATTATTGTTTATAAATGAGTGAGACAATAGATACAATGGATGTCTATAGTTGTGGACATGTCCACCGTCGTCTTTGATCATATTCCCCTTTCAGCCCGGGTGTCCAGACTTCCTAGTGCTTTGACAGGAGGCTTCATCCAAAGCACTCATCCCTGAACCGAGGCTCATCCTACACTTTTGAAAACAAATAAATCAAACGCCAACTGGCTCCGACACCACCCCTGGCCTAAAGAACAGTGACACAAACGACGCTTCCGCGCAAACAACATAACAGGGAAACATACACATGTTCGCACAAACACTTAAATTCCCCACCGTGGCCGATTCAGTTTTCCACATGACTGGCGGGCAGGCTCTCCCTCTCCGTGGTGGGTGAGAGAGGCAGCATCTTTAGGGAGGTGTGTGTATGACACCCCCCCCCCCCTCTCCTCTTCTCTTCTGCCTCTCTCCCTCTGCTAACTACCCCCTCCTATCGCTATATGACCTACTTAAAGATCACACATTGTGTGTGTGTGTGTGTGTGTGTGTGTGTGTGTGTGTGTGTGTGTGTGTGTGTGTGTGTGTGTGTGTGTGTGTGTGTGTGTGTGTGTGTGTGTGTGTGTGTGTGTGTGTGTGTGTGTGTGTGTGTGTGTGTGTGTGTGTGTGTGTGTGTGTGTGTGTGTGTGTGTGTGTTTATGAGTATAGCAAGGGCACATGGGAAGATGAAAACATGCACTGGCAGCACAAAACGCAGGCAGACAGGAGAGCTCTGGTCAGGGGTGTATAGTAACCCCTGGTCCCTCGACAGACTGTCATATTAACATATGGGCCATAAGGTCAACCGCTCGACCACAATTAAAACAACCCTGCCACAACCCCCTTCCCCCTAAAACGCCCTCAACAGACACACACACACACACACACACACACACACACACACACACACACACACACAGTCCTGTGTCTGTCACATGGTTGCAAACTGCATTGATGTAACTTATCCCAAAAGGAGGCGAATAGACAAGATTGCAGACCACACAAAGCATGTCACGAAACCTTGCACCGGAAAAAACTGATGAGCAAGCGTGGCTGAGCCAAAATGTGCTTTTAGGAAAGATATTATCTGTTGTTACAGTCTACATGTCACACTAGACTACAATACTGCACTGTATTTTTATCAAAATAAATTAGCACAAAACAACTTGTGTTTGACTATCATTTAGATAAAAGGCTGTTATCTGGAAGATTTTTGCAAATGTTAAGATTCACCTAGGCAGAGGTTGATTCCCTAGGCAGAGGTTGATACTCTAGGCAGAGGTTGATACTCTCGGCAGAGGTTGATACTCTCTGCAGAGGTTGATACTCTAGGCAGAGGTTGATACTCTCTGCAGAGGTTGGTACTCTCTGCAGAGGTTGATACTCTCTGCAGAGGTTGATACTCTCTGCAGAGGTTGATACTCTCGGCAGAGGTTGGTACTCTCTGCAGAGGTTGATACTCTCTGCAGAGGTTGGTACTCTCGGCAGAGGTTGATACTCTCTGCAGAGGTTGATACTCTCTGCAGAGGTTGGTACTCTCGGCAGAGGTTGATACTCTCTGCAGAGGTTGATACTCTCTGCAGAGGTTGATACTCTCTGCAGAGGTTGATACTCTCAGCAGAGGTTGATACTCTAGGCAGAGGTTGATACTCTAGGCAGAGGTTGATACCCTTGGCAGAGGTTGATACCCTTGGCAGAGGTTGATACCCTAGCCTAGGCTGGACTGATCTCCTATCACCTGAGATCTCATTGAGCTACTACAGTAGGCCAGTAACAGATTAGATTACATTCAAAACATTAACGCTTTTTACGAGTAGTAAACAGAACCGCCAACCACATCGGTGAAACCGCCGTAAAAACCCAGAGCAGTCTAGCATCAGTGTGGGTGAGTTTGAACGCTGCTGACCTGCGGAGCACCCCTCCCAGTAGCGAGGCGTTGAGACACTCCGGGGGCGACAGACGCCTCTGGACCTCGGCCACGGTGACCTTGTACTTGGAGGTGGAGCTGAGCAGAGAGAGGCGGCCAGGCACGGAGCAGAACACCTCCGTGGGGTTGATAGGCCCTGTGGGGAGGAGGGGTGGAAGAAAGAGAGTGATGAGTATATGGTGATAGAGGAGGAAAAGAGAGAGAGAGGCTGTGTAGAAGTGCTATGGTTGTGTGATTTTAATAATATATCACCGTTTTAAGTTTTCAAAGGAACGATGTTTTCAAATGATGGTAAGTTGGAGTGTTGTGTTCATTCATAGTTAAAGACAGTAGAGGTTGAGTACTTTATTATCTAAAGATGGTCAATTGGAGTGTTGCGTTCATTCATAGTTAAAGACAGTAGAGGTTGAGAGTACTTTATTATCTAAAGATGGTAAATTGGAGTTGTGTTCATTCATAGTTAAAGACAGTAGAGGTTGAGTACTTTATTATCTAAAGATGGTAAGTTAGAGTGTTGTGTTCATTTATAGTTAAAGACAGTAGAGGTTGAGTACTTTATTATCTAAAGATGGTCAATTGGAGTGTTGCGTTCATTCATAGTTAAAGACAGTAGAGGTTGAGTACTTTCTCGTGGTATATCACATTCACACTCCAAGTGATATGGATTGACTTTACTGCTGCAAATAGATGACTTGTCCAAACGACATTTCAAGACGGAGTAATATGGTTCTTCAGTGCAAGGGTTCAATTGGTTAAAGGTTCTTCTTCTTGAGCACGTATGTCCCGAGCCTCCATTATCATCACCAACCGCAGTACAACATAATGTAGGAGTCTGTGCTAACTCACAGAACATGCCCTAAAAATAAAGCTGAACGTCTTGTGTTTCTCTGGAATGTCTTGAATGTACACAGTATACTAATGACAATGTGTAGTACGGTACTGTTTTAGGAAGCGATTCACTAGAAGCCACAACGTGTGCAGTACGGTACTGTTTTAGGAAGCCATTCACTAGATGTCACAACGTGTGCGGTACGGTAGTGTTTTAGGAAGCCATTCACTAGATGTCACAACGTGTGCGGTACGGTAGTGTTTTAGGAAGCGATTCACTAGATGTCACAACGTGTGCGGTACGGTAGTGTTTTAGGAAGCCATTCAGATGTCACAACGTGTGCGGTACGGTAGTGTTTTAGGAAGCCATTCAGATGTCACAACGTGTGCGGTACGGTAGTGTTTTAGGAAGCCATTCACTAGATGTCACAACGTGTGCGGTACGGTAGTGTTTTAGGAAGCCATTCACTAGATGTCACAACGTGTGCGGTACAGTAGTGTTTTAGGAAGCCATTCACTAGATGTCACAACGTGTGCGGTACGGTAGTGTTTTAGGAAGCCATTCACTAGATGCCACAGAGCTTTTTAGAACTATCACAGTTTCGCCCAAATGTTGTGTTTCCTGAGGATCAAACAGCTGAAATGTACCCCTTTCCTCGTACCGGACCCACAAACAGCTCGCTCATAACACAGACACCTCCTCTTATCAGCAGATACCTCACTGCCCTGTACTGAAAACAGGGTCTCAGGACCACTAAGGAATCTAGCATGGCTACAGCTAGCTATGGGACACCGTTTTGGGTCAAAGGTTCAAAACCACCACAAAGTCACTGTACGAACACACAAGTACAAGTACACTCCACACACAGAAGCTATACCTCCGTCCTCACCCGCAAGAAAGCCACCCTCATTATAAGTCCTCTGAAAGCGATCAAGGTTCCTGCCACCACGTAGTCCTAATACTGAGACAAGAATCACAGGGGAGGAACATGAGTGACATTATACATCTCCTCCTGGGCAGAGGGCTGGGAATGACATGCCATTGCTTACTAGTGTAAACCCAGGATTGCCCGCAGAATGCCTGTGAGCATATAGGAACAATATAATGAGCCGTCACAGATTTCTGTAATGAGGACTATGGCATGTTTATTGCACTGTGCAAATTGCTTGCTATGACTGTTTATCGTAATACCGTCACACTTCATGTTGCCACATTTAGGAATAAGTTCCACAGTATTTATTTATTTATTTTTAAGTATATTAAATACAAGTAAAAATAAATCACACAAATATCATCCAACCAACTATAGTGGTTTATTAGTTCAGATATACCATATAATGACAAAATAAACAATTTGTGAAAAATAAAATGAATTAATGAAAACATGAATTATGAAGCCATTACATACACTTACATTATTGTGCGCCACTAATATGATCTAATGTAATTCTACATGTTACCATGTGGGCTTTTTCCCCCTGAAAAGGTTATGGAGGTAAGCAGCAGAAAAATTTTGCTACAAGCTAATCTCACTTTGACTCTTAGTCTGTTTAAGGAAGACCTGATGACAAAACACACAGCCTTCATTCGGTTCATGTCCCAACAAATAGCCAAATTTGTCCTTCACATGCAAGCCTATAATGCCACACCCCATCAAAACCTGGCTCTGTCGAGTCAGCCACAGCCTGATGATCGCCCTCGAAAAACTGTTGTTAACTCGAACTGAAAAGAATAGAGTGCCAGCTTAAACCTACCCAAAGATAAGCTTTCCCTCCGTGCCTAGTCAATGCGGAGGTTGTGGGGTTGCACAACCTCCACGTCCTGTCACCTAGACTGCCATTTCTGTTTTTTGAAAGGGATCTTTTTTTTCTTTTTTTTTCTCACTGGGCATCCATTCAAATACCTCCAACGCTAGAATAGACTGAGGATCATACCGAGCTTAGTTAAGTGCATCTCATGGCTGTGAGGATTACCATTCTATGCAGTGCAAGTACAAGTACAAATACAAGCCTGCTCCTTTAGCTGTACCCTCTGATTTAATGTCCTGACATGCCACTGTACAAATAACTGTTATGACATTTTTTCCAAGTCTGTGTAGGTAGTTGAAAATATAGACCAGGCCGTAGATTTCTAACTGCTAACCGTTTTCTTTTTCTTTTTAATTGTTTGTTTTCTTTTGAGAATTACCAAAACTGCTTTTAAACGGTGCTGTTGTAACCTATTATTCATATATATATTAATTAAATCAACTCACCTTTTTTTATGACTGTCTGATCTGCCATTATAATACTGTGGTCATCTACATGCTGATAAAAGAGAGCAAAATTAACAGTGAGCAAAATTACACTCAGTTTTACAACTAAATAAAATGAACATATAGGCGTTGTATTATTAATGGGGGGGGGGGAATAAAAACAGCACAGACAGGCACGCGCCCACACCCACCCACGCACGCACACAAACACACCCACGCACGCACACAAACACACACACCCACGCAGACACACACACACACACACACACACACACACACACACACACACACACACACACACAACCTAAAAGTATAGTTTACAATTCACACCACCTGCCTGACCAATTTTTGAAATCATAATTCAAACAGAACCACTCACTTGAACGTCGTCTAATCCATGGCCCATGTCGTGCATTCCCATATTATCACCAATGGAAGACTCGATGCTGTGCCCGTGAGGAGACAGGAGCTCCGGCCGGCGGAACCCTTCTCTCCTGACCCCGGAGCCGCCATCTAGACCCAAAATCTGACTGGCCAGCCCACTCCTCGCGTGAGTTCCGAGCCCCTCCTGACCCTGCCGACCGGGCCACGACTGCTGCTGATTCGACGACTGGGACTGGTGTATGGAGTTGATATTGAACGGGTCGCCAAGGTGGGAATAAGGGTCACCGGCCTGCGGGTACGAGATGGGTTGGTAGGGCGGGGGGAAGTAGGGGGGCTGGAAGTCCGAGCTAGCCGAGTGCGAGAGGGACGGAGACGGGCTGTATAGGTGCTGGCTGACCGCAGGCAGGTGAGGTAGCCTGGGGTTCCCATTGCTGCTGCCGTCGTGCCTCTCCTGGGGGAAGAAGAGAGGATGAGGATGGCAACAACATGGCAGCAGGCCCGTACTGGTGTAATTGGTTCATTATGGGAGTAAAGTGTCAATAACGATACAATACATAGCATGCCCTCTGATATCAACTGATAATGTGACAGTGGAAAGATTTTATCTCAATGTAGAAAACATGCCCTCCCTATTGTGCATATTGTGCCTACAATTATTATATTAGAGACATGAACTTGAATATTATTTTTTAAAGTAGAATATAAATAGACTAAAATTCTGAGTAATGGAATTATTTTGTGAAGAAAATTATTATTATTACCATATTATTATTATTATTATTATTATTATTATTATTATTATTATTATTATTATTATTATTATTATTATTATTATTATTATTATTATTATTATTATTATATTGATGTTATTATTATTGTTATTTTTGTTATTGGTATAATAATCACCATCACCACAATCACCTGTCAAGCTCTTAGAAAAACATATGCAAGAATTAAATAAATTGAATAACAAAAAAATACATTTACAAAATAAAGTATGCGGGCATTGCAGCCGCCCAACTCTTCTTTTTCAAAACTGTCAAGTGGTCCAACAAGTTTGTGTTAGAAATATGCAGTGTTTTCTTTTTTCTTGCCTTAGCCATGCGGAAAACATATAGGCTAAAACAACCCAGGCTAGTCTATACTTGCTCTTTTAGTTTGTGCCACGCATGGCAATCAAGCTGTCATTTTAGGAACGATAAGTTGAGTTTTACATGTAGTCTATATGCATTTCAGATTGTTGTTAGGAGGTGTCTCTCAAGAGACCGACTTTTTCTCCTTTTTCACGGCATGTCACTCATAACTATTAACTCACCTCGCAGTCATCCTCATACTTCACGTTGTCTGCTAGTTTCCACAACATAGTTTTTTGACAGAGAAAACAGTCTCTTTATATAGCCAAACAAAAAAAACTAAAACAAAGTGAGCGTCGTCTGCAAGTTAATCCAAGTACGAAGTAATAAAGCGCTTCCTAGAAATCATGGATCAACCGCGACTGGTTGAGCGGCGCCGAGCGGAGCGACCGGAGGAGCGGGTTCAGAGGAGCGACCGACGGACTGAGGTACCCTGGGACAACACAACTGTAGTCGGGGCAATATTCCTCCCTCTCAGACACTCCAGAGCGTTATGGAAGTATGTGAGCGCGTTGCATATGAGAAACTTGACTCCCTCTTATGGACAAAGTAGTGATGCTCAGTCGTAATAAAGTGTACAGTCCTTGGCACTGGCAGCATGTAGCCTACTTGCTGTTACTGTAACTATATTTGCGCAGATAGTTGAAGTGGGCGTCGCCGTGCGGCCGTGACGTCACGGGATATGAAGATGAAAACTTTTTTCTGATTGGTTATTGGTGCATAGGGGGGTCCAATGATATTCCTGTCCGTCTTGTGTGTGGAGTGGAGTTCGGATTGATCCTGAAAACGCACGGATTGCATTTACGATCGATAGGAGCTCCGAGCTGGTAGTATAAGATGGTCACACACACGCACGTAGAGCAGGAGGATACATGGGTTTTAGTTTTTACTTTATTAGTTGTCTCAAAACAATGCGAATACATGATTGTTTTGCTCATTCTGGTAATATCAATAATGATAGGCAATCAATTGTTAGGCTACTGATGATAGCCTGACAAATGGCTATATAAATATCGACTATATGAATTTAATATTAGGCAATATTTCATTACTAATAATGACAGCCATAATTAGCCTATCAATGCTTTATAATATCATACTAATTTAATGATATTGTTATTAGAAACATAATTATAGCTGTTATTATTATTATTACTATTACAATTATTATTAATAATATTATTACAATTACTATTATTATTATCATTATTATCATTATTATTATTATTATTATTATTATTATTATTATTATTATTATTATTATTATTATTATGTAATGTAATAATTTATTCCGTATAATTGTTTATTCTAGGCTTTATTTTAAATATAAGTGAACAATGTTACAGCTATAATTTACTTAACAACTGAATCCTTGTACTCTCTTTCACCTGCAGGCCTGGGGGATAGTAACTCAAAATAATAAAGCTTATTTTTTATCAATAGGATTTCTAGAAAATGCATATGTTGCTCTCTGATTTGGACCGAAAACCGTAAAATTCTTTAGACTTTAATTGAAATAAATCCGTGACATTTGCAGAAATGTCTGTGCCCATAGTGTGGTGGTTCGGTACAAACCCGATAAGCCCTCGGGCTTCGCAGCATCTTTCTTACAGAAACCACAAGAGCTCAATGGGTTTCAACAAACATCTCTTTCTTAACTTCATTAACATTTTTGGTGGGGCTCTACACAATGTCCAAAACAAGGCTGCTTTGAAGCTTTGATATGCATGACATTCCTAGAGGGGAGAAAAGTTATTCTAGAGACAAAGAGAGGGACCTGTCCAGGTTAATGAAACCCCCCCACCCACCACCACCTCCACCCCCGAAAGAACGAAACAAAAACAAACAAACAAAAGTTAAAAGCAGTGATCGTGACCGTTCTAATTTACTTGACAATGCAAACCTTTTTTTGTGTGTGTGGCCTATTTAGAATCCCAATATTTAGCCTGCATTCCCAAATATTAGGCCTAATGTAATGGGTTCATTATAGGCCATTATAATGAATTGGTTTAGAATAACCTGACTGATATGTTGTGTCAAATTGATTGATAGGTGATTTTTCAACAGACTGTTGCGTCCATCCTATATTGGTTCTGCGTGAGAGGAACTGGCCACGGGAGGAAAAACAGACCACTTTGTCCGAATCGACGCGTTGGATTAACGCTGCGTGTTCGTTCTTGGCTTGTTGTGAGGTGAAGCAGAAATTAATGCTCACTGATTAAGTTATCTTTATGTTGGGATGGCACAGGCCTAAACGAAGTTAGACACGCTTCACCGAACTTTGGTGTTTTGAACAGGCCGCACAGCTTGTAATTTCATTGACAATCAATTACAGTGACAGTTCATTTAGGCCGATGTCAGATTTAAGAATTTAATGGATCTCTGAGGAGGCAAATTAAAAAGCTGGATGTGGCGGCACGGTGTTGATTATTGACATGTCGAATAAACTGCACTGTCCAAAGCACAAGTCAATAGGCCAATGCAGTAATGCAGGACGATGCTATTTTGAGTTCGGAAACAACAAAGGCAAGATAAATTAATCTTAGTTCCCCATATAAATGTGCAAGTTACATATCTTGTGAATTTCATTAAAAGTGGCGGTTATATATTTACAAGACAGGCTGCGTTTGAAAGCATTAGCCTAAGAGCATATACAGGAAAAACGAACTATAAGCCGATTCTTGATAATTGATTGATTTGAAGGGTTATAAACATGCTATGATAAAGGTCTACTGTATTGCATTATATGGGTTACAACCAGTAGGTAAACGCAAATCAAAATCTGTGTATAGTTATACAGCCTAACCCTTTGATAATACCATGTGAGCTGCATTCAGTGCCAAATACAGAATGATTGGAAATATGTGAGGGGATGAAGCAATAGCCATATATACGATATTTCTATGCTAATCAATAAAAGACAAATCTGACGAACAATACCTAATATGCAACATATAAATGAAGAATGAACTCACCCTCCAGTCCATCCTCTCCAGCACAGACATTTGAAAGGCTAGAGCAGTAATTCCAGCGCGAGGCAACGAATGAGTGAAATCACGAGAGGACTACATTGCTGACTTCACCTGGTGGCCATGTAATGCGCATGCGCCCTCCTATGTAATACACCTGTGTGGGCAAAAAAAAGGAGAGGTGAAAAATAAATACACTAATGAATAGGCCTAAATTAAAACGCTTCTCAGAGGGTTATTAGATTACTCTGACGTTTAGGACATTTTGTAATTCCGCTGTATGACTAAATATGTCAAAGATACATCCTAAGCTCGAATATGTAGGACATTAATAGTCACTTTGGCATAACAAGGACTTTTTTTTGTATTGTTTGTTTTAACATAGTCATAAAAATCAAATAAAAACATAGGCTACGTTTTAGCCAGGCCTGGATATATAGGACTTTCGTTCACAAAGTGTTGAGAAAACAAAAAACATTTCCCAATAAGGGTTAAAGCAACATTGGTAAATTTAAAGGTGAGGTAATCCCACCCTCAAAGCCGCATCGCCCGAGGCTGACCACAAGAATCTGCTTTCAAAAGCCACGCACTCTTTTTAGGCCTAAAATGGCAGTCGTTATCTGATCTCTCAAATACTTTAGCTTAAACTAATGAACAGATCAAAGCATCTCCGAGAAGTGTTTGAGATTGTAGCTTATATACTGCATTTTGTTCAAATAAGCTATGTAGGCCTATACTGCAAGTGTATCATCATGTAACACTAATAATGAGATATTAAAGTCAACACGTTTTTAGATAAACTATAGGCTAAATAATTAAACAAACGTAAAATAATTGTTTGCCTGTGATTTATCCTATATAATATAAAGCATTTTACAAAACACAATTCCCATCTCAAGTACTTTTACAGTTTAAAATAAATAAGCCTATTAAAAACTCAACACTATACATCAGTGGGAGTTCTCCCCAACTTAAGCACTAATCATTGATAATAGTTTCTATAAGCGTTCTGTGGTGGGTTTTCAGTTTCAAATGCCTTCAAGTAATTATTTATACCAGGAAATACAATGTGCAGTTTGATTTGTACACCACTATAGTCTGTCAACCATGGATGTATAGCACTGCATTTGCTCTGCGATATAGAAGAGCATCCTGATTATAAGGTCCTTGGTTCAAAACCTGAACTTGAATCCATTTAAAGCTATATGGTTTCTTGTAAAACGAAGGGTTGTATAGTCCTGTAGTGTAGGCCTATATATGCAGAAGCAATACACATGTAAGCATTTTTTTTCTGGAGCTCTGGAGTTCTAAATAGAACCATGCATGGTTTCTCATAAAACCCTGCATTGGACCAGTTGAGGATAAAGTATATAAATGCCACGTCTTCCCCTGAGTAAAATAGAGTATTGGCCTAATTAACTTACTTGGATGCAGGGGTCACAGAATACATGTCTTATAGTCAAAATATACCATCCTTGTCACCATAGTATCCATGTGCAAGTGACCCTTGCAGTATGGATTCTACAAGGACAAACAAAAAAAAAACGTGTTAATGTCAAAATCGAGTGTGGATCTTTGTTTTTAATTATCAATGGTATTATCAAT
Organism: Notolepis coatsorum; assembly: GCF_963971535.1. NCBI lineage: Eukaryota > Metazoa > Chordata > Actinopteri > Aulopiformes > Paralepididae > Notolepis > Notolepis coatsorum. The sequence goes on along the minus strand of NC_140170.1, from coordinate 91,009,684 downwards.
GTCCTGGTTCTCTATAGGCTTAAATGGTTCAAATGTCTTCATAACAAAATCATTAGCCTATAAAAGGAGCTGATATGCAGTGCGGCGGATTTACGACAAGACTGTTGCTTTCAACCCTTTCCCACAATGATTGGATTATGCATGGTGTTACTTTCCTTTTATAGGAAACAGGCAGCTCTCCCAGATTCCCTCGGCATGTTAGTGAGGTCACATCATAATTGTCTCAGTAGAATCTACTGAGAAGATGAACAAGTATCTGCTGCCACCACGTGGCAGGATTCTGACATCACTGCAGTGGCTTTACCAGACGTTTGTACAGCGCCGTTAAAGGGGCAACTGTCACACAGACGTCTCTGACATACAATCACTGACATCAGGGGCGTCGTTCTGGTATGGCAAGGTATGGCACTCGCCATACCTTGGCAAAAAAAAAAAAAAAAATGTAGAATTCGAATGTCAACATTATGAACGAAGCTTCGAACTATTCGGTACAGCCCTAGCATGTTTTGATAGTCAATTATCTCACTTTTACTAGGTGACTTTTACTGTATATGCCCCCAAAAAAGGAAAATGGACATAGGGACGTTTTTTTAATCAAAGGGCAGCAGAGACAAGTGATACAGGGACACATGTAAGGTCTGGCTTAGTGATTAATAGTGCAGTTCAGCATTCAGTAACCCATACTTTTTGTGAATGTGTTTTTGATACTACATTCTGTTGAACACACAAAAACCGTACCTAAGGAAAACCCTTCACCACCCCCCCCCCCCCCCCTCCTCGCCATACCTTGCCTTTTACTGAAACGACGCCACTTACTGACATTAGTAACTAACTGACTGTAACCGCTGGTTACTGATTGGAACCCATGCACAAGGGGGGCATAAGCCAGATGTGAGCAGCAGCCCCCTAAGAGTTTGTACGCCTGTAGTGCTGAATCAGGAAGGCACCAGTGGTCGTTGCCGCTCCACACGCAAAGGCACCACATACGCATACCTTATTATCTGGAGTTAATGGTCACTGGCATGGAACTGTTGGTAACTAAACCCTTTTACATTTATCACCAACACACAACGTAGCCTACATGTTTGTAAGAACAATGTTCAATAAGGTCAATTCAACATACATGTCCTATACAGGATATGTTAAGTATAGCAGTGCACAGCCAGTCAATGTATTGGGTTTGAATAAAAAGTTTATTTGTCAAATGTTGCTTGATACAGGTGTGAACCAAAGCTAAAAATAAACAAAACCAAGACAAGCCCAATATGTCCATTCGAAGACACAAATAAAAATAATTATATATCTGATCCTTGTAACTATATAAAATAAAAGTTAAATCCCATTCCACATCACAAATAAATGTGAAGACAGTGTAATCATTTGTGTTTTAGAAGTTCTGTTCTGTGAGAGATAAATAGCAACACTAATAAAGTAATGAATCATAATTACTTGATAAAACCTGCTGCTGCACAAGCAATATAACAGAAGACAAAGAATCATGAGCCAGCAGTATTCATTCACACACACAAACAAACAAACAAACAAACAGAACACAAATCTAAATGACCATATCAAGAAACCACAGAAAAATGCATTTAGGCATTAGGGCTGGGTAAAAATATTGGGAAAAAAAATCTAAATAAAATTGTTTCATTTGAACAATCCAATATAGATTCTTAAAATCCCACGATTGATCTTTTAATCTATGCCTTTTTTTCAATGGATGTGTGAAGATTTCGCTAAACAATATATCCAGTGCGCTTCCCGTCCTGCAGATGGTCTCTAGTTTGCCTTGGAAACTCGGTTGACAAAATTACATTTTTGACAGCAATGATGGGTGCTGAACCCCCATGAAACCAGCGCCATGGAGCCTAATCAAATGCATGTGGTATAGTCCTTATATCAAGAGCTCAGTAAAATCACAGAGATAAGGTCAAATCTGTATTTGTGTGTGTGTGTGTGTGGTGGAGCTTTATGTTTTAGGGGACGGCTTGGGCCTTTCATGACATAACTTGATTTAGCTGTGATGCACACAATCACCACTAGGGGTCGATAGAGAAACAGTTGGAACTGGCACATGTATTGTATGTCGCGAAATCCCCAATCACCCATGAAACACTGGTCTCAATGCACACTTCTGATAAGAGGTGAATACGTGTGGGAGATAATAGATGAAAAAAAAAAAGACTCTTCCAAGCTTGGGGATTTATTAACAATAAGCCCACAAGTCAACATTGAGCCACTATGGGACATGTCACCCACTGGACATTATTTCACAAGGTTTCTCCTAGCCTCAACATATTCAGCTTAACTGCTCAATTCAGACTTATTATTCAGTCTTATTTGAAAGTACACTAAATGGTTGACACATCTCTTACTATAGGGACAATATAGAATTTGCGTCCTAGATTTGAGTTACTGTCAAAATGCTCTGAAATAGGTTTTGTGATGCATGACAATATTCCAAGCAATTTCACAATCAAATGTTACCATACTGTCGTCTTTGATTGTGCGGGTGCATAGTTAACTAGAAGTGGTATGGTGTGTGGGTGACCCAGTTGGACGTCTGGGCTTTTGTGCGCTTGGCAGAGCTGTGAGTGGTGAACAGGGACTTGAAGACCTCCGACTTCTCCTCCATGTGCTGCACGGATCTCTTGGGCACAGAAGCCGTTGAAGACTTAGCATCCTTAGAGGAGCTGGAGGATCCAGAGGGTCCAGAGGGTCCAGCTACAACTGAGGGAGATATGAGAGGCAGCAGATAATTAATAATTATATATATATATAGATACATATTTATCTTTTTGTTTTTACATACCGTAATTCCTCTAATAGTAACCGGGTCTCAAATACAAGCCGGGTCTCTATTAATGGCCGGGTGCGCTCTTGAGCTAAGCAATTATAAGCCGGCCTCCTAATACAAGCCGGGTTACTAATATACTGAGCTGCATACTGAGCTAGTTACTTGATTTCACTTTGAAAACGTTGAAATGACCAGTGACCACCTGTAATTGCACTGTTTACTATTTCATACAGTACTTAGTTTCAATAAATGAACCCAGTACATTTTACTGGGTTCAAACTGACACAAAATGTTGATTTATTCATTATGATCCGTTTGAAAATTTGAAATATAGGCCTCCCTCTTATACAGGCCTCCTCCTAATACAAGCCTGGTACCCGCTACAGTTGAAACATATACAAGCCGGGGTTACTATTAGAGGAATTACGGTATTCTCTCCTCGTTAGCTCAGGAAGGCTTCACAGCAGTGCTATTCTTGTGACCAGCAAGAATGTATATAATTCATGAAAGCAAGAATTATATACATTCTAGCATAGTAAGTTTGACATTAAGTAAAATGGTAGGGCTGTGTTTACAACCCAGGTTTGTTAGTAAGATACAGTAGCCTTGTTGGCATTCATTATGGGCTGCATTTGTTGTTATAATAATACCTTCAGGGCAGGCAGAGCAGCACATTTTATACCAGGGGCAGGTTCATATGCCAGGGGCAGGTTCATATGCCAGGGGCAGGTTCGGGGGATCATTCACTGGCATCTTGGGTGGTTTTCATGTTTTATATTAAAATGTATTCAGTGGTGCAGTCTGGAGACAGGCTTATACATAGTAAGAATGAAACCTGGGTTGTAAGCACAGCCCTACCGTTTAATTGGATCTAAATATGTATAATCACCTCACAGGCAGATTCTTTCCACACTTAGGATTTCGAGACTCAATACTGGATAAAAATGCTTGTTAAGGTGGAGATCTTTTGTTGCTATTTACATTTTCTTTTACCAGAGAACATAACTGATGGTACAATTGGAACAGTAGAAAGTAGAAAGACCGTCTTTGTACAATGAGGCAGAATGAGCGTGAACTATGTTATTCACATCTCCCACACAACTTCACTGAGAAATGATTGTGCTAAATCACGTGTTGGTCTGGAGTTTAGAAATTATAATTGCCAACTTAAGTTAGAATCTGTAATGCTGTCAAACAGAAATCATCTAGGCAAAAGAGCCCCTGTTTGGTATTGCACTTTGTTGAAATGTTTTTGTTTTGTTTTGATGTGTGGGTTGGAGTTTAGTAACTTATTATACTGTGAATTTTCTCCAGAAATCTGGCAGAGCCTGCAGTGTGGCTGTTTTTTTTTTTTTCTCCTTCTTTTTCCGATTTTTCTCCCATCCCACTGTTAGTCGTTATGCCAATTCCCAACCCCCTTCCTGGTTGTTGCGCACTTTCCCCTACTGTTGGTCCGAGAGGCCGGAGACTGTCACATGCTTTCCTCCGACACATGTGCAGCCAGCCGGCAGCCAGCCTGGCCGCGCAGAGAGTGTAACGTGTGGAAGGTCGCACTACCTCTCTCCAGATCCTACCCTTGCTGAGCAGGCGCCCCGACCGAACTGTAGGGGTCGCTGTCCACAACGCCCAGGACCCACCCACGGCTCCCCTCCCCCTAACTCAGCCAAACGAGTTAGTATAGCGATCAGCCCGAGCCAAGGCAATGCTGACTCTCCGGGAGTCGAGTGCAGTGTGGCTGTTAACCTCACTCAACTCCAACCCACAGACCAATCAGACCATAAAGTTTACGTAATTGAAGTACTTATGATTACTTCCCCTAACCATGTTCTGCATTTCTCTATGACACATTTTATAGACCCACATGTTATTTTTTTTAATATATCAAAATGACCTTTATTCTATTGTAGTTCTGAAACAGAAAATGTACCCATATACTCAACCAATAGAACATTCCCCTGGGTGCTCACTGCTCTCAAGTGTCATCTTTACCATCTCTCCCAATTCATTGTCTATGGATCAATTTCAGACTTTATACCTGCATGACATCACAAACTTTAGCAAGCACTCTAGTTTTTGGATTTAGTTATTATTGTGTTCATTAATACTTTTGGTCTTTGACCATAGGAATAATATGTATGCATTCTAAAACTGCATAGTTCTCCTTTAAATAGACGGTCCTGAATATTGGTTATATAAACTCACAATAAGGTAGACTATTTCTATGAAAAAATAAATAAATAATAATTCAACAATTTGCTGCACTCTTGTATGGAGAGTTCCTTCCTGCCCAACCACAGAACGTCTGGCAGACTACATTAGTTCAGCCGTTAATAACGTTATAATAATATATAATATAAATAATATAATGTATATATTGTATGTTGCCAGGTACACGGGTGGGGTATCTCCCGGGCCTTTCTGTGTGGAGTTTGCATGTTCTCCCCATAACGCCAATATAAACCCAATGAAAAAACATTCAGCCGCTAGTAGCGGTATCCTTTCCTTGCAGATATTAAGAGTAAGAAACTGTTAACATACCCGATTGGCTGCTTTCGTCTCCATTTAGTTTTGAGCTCTCCTCTGACAAGTCCACTTGTGGAGAACCAGAGTTTTCTATGGAGGAAAGTATGGATGATTCAGAGATCATAAGATGATTCAATCAAGGCAAAATACACGCTGGTTTTATGTTTTGTTCAAATAAACATGACTGCAATATACAATACTTTTTCTATTTCTCACAGTACTGGGAATGTGTGAATGTGTGTGTGGGTATCAAAGAATTATGGGGGGGGGGGGGGGGGGGGGGCAAAAAACAACATTGGAACACAAGCATGGATGGTCACACTTGGCCTTTTATTGTTTCATTGAACCTTGTGTTGACGTTCTAACCCATACAAATAAGCTTCCAGTCTCACTCAGCCAACGCCTTCTTGACATGCAAGGGGAACACATTGTTTTCAGCTCTGCAGTGTCGACAGGAAACCACACCAATGTAGTGTGAGACATATCTCTGTGGTCAGATACTCAGGAGAGATGAGTAAACGTGAATCTACAAGGCTGGAGAAGTACTGTTAAAGAGCACCTGTTTTTATATAAATATAAAACAGGTTTACAAATATTAGTTTGATCCAGATTTTCTTGGCAGAAAAGGCAAGAATAACACACTGATATTCTAATTATTTAAATCCACACCACTTAGTTGTGTCCACAGCCTATAGTGCCCTTGTGAATTATTGACACCCTAGATAAAAATTAACAGAAATGTGCTTATCAACTTGATCTTACACTCAAATTATGAGTGAAATCGTATCTTCAATTGTGTTGAAATTGTTCGAAGGAAGAGTTTTTTTTTTATATCAAGAAATAATTATCTTTGGGAATCTGAAGTGGTCAAGCTTTCGGTTTCACCATATGAGGTGAGAGACCTTAGGGATCCATCAACATGGTTGTTGACCATCACAAATCAGGAAATGTGTACAGTATACAAAGACAAGTACAAGCCTGAAAATACCCATTTCCACAATGAGGCCAATAAACTGAAAACAACTGAAGCTGTGATGAACCCGGCTGGAAGAGGACGCAAATGTTGCCCCCAACGACAAACATAAGCACCTGAAGTTTGCTAAAAATCCACTGAAACTGTGACCAGGTTGTATGGTCTGATAATGATATTTTTGGGGCGACAAACACCAGAGGTGAGTTTTTATGAAAACGATTATGAAGAACCTACTCTCCCCACTGTGAAATATGGAGGTGGATCTGTGATGTTGAGGGGCTGTTTTACTTCCAAAACACGCAGGAACCTTGTTAGCACTGGCGCCTGGCCATAAGAGCAGTCGAAGCAGCTGCTCCCCCACTATTGAACTTGGGGGAGCAAACGTCTGCTTTTGCACCCCCACTTTTTGATCATATGAAAAATATGATATATTCCCCCCAATATATAAATCTAACCATAACTACGTAATTTCAATCAAATTAATAATACGCAATGACACTTAACCCTTTCTTCGCCAAGAACGTGTTACGACATCATTCTCCGCCATGCGTAATCTGCCAATGACGTCGTACAGCGTCTTTGAGATCAATATTTCAAAAATCTGTCATGGCAATCATATTTCACCCACGGAGACTTTACAGGTGCTGTAGATCTCCTCTCAACTCTCCAACGGTTCAAGACCGCCATCTGGTGGCCGATCGGCGAATTGCCAAAACCGGAAGTGAGCGGCCGGAAGTGGTGCTCACCCATATTTCGCCCGGCCACTCGCTATCGCTCCCGGGGCTCCATCTTGACACACTGGATAATCGATCGGTTGCCCTAACTCAATAAACAACGTTATTTGGACGTATATAGTATTATACAACCTGGAAATGGATCGCATATATCAACATCCCATAATAGCGATCTTTCTGCTCCACGCTGATCACCCAACGGTCAGAGGAAGCTGCGGTGAGTTTCAGCGTGTTTGATTATTATTATCCATACAAACTGCTATGATCAACATATCACCCATACTACATGATTCATTTAACGTCGGTCATTGCATTATAAACGACCCCCCCCTCCGGTCAACATCAGATGATGAGTCATGACGTTTAGGACCTTGTACAATTGAAATTTTTAATCTGACGTCAATCGGTATCAAACTACATTTGATGATCTAATATATGTATTTATGGCTATAACTCACGTTCTATGGAATGCTGCAGAAAATGATAAAAACATATTTATACTTTAGACAGTATTTTAGTATGAATGTGTGAATGAAAAAGTAGAACGTTGCTACATCCTAAACGATAGATACTTGATGTTGAATGGGCCATAGTAATGTCAATTTAGCAATATAATTTAAAAAGTTATAGCCCTGCAAAGAAGGGGAACATCTCCATAGACTTACAGTACTGGCAGAGAAGGGATTAAGATGAGAATAATCTCCGGCAGATAAAGGGTTAATAGCAAGTTTTTAAGTTTCCAAAGATTGTGATCCCCCCCCCCCCCTGCCCCATATGGTTTGATCCAGTGCCTCCCACCCCCAGCAGACCTTGGCGCACGGCGCTGCAGCCTGCAGGTAGGCTGAGTGTAAATATCAAAGCCCACCGAGTGTGTCATTGGTGGCAGGCAGGCAGGCTTTTCCAGTAAGTTGTTCAAATAAAAGGATTATGTTAGACATGTCTTTACTATTGAGTGGTAGAACTGCTGTGGAGGGGGTCCAAACCACCCCTTGCCTGTCCCAAAATATATATATAAAAAAAAATCTATTTATAAAAAAAGAAAAAAAAATCACTTTCAACTATAACTAGGCGGCCATGCTTGTTAGGATACATGGCGTCATGGACTGATCAACCAAGAGATTTTAGGCCAAAGCCTGGCAGCCTCTGGGTTGTAAAGGGGATATTCTAAAGCATATGGTTCCTTTTTTTTGGTCCCCTATTGACTTGCTAGCTACATATTGACTGGAATTGTGACATGCTTCCTTTTACTCGCCTCTCACATTTTCAAATCTAAGTCAGGACTTACCTTCCAATTCCATTAACTCAAACTGTATCCTTAAACTGCAATGTATTTGTTAGTCACAGATACTATTATTCTCAATTACTTCATTACAGAATGCAATGAACTTCAGATAGTACCTCTTTAACTCTGGTCCCGCACTTGACTGGTGCCAGGGACAATGCTCGCACGGCGTCAAATTTAAACTGGTCTCGCATTGCCGGACCCATCCCTGCACAGCGCTTTAGCACAAATAAATATTGCCTCTCTAAGCACCAAATTGTTTTGCTAGCTCAATCTTGATGGAAGAAAAAGATATTTGCTCAACGGAATAATTTGACCATTAGCTAAGTAGCTATAGCTGTGCAAGTTGACGCAGTAAAAGTTGATATTAAGTCAATGGGCTCAGCTGATCATGGTTGAGTCATGGTCGTGCCATGATGTACATCTCCATCAACACTGGATACATTGTGATATTGTGACAATGTAACCTTACTTTTTAGGACAAATTATTCAGGAAGCCATCATTACAGTCCCCTCAATCCAGTAGGCATTGTCACATACCGCCATTGTAAGACTCAAATATTGATAGTAGTGGTTTAGAACCCCTTCCAGCCAATTACAATCCAATATTCACCCATGGTATAGATATAATTATAATAAAATAAAATGGGCGGCTGGGTAGCGCAGTGGAGAATGCACTCGCCTACCACCGCAGAGACTCTGGGATCTAATCCAGCTGTCAGCGGTACCTCCAGCTTGATCAGTCGTCCCTACTAACACAATTGGCAGTGTTAGTGGGTGGGAAGCCGGTGGGGTATGTGTCCTGGTCGTTGTAAACAGCAACTCCTACTGGTCGGTCGGGGCGCCTGTTCAGCAGGGAAAGGATCTGGGGGAGGTAGTGTGATCCTCCCACGCGTTACATTCCCCCAGTGAGAGTCCTCGTTGTCAGGTGTAAAGAAGCGGCTGGCTGACTCCACATGTATCGGAGGAGGCATGTGGTAGTTCTACACCCTCCCTAAGCCGACAGTGCGCGCAACGACCAGGAAGGGAATTGGCATAACGACTAAATTGGGATGGGAGCAAAATACAGAAAAAGTGTGACATTTTTTTTGTTGAAAAAAAAATATATAAATAATAATAATAATTATAACTAGACAATTCCGCACGGGGGAAATTGTGAAAGTGTGGGTGACGCCTGTGCACCGCCGGCCAACGGGAGAGGGTCTCTCGCGAGTCTCTATGACAAACGGTTCAAAGGATACAAAAAGGGGGCGCGGCCTAATGATCGGGGGAGTGGTCAACATAGACCAATGAAAGAGGATATCCCTACTGAGTGCAATGACACAACCCGCAAGTCGCATAGCACACTATTACACTCTATTACACTATTACACTATTACACACTATTACACCATTACACACTATTACACTATTACACTATTACACACTATTACACTATTACACACTATTACATACTAATACACTATTACTAGGGATGCTCGATATTGGCTTTTTTACCGATACCGATATTCTGATATTGTCCAACTCTTAATTTCCGATACCGATATCAACCGATACCGATATGATATCACATTTTACTGCCGATATCGGCCGATAATATTGGTCGGCCGATAATATCGGACATCCCTAACTATTACACACTATTACACTATTACACACTATTACCCTATTACACACTATTACACACTATTACACACTATTACACTATTACACACTATCACACACTATTATACACTATTACACACTATTACACACTATTACACACTATTACACACTATTACACTCTATTACACTATTACACTATTACACTATTACACACTATTACACTATTACACACTATCACACTATTACACACTATTACACAATTATACACTATTACACACTAGTACACACTATTACACTATTACACACTATTACACACTATTACACACTATTACCCTATTACACACTATTACACACTATTACACACTATTACCCTATTACACACTATTACACTATTACACACTATTACCCTATTAGACACTATTACCCTATTACACACTATTACACTATTATACACTATTATACTATTACACTCTATTACACTATTACACACTATTACATACTATTACACTATTACACTATTATACACTAGTATACACTATTACACTATTACACACTATTACACTATTACACACTATTACACTATTACACACTATTACACACTATTACACACTATTACACTATTACACACTATTACACACTATTACACAATTATACACTATTACACTATTACACACTATTACCCTATTACACACTATTACACACTATTACCCTATTACACACTATTACACTATTACACACTATTACACACTATTACACTATTACACACTATTACACTATTACACTATTACACAGTATTACCCTATTACACACTATTACCCTATTACACACTATTACACACTATTACACTATTACACACTATTACACACTATTACACACTATTACACACTATTGGCAGTGTTAGTGGGTGGGAAGCCGGTGGGGTATGTGTCCTGGTCGTTGTAAACAGCAACTCCTACTGGTCGGTCGGGGCGCCTGTTCAGCAGGGAAAGGATCTGGGGGAGGTAGTGTGATCCTCCCACGCGTTACATTCCCCCAGTGAGAGTCCTCGTTGTCAGGTGTAAAGAAGCGGCTGGCTGACTCCACATGTATCGGAGGAGGCATGTGGTAGTTCTACACCCTCCCTAGGCCGACAGTGGGACAATGCGCGCAACGACCAGGAAGGGAATTGGCATAACGACTAAATTGGGATGGGAGCAAAATACAGAAAAAGTGTGACATTGTTTTTGTTGAAAAAAAATATATAAATAAAATAATAATAATAATTATAATAAAATATAGTAGCTATTGGAAAGGCATTGTGAGGGTGGTGTTAGTTCTGGTTTAATAACCTCATGTTTAAATTGTTACAAATATGCCAATAGTTTAATAGTGAATGTGAATAAATATTTCCCATATAGGGAGGTGTAAGTGGTTTACGTCATTGCCGTTTTTCGTGTTCCACCCTCTGTCCAACGCAATGTATTTCCCCATTGCCCATTTCTAAATCGTCTAGTTTAAAACAAATAAAGCATTAACATTTGCATTGTGTACCTTTCTGTGCTTATTCATCCACATTACAATCTATAGCTCAACATGAAAATATTCGCAATGAAAAAAAAACGCCAAATTTTATTTCAAACAAAAATGCTTAAACAATAATGTTAGTGATAGAAGGGAACTCATTTTGTGCAAAAATGGAAAGCTTTTCAATTTCCATGGGGCAGAATTGTTACAATAGCTGATAATCCATTTTCCCAATGATAAATCCCTATGACGGCACCAAGGCTCTGGAACGCTCTCCCCCTGGACCTGCGAACTGCCCCCTCTGAAAACTCTTTTAAAAAAACAACTAAACACATTTGTTCAGACAGGCCTTTGGTCATACATAGGCACTTTTTCTTGTCCTCACTGTTCCTATAGTTTTGTTTTAATTAGTGACTCATAATTTTATCCAAATAATTTTATTCTACTTTTTCTATCTGGTTTCACTGTTTTTTAACTGCTGTCTGTTGTTGTTGTCATTTATTTCTTATTTTGTTTTATTGTGTTTTTTATATTAACACTTTGATCGCCATGGGTTAAATTCATAATTTACCATCCCTCGCCAGCTCTATTTGTCTATGGAGAAGTTCTCCTTCTTTGCAGGGCTATAACTTTTTAAATTCTATTGCTACATTGCCATTATTATGGCCCATTCAATGTCCTATATGTATTGTTCAGGGTGTAGCAACGTTAAACTTTTTCATTCACATATTCATACTAAAATATGGTCTAAAGTATAAGTATGTTTTTATCGTTTTCTGCAGCTTTCTTCAGAACGTGATTTATAGCCCTAAATGCATTATATTGATGATGAAATAGTTTGGTAGCGATCGGCGCGAGATGAAAAATTTCAACTGGACGTACTTCTAGAATGATCTACGTATGATCTGATGATGACCGGATGGGCGGGGGATCGTTTATAATTCCGTGGGCAGCGTTAGATGATTCATCCAGAGTGGGTCATATGTTCATCATAGCAGTTTATATGGAATACGTTAGAAAATAACGCTGAATCTTACCGTATGTTCCTCGCGCCGTTGGACGATCAGCGTGGAGTAGACCGTTTTCGATTATGGGATGTAGAAATGCCTGATCCATTTCCAGGTTGTATAATAGTATATACGTCCAAATAACGTTGTTTATTGAGTTAGGGCGAGCGATCTATTATCCAGTGTTTCAAGGTGGAGTCGCGGGAGCTATAGAGAGTGGCCGGACCACATTTGGATGAGTACTACTGGTTCAAAGGTTAATATCCGGTTGGCGATCTGCCGATCGGCCACCAGATGGCGCTCTTGAACCGCTAGAGAGTTGAGAGGAGATCAGCACTGTGTCTCAGAGCTCCGGAAAGGAAATATGATTTCGATGACAGATTTTTGAAATATTGACATCAAAAACGAGTTACGGCGTCTTTGGCGGAATGAGCATGGTGGGGAATGACGAGTTCCGGCGTTTTCGGCGGTTAAAGTGTTAAGCTGTAGTGTAAAGCACCCTGTGCATTCGTGCTGTGAAGGGTGCTATATAAATAAAAGTCATTCATTCATTCAACAACCAGTGACGTCAGACTACACCTCCCTATAGCATTTGTGTGAGACCATTTCAGCTCAGAGAAATGTCATAGTAAAAAACATCAGTGTGTCTGTGACTAAACAGTGGACACCGTTTGTTCATGACTCTACAGCAGCACCTCTCCACCAGGACACCTGGAGGCCCTCCCTAAAAATAATTCTAGAGTCAACACTGGAAGTTCAACTTTTGCATGAACCAGCTGTGGTCATATTTTGCATTACAAATCACATGTAAATGTGGCGCTTTCTAAATCGATCCAAGTCTCAGTCATTGGTATACCTCGATTTATAAAGTCATGTTAGAAAAACCTATTTACACATACTGTACAACAATGTGGAGAACACTATAGATTGAGGTACAAAGATTCCATCCTGTGGACTATTCCAGGACGGATGAGTCATGATCCCTGTCCCCTCTGTGCAGAACAGCCTACACAGAAACCTTAAATGTAAGGAGCTGGTTAGTTTGGAAAAGTTTCCAAACAATAGAGCGCCTATTTAACCGTCCGAAATTGGCCTATCTCAGACATATTGGCATAAGCCAATATGTTGCACTATAGGTGGCGATATAACCTTTATAACACAATGCAGAGAAAATGCTAATAAATTATTTGCAACCCAGTATTATTAAGTGACAATTTGATTTATGATTGTTAGTTTGTCCAAATACCTTTGGTCCCTTAAAAAGGGGGTGGATGTAAATACCCTCAAATTAAAGCTGAATGTCTGCACTTAAAGCAGGCAGATTGTTTAATTTCAAGTCCATTGTACAGAGACAAAATTGTGGAAAATATCCAAATATTTATGAACCCGGCAGTAGCTGCTGGGATTTTGTTGGCTGCTTAGTTTTGTGTATGGTGAAGCTAAACTCCATGTGCCAAACTGGCATTACACAAAGGCCCACTACCCACCTTTTAGGTCTGATGGTTTGGCATTACACAAAGGCCCACTACCCACCGTTTAGGTCTGATGGTTTGGCATTACACAAAGGCCCACCTACCCACCTGTTAGGTCTGATGGTTTGGCATTACACAAAGGCCCACTACCCACCTTTTAGGTCTGATGGTTTGGCATTACACAAAGGCCCACCTACCCACCTGTTAGGTCTGATGGAAAGGCCCACTACCCACCTTTTAGGTCTGATGGTTTGGCAGTACACAAAGGCCCACTACCCACCTTTTAGGTCTGATGGTTTGGCATTACACAAAGGCCAACTACCCACCTTTTAGGTCTGATGGTTTGGCAGTGCACAAAGGCTCACCACCACCTTTTAGGGCTGATGGTTTGGAGACCGCCTCTGCACCCTTGCTCTTCTTTGATTTCTGAAGGAAGAGGGGGGGAAATATGAATTTCTATTGACAAAACAAATGTAAACAAGTATACATTTTTTTATATAATAATACCAAGGTGACCTCTCTGCTCATGTTAGAGCTGGCCCAAACTGGACAGAGGTCTGAGTGTTAGTTTGTTTGTTTGTTGGGGCAGGGTTAACTCACTGGAGGCCAAACCCGAGATAGTCCGGGTTAACTCGCCATGCTCTGGGCGCCAAACCCGAGAAATCTCGGGTTTTAATCCATATTTATTTTATTAGCGATATCCATTCATTTTTCATCCATCCAGCCTAACGTTATCATTGGGAATGGGTCTGAACTCGCAAAGGGCAAATACCGCCGCCTATCGTCTCCCGGATGGTATTGCACATCATTGGATTGGATTGACTGGGACTGTGCATCAAAAAAATGTGTCCGGTCCAGGTTTTACTTCTCGGGCATGCAGCTGGATACTATTGCATTGACTGGGGGGACTGGGAGCAGCGTGGATTATGTTTTTTGGACTATAACTTTGGATCAATGGACGCAACCGATATTTGGAATGGCGATCAGGAATTGGATTAATCTTTTTGCATGACATCAGATGTGAGGTAAGGCCTTTATGTTACGAATCTTGGGGTAATCAGATGTTCCTTTCTCCGCCATCGGAGTGTGTGTGTGTGTGTGTAAGTACGGAGAAGCAATTTTTCAGACCCGGCTTCTCTTCGTGCATGAGGACATATACTATCGATAATCTAGCGTTTATTTGAAAACGATTCATAAATCAAGCGACAAATGGCGCGCTTTCTAAGGAAATACATTTAAGCTCGATTTGCTGGAGTTTATTGAGATGAGACAGAACGCCCTAGAAATATATTGATATTCATCACGGTATAAAATGAAAATGTATGTATGAAAAAATTATCTGTTTCGTGCATGTTGACTGGAAGCAACTCATTGACGATCACTGATGGGAGCGAAAGATGACAGAGTGAAGGATGAGGTTCTCGATTCAGTATTTGGAATGGGTGGGGGTTGGGAGAATGAGCTGCGGATGTTCGCCACATTTTCCTCAAAGAAGATCGCAAAATTACTCTGCAACTGTCAACTGTCTGCACAAGTGTATTAACGTTACTATTTTACTGTAGCATTTCTACGTTTTGCCATTTTCCTCTTTCTTATACAGTAGGAAGGGGGAAGAACGTGGGTGTTCCTATGACTTGTATTCAGCTTACAGCTTCGAAACTCCACTTATTTCGTTTTTACAATGTCGAAGCCTTTTAAATATAATCAAAACGTTCCCGCATTTCTGTCCGCTTTATCGTTTTATGACAGAAATCTGGTAGTGTATGCGCGTTCACGGGGAGTCGGATTCTGGCAGGGAGTCCGAATTCGGCACAACACCGGCCAAGGCATTATTTGTAGCCGAGTTGAGAGCTCCCCAGAGTCCAGACTACAGCTGGGTGATCGCCTACAATGGCGATTGCCTAGAGCAAACTATTGAATATTATTATGAAGAGGAAGAGGACAAACGGTGATGATCCATCCATAACATAAGGTGCGTTTTCACCAGACTATGTTGGATTCTAGTATTTTCAAACAGGCTGGATGTAACGTTGGTTGGTGACTGTCACTCAAAGCGATTTGCGAGTATGGTCGGAGCCCAGCCCAAAACAGCTTGAAATCTTGAAGTGGACAAATGCTGCTTTAGAGTACTTGATTAGAAATGCAAAACAATGTTTTTTTTAACGTTACAGATGTGTTCCATAGACTCACAGGAATTGTGTAAAATTGCCCAAATAGTGAAAGGAATAGCAAAACACGGGACCTTTAACATTCAATAAACAGGATTTACTGTAAATACTGGTGTATAAGTGTACTAAATAACAAGTTAACACTTTGAATTTGGACGTTTTTTTTCCTGAATCAATTTAAAACCCACCTTAGTTTTTGCCTTGGCCCTCTTCTCCTCCATCCTCTCCTTGAGCTTCTCGAGCTCCTCCTTGGTGCCATTAAGCACCACAACGTCTTCAGCTCGGAACGCGTCACCACACTGAAACAGGGATAATATGACACCCCATTCAGAAATGACAGCAATCCACAAATCTAGTCTTTTATATAGAACTTACTCGCCTGCATATTTTGGAATTTTCTTTTCTGAAGTTCAAAAGAGCACTGAAATCTCATCCCCTAGATCACAAATATTTCCCATATGGGCTCCCTTTACAAACTGTGGTCTGATGGCTTGTTGTATTTTGTTATTGTATTTTCGTTTTATTATATATTCTTCCTGTCATTTGTTTTCTCTATACCCGAAATCGTATGGCATGGGTACCTGCTTCGGTGTCTATATGTAGACCTGCTTGTGTGTATTGTGAATGAATGTTCCTTGTGTGTATTTGGGGGGGGGGGGGGGGGGTGACTTTGATGTTGATGTATTATCAATGTATTTTGCTTCCTGGTGAATGCCACATGCAAGCCCCTAGAGGGTTTTTAGGCAATTCTCCTACACATCCCTTTGTGGATTGTATTGTATTTTTATTATATAAATATATGTAAATGTTTTTATGTGTAAATAAACAAACAAACAAACCTTTACCTTCATTGAGAATAAAGGATCTATGAATATGCAAATTGGCAACAAGCACCCATTGATATTTACCAGTAATACCAAGCCGGCAACATATATTCTTGTCATGTTGACATGTCAATATATACTCAGCTTTCCGTCTATGCTAAAGGTAAAGGTGTCAAGTTACCACATATTGGACCATGATAGGCTCATCATATTAGTGACACATGCGACTCAGATTTCAGGGAAGTACAGAGAAGCTCTCCCTCTCCAGGGGAAAAACGTATAAAAGGCTCTCTGGTGACAAAGTCTGCACTTTAGTTTTAACAACATATTAGTGACAAGCCATGCCTCCAAGAGGAGCTAACCATAAGATGAAGGAACAAGTCGATGTACTTGTAATACTGACACACGTTATGAAACACTTGGAGGGAAAATACATGTTTGTGGTAATTCGCTAAGGCAGATAAACTGACTGTCAGACATAGCAATATTAACTAGGGGATGTGGGACATACAGACATTTAGCAAACAGTGAATTCACAGTCTACTATGATACACTAACTAAGATTTGTAATCATTTGAAATGAGGGCCGGAAACACTTAATAATTAACTTAACAGTTTAGATATTGGAAAATTAGTCATTGGGGAACACATTGAACACTGACCAAAACTCTTGACAAAGGCTACAGCCAAAACGTTGCAGTAAATGAAATAATATTTTTGCATCTGGAGCCAGTGTGCGGTTTCTCTATTATTAATTATACAACAGAAGGAAATGATCAAACTATGAAAGAGACAGTTATCAGAATTAGGCTTGGGCGGTATGACGGTATACCACGGTATTTAGAAAAACCGACGGTATTGAAAATCAATACCGTTAAAATCAGTTGGGTTTCAGTTTATATTTACACTGAAACGGAGTTTCGACGGGGAATGCACACACACTGTGATTTGTTTACTTCGAGGTTGAAGAAAGTGCACTTTCAGGTTGAAAGAACGGTTCAATATAAGCAAGCGTTATGTATGGTGATAATAACGAGTATATTGTTAGCTCCGCCGCTGGATGCTGCAGGCTTCTGGCTACCATTCTGAGAGCTAACGATAGTAGTACTGGATGCTGCGGGCTAACTGGCCATCTCTGATGAAAATGAAAGTCATACCGTCATATACCATATACCGGGGTATTAGGTCATCAGTGTATAACGGTATGAAAAAAATTATACTGCCCAAGCCCAATCAGAATGCTGATCTCAGATTATAAAATCATTGGCGAGTAAAGATAAATTATTTATTTTATCATTTATTGGGACAATCGGTTATGCTGTTGTGGCTGCAAATACAGCTGGACACCATAATATCAAACATACAAAACGATATAGGCCCAGGACATTCTCTGAGACCATCACTCTACATTTAAACATTTAGCACAGGACAAATACCCTAGATAAGAAAATATTAATAAAAAAAGTATCAAATATCTCTTATTGCTAAATTTCCTTCCAAACTAATGTGGCTAAATGGTTATCGCTACAAGGCTGGGTGACGTACAGCTCTGTGTAGGAGTGAGTCATGATGTGAACATTTCTAGCCTTAGCATCGGGCTACTGTATACCCCCGTCTGTGTAGTACCAAAGGAAAGGAACAGGAAACTATTTATTTGCCAAGTACATTTACACATACCAGGAATGTATCCTGTACATTTAACACATAATAACTATTTAGGAACAGTGAGCAACCACAGTGCAGCTCCTGGTTCCAATGCAAGCTCAATGGCAGGAATATGCACCTAGCGTGCGTGTCTTTTATGGTGTGCGAGGAAACAGGAGTACCCGGAGGAAACCCACACAAACGCGGGAAGAGCATGCAAACGCGGAAAGGTCTCCTGTCGGGGGTTCGAACCCAGGACGTTCTTGCTGTGAGGCTGCAATGCTAACAACCACTGCGCCACCCCTAAATTACACAACATAAGTTTGACAAAGTGCCTAGAACTTTGCTTTCAAAAATCTCTGGACAGACTGGTTTCTATTTGGCCACAGAAGCCCATCACCACCCACTAGAAATGTCTAAAATGGGGATACAACTAACGTTCGTCTGGTCATTACTGTGCTCGGCCTCCTGGAACACATCCCGGCTCCTCTTCATCAACGCTCTCCCCCCCGGTTCCTCTCTCTCCTCCCCATAACTCCAGACCACCTTGTCACTCGACATGGCATTGTAATCCAACACTAGCTTTCCACCGGACACGTTTCACAGCATGTGAAAACCTAGACGACTAAGTCGACGTTGCTATGCAACCATTTGAACTTGGAAGAGAACAGAATTTCACAGATTTTGAACTTTTTATCTTGGAAGGCAGACATTCATGACCAGTGCAAACACTGCTCTCAAGACTAGTCTTGCAAACATAATGAGCAATTATACATACATTATTATTACACACACACGCGTGCGCACTGCGCGCGCGCACACACACACACACACACACACACACACACATCTATTGTGTGGCTATAGTGCAGGCTCAGTGGGTGTGAACCCTGGCCATGTGTGCTGTTAACACAAGAGGGGATAATCTCCCTCGCTGACCAGGCAGCAAACAAACCCTCTGAGTGCTGCTGCAAAGTTTGTCACACCGCTGCCTCTCACACCACCGAGCCACACAGCTAATCAGGGCACCAGCGCTCTGCTCCCAGCCCAGAGGACCCACTATTCCACTAAACAGCCGGCCGCTTGAGAGGCAACGAGAGAGAGAGAGCGAGAGAGATATCAAAGGGGGGGGAAGAGAGAGAGAGAGAGAGAGAGAGAGAGAGAGAGAGAGAGAGAGAGAGAGAGAGAGAGAGAGAGAGAGACGAAGAGGTGGAACTCCGGAGGTGTGCGCACCGCCAACACAGCTGCTGTTCCGATGATCAAGAGGATTTGGGCTGACGGGGTTTGACGAGAGGAAGGATGTGGGCTGACGGGGGTTGATACATGAGTTAAGTTATAAACTGTAAGGGGGAGGAGACTGGAGAGAGAGCGAGACAGAGTGCATGTGTGTGTGTGCCGGCGTAACTGCCGGTAACCAGGCAGGAACGGCCCCCTGTCTCACGGGGATGCAAAGGAGCATTTCGATCAGAGATGCAACGAGAGAACACAACACACCCACGCGCGCAGTCGCACGCCGGCTCCAGCACAGAGCACACAGCCTCCCAGGCCGCCCCCCGCTGCCAGAGACCATCACAACAAGAGCAAGCCTGGCAGCCAGCGGCGGGGCGCCTGTCTAACCTTCAGCTCCCTAGCGCTCCACTGCTGCCTCGGCTACAATGGATCGAGCTCCGTCTCTGGATGAATTCCGGTAGCACACGCTCTCCCCAGGTTACATCTCAGATCGCCATCGATACTACGGGGGCTAATATTTAACATCCTCTCTCTCCACTGCGAGGACGACCGGCACAACTGGAATTAAGGTAACCTTGGCCTGTTCTGGTCCTGCAAAGGGCGATAATGTAGGAAACTAAAGTGACACATTTGTTGATTAAAACAACTAGCCTAATCAAGTTGGAAAAAGATTTATAATCCTACGACTATTGGCCTGGTCCAGACGAAGACAATTTCGGTTGTATCCGTCAAAAGTATTTTATCGTATGCCATAGCTGTCAACATTGGGATTTGAAAAAACGGGATATTTCGCCCCGCCCCCTTCCCTTCCCCGCCCCCTCCCAATGTAGTCTCCTCCCCCTCGTATATATATTATATATATATATATATATATATATATTGTCTGCACTGCGCAGCCGTGGAATCGCGAGGCCATAGATTTAGAATAGATAGAAAGGGCACATTGGGGGGCGGTCAGGTGGCGTAGCGGAGATTGCGTTCGTCACCAACCCCGGAGACGCTGGATTCGCCTGTTCGAATCCAGCTCACAGCTCCGGGGTTGTCACCAGCTTGGCTGGCCGTTCACACTAATACAATTGGCTGTATTAGAGGGTGGGAGAAGCTGGCGGGGTGGGTCCGGGTCGTTGTAAACAGCGACTCCTACAGTTCGGTCGGGGCGCCTGCTAAGCGCGGATAGGATCCAAGGGCGGTAGTGTGATCCTTCCACACGTTACACGCTCTCAGTGAGAGTCCGCGCTGCCAGGCTAGACGTGTGTCGGAGGAAGCACGTGATAGCCTCCACTCTCCCAGACCGACTGTGGGGGGTAAGTGCGCAGCGACCAGGAAGGGGATTGGGAATTGGCATAATGACTAACATTGGGATGGGAGAAAATTGGAGGAAAAAGGAGGTTAAAGATTAAAAAAAAATAAAAGAAAGGGCACATTAGTGTATCATAATTAATTTGTTGAATACAATAGGATTTTTATAACGTTGACACAAATTAAAGAATATTTACACTAAGTTCTCTTTTACCTCTTATTTAATTAATTCATTAATTTAATTATTGTAGGCACTATTTATATTGTACATAGTCCTGTGTGTTGTATATTGTGTCCTATGTTACTTTTATGTTTATTGTCTCTTTCTATATACACCGTGGGAAGGGGGGCACGTAATTGAATTTTTCTGTATGTCTTGCACAAATTGGAAAATGACAAAGTTGACTTTGACTTTTAACATTCGTCTATAGTGTCAGACACTAATTGTAATGTTAAAAACGGATACTGCTGTAATATAAAGTGAAATTCTAACATGCCTCAATGTATCAACTTTAAACATACACTAAATGTTAATGTTAGAAATGTTCATTTCCATTATTTCCACCATGTGCAACATTTCCTAAGAACAGCAATGTCCATTCTATAAACTCCAAATCTGTGCTATGAGCTCAATTCTCCCGGTGCATGCAGAAGTAGAATTGCGGTCTTGTTTTGGATGAATTAGAAGAGTAGAAATTAAAAACGGAAATCTTCTTTTATTAAAGTAGTTTTGACATGTGATATAGATAAAGATATTGTTTCATTGTGTATTGATTAACTTTACATTTGCTCTTCATTCATATTACAAAAGTTATACTGGCACGTCTAATACAGCAATGGATTTTTATGGGTAAATGCAACGTTAAAGCAGTGCCAATGTAAGACTGACTTTACATTAAACGAATGACAATAATATAGTATAAAGTAGGGTATTATTTGGACTAAAGAATGGTGTTGTCTCACCCTACTCGCATGTTGAGGGAGAGCACCATACATTATACACTGAGAAACCACGGCAGAGAGTGAGGGAAATACATTGCGTTTTCAAGATGGTGGACCGGCCGGAAACAGCAATGACGTAACCACTACACCTCCGCATCTTTCCTGAACTGATGACGCGATAGCCCACCTCTCCCTTAATCCGCATGTGCAAACCCAGCCAACAAAAAATAAACATGATTACATATGTCTTATATGTCCTGGCTGCGTGAATATTTTAGGCAACCAACTTGTGTTCAGCGTTTCTCTGATTGGCCACTACGCCCATGTGACCGCGGCAGCGCGAGAGAGCGACAGTGCGGAAATAGGCTGCATTCTATTGCCATTCTCTGCGACAAACTCTAACCATAACCAACTCCGAAACAGCGCCTAAACTTAACCCTTCTAACCTTAACCAACTCCGAAACAATGCCTAACCTTAACCCTAACCTTAACCAACTCCGAAACAATGCCTAAACTTAACCATAACCTTAACCAACTCCGAAAGAATATTGCCATGCTCTAAGACAAACTCTAACCTTAACCAACTCTGAAACAGCGCCTAAACTTAACCCTTCTAACCTTAACCAACTCCGAAACAATGCCTAACCTTAACCAACTCCGAAACAATGCCTAAACTTAACCGGCGAAAGAATGCATGTTAAAAAAATAAAAATAAAAATAAATTGAAGGGACTCGAACTTGTTACCAACGCACCGCAGGATCCATTGCAAGGCGGCGAACCAGTTGAGCTAACCGTCGATGTTAAAAGAGGGGGAATTACGGCTGCATAATGCTGCCGCGGCAGAGCTCCGCTCCCTAAAATATTCACGCGTCCTGGCTAGAAGAGTTTATTAAACACCGGGAGGCTACTGTGATGAAATACACGATAAGATACTAGCTAGAGATTAGCGTCACATAGCGGGCCTTTTTCTGAAAACCCAAATAAGATAGCTAAGTAGCCAAGCACATACTGTTCCATAGCATACGCCTTCAGTTGATCATGACAAATCTTCTCTTACCTTGACGATTAAAAAGCCTCCATAATTTAGTGATTACGAAAATCACATCTTGAAAAGATTTCGTGTCTACGGGATTTATTTTAAATGAAAACGAAAAAGATCGGATCCGTCTTCGTCTGGACAAGGCCTTAGTGGACTAATATAGGACATCCCTGGTGTTTGTTTGTATGTGTGTTTGTGTGTACAGTATACATTTGATGCACACTACAACACAAGATGACGTCTAAACTGAATTTCACACTTGATAAAACTAGCAGAAAGGCTAATTAGTATCAAAACAACAGTTCAACAGGTTTATAAAAAAGAAAAAGAGATCTATAATTGTTCCACAAACACAAAATCAATCAATAGCAGGCGGTTAAATGATTTCTAGGAACAAATAGCCAGCTAACAGAAACCTCCGTCTCTTATGCCTCCCTTGCCAGTTTCAACCCAGACAGAAATACACCACAGAGCTTTCATTCTACCTTCATCTGAACATTTGACACAGTCGCTTGCTGCCGGGGGCCGTCTGGTTTGTTTGCAGTCGTTTTATTTAGTTGCCTGTGTCACATTGCCCCTGTGTGTGCGGTCGCAGAGGGGATCTCGCATGAGATTTCATTTGAATCCTCACACATTTCCATGGCAGCGCTGTGTGGAGGGACGGCCCCATCTCCGCAGCTCTCAGCCAGCAACAGGGGCTGAACCAGCGGGAGCACTCCGGGGGCTGAGGTTTCCCTGGCGTGCTATTAGGGATGATCCTCGGAGACACAAAAGTACCAAGCTTTTCTGATCTAAGGGGAATATCTCCACGCCCCACTGTCAACCAATAAGCTACTGGTATAAAGCTAATCCCAATAGTCCCCATATAGTCTCTATAGTCTCCGGTTTGTACCACAACTATGTTACGTACAGTGAGGTCATACCAGCAAAGTATGCAGCTCTGTGTGATGCAGATTGATTGGGTTCAAGACTCCAACCAAACAAGTCAAAAGGCTGTATAGGACGTATACCATGGCTCGACTGTATAAGGCCTATACCATGGCTCGACTGTATAAGGCCTATACCACCATGGCTTGGCTGTATAAGGCCTATACCATGGCTTGGCTGTATAAGGCCTATACCATGGCTTGGCTGTATAAGGCCTATACCATGGCTTGGCTTTATAAGGCCTATACCATGGCTTGGCTGTATAAGGCCAATACCATGGCTTGGCTGTATAAGGCCTATACCATGGCTTGGCTGTATAAGGCCTATACCGTGGCTTGGCTGTATAAGGCCTATACCATGGCTTGGCTGTATAAGGCCTATACCATGGCTTGGCTGTATAAGGCCTATACCATGGCTTGGCTGTATAAGGCATATACCATGGCTTGGCTGTATAAAGCCAATACCATGGCTTGGCTGTATAAGGCCTATACCATGGCTTGGCTGTATAAGGCCTATACCATGGCTTGGCTGTATAAGGCCTATACCATGGCTTGGCTGTATAAGGCATATACCATGGCTTGGCTGTATAAAGCCAATACCATGGCTTGGCTGTATAAGGCCTATACGATGGCTTGGCTGTATAAGGCATATACCATGGCTTGGCTGTATAAGGCATATACCATGGCTTGGCTGTATAAGGCATATACCATGGCTTGGCTGTATAAGGCATATACCATGGCTTGGCTGTATAAAGCCAATACCATGGCTTGGCTGTATAAGGCCTATACCATGGCTTGGCTGTATAAGGCCTATACCATGGCTTGGCTGTATAAGGCCAATACCATGGCTTGGCTGTATAAGGCCTATACCATGGCTCGGCTGTATAAGGCATATACCATGGCTCGGCTGTATAGGACCTATACCATGGCTCGGCTGTATAAGGCATATACGATGGCTTGGCTGTATAAAGCCAATACCATGGCTTGGCTGTATAAAGCCAATACCATGGCTCGGCTGTATAGGACCTATACCATGGCTCGGCTGTATAAGGCATATACCATGGCTTGGCTGTATAAAGCCAATACCATGGCTCGGCTGTATAGGACCTATGCCATGGCGCGGCTGTATAAGGCCTATGCCATGGCTCGGACAAATATTGCATTAATTGACTGAGGGGCATTCTAAGAGCTTGACTTTATTTTGGATAAGGAAAGACAGCAAAATCCAAGGGAAACACTTAGAATCAAATAACGTAATCCCTGATGGAAAATACAAGACAGTAAAACTTAGAAATCACACCTAACCAAAAACATGTCAATAAATACAACTAAAAAGGTACAATCCACACAAGAAAACAAAACAAAACCTATCCTAACACTATCAGTCTTTCTTGTCTATATCATAAAATACCATCAAGGTCCGTCTAAAGAGAAGTCTGCTCACTCTGCCACCATCGTCATTAACGCAGACAAAAAAGACCTGACCCCTATGTCTTTGAATAGCGAGTCATCCGTATCTAAGAATCTGTCATACATATCATTGTTTTTCTTTCATATTTGAAGTCAATGACTGAAAGAAACTGAAATTTGATCAGCTAATTTGATCAAAAAGGACAATTTTGTGATTGGAAATTGCCCTTTTTCCCCTTAGTTACCACGACAGCCACTCACTGTGTGATTCCGAGTGATTTATTTAAAACATCTTTCAAACTCCCATTTCACTTCAAACTTTAGTAAATTGCGTTACTCAACATAAAATCACATAAAATAATTTTCTCTGAATATGTAGCTTTGTTGTTGCCGCAATCGTCATAGTGTTATGCTGGACTTCCCCATTCAAAACCACCACAGTGGTCCCTGGTTACGTTTCCATTGCTAAACTGAAACACAAAAAGCCAATACCATGGCTTGGCTGTATAAGGCCTATACCATGGCTTGGCTGTATAAGGCCTATACCGTGGCTTGGCTGTATAAGGCCTATACCATGGCTTGGCTGTATAAGGCCTATACCATGGCTTGGCTGTATAAGGCCTATACCATGGCTTGGCTGTATAAGGCATATACCATGGCTTGGCTGTATAAAGCCAATACCATGGCTTGGCTAAAGGCCTATACCATGGCTTGGCTGTATAAGGCCTATACCATGGCTTGGCTGTATAAGGCCTATACCATGGCTTGGCTGTATAAGGCATATACCATGGCTTGGCTGTATAAAGCCAATACCATGGCTTGGCTGTATAAAGCATATACCATGGCTTGGCTGTATAAGGCCTATACCATGGCTTGGCTGTATAAGGCCTATACCATGGCTTGGCTGTATAAGGCATATACCATGGCTTGGCTGTATAAAGCCAATACCATGGCTTGGCTAAAGGCCTATACCATGGCTTGGCTGTATAAGGCCTATACCATGGCTTGGCTGTATAAGGCCTATACCATGGCTTGGCTGTATAAGGCCTATACGATGGCTTGGCTGTATAAGGCATATACCATGGCTTGGCTGTATAAGGCATATACCATGGCTTGGCTGTATAAGGCATATACCATGGCTTGGCTGTATAAAGCCAATACCATGGCTTGGCTGTATAAGGCCTATACCATGGCTTGGCTGTATAAGGCCTATACCATGGCTTGGCTGTATAAGGCCAATACCATGGCTTGGCTGTATAAGGCATATACCATGGCATGGCTGTATAGGACCTATACCATGGCTCGGCTGTATAGGACCTATACCATGGCTCGGCTGTATAGGACCTATACCATGCCTGGCTGTATAAGGCATATACCATGGCTTGGCTGTATAAAGCCAATACCATGGCTTGGCTGTATAAAGCCAATACCATGGCTCGGCTGTATAGGACCTATACCATGGCTCGGCTGTATAAGGCATATACCATGGCTTGGCTGTATAAAGCCAATACCATGGCTCGGCTGTATAGGACCTATGCCATGGCGCGGCTGTATAAGGCCTATGCCATGGCTCGGACAAATATTGCATTAATTGACTGAGGGGCATTCTAAGAGCTTGACTTTATTTTGGATAAGGAAAGACAGCAAAATCCAAGGGAAACACTTAGAATCAAATAACGTAATCCCTGATGGAAAATACAAGACAGTAAAACTTAGAAATCACACCTAACCAAAAACATGTCAATAAATACAACTAAAAAGGTACAATCCACACAAGAAAACAAAACAAAACCTATCCTAACACTATCAGTCTTTCTTGTCTATATCATAAAATACCATCAAGGTCCGTCTAAAGAGAAGTCTGCTCACTCTGCCACCATCGTCATTAACGCAGACAAAAAAGACCTGACCCCTATGTCTTTGAATAGCGAGTCATCCGTATCTAAGAATCTGTCATACATATCATTGTTTTTCTTTCATATTTGAAGTCAATGACTGAAAGAAACTGAAATTTGATCAGCTAATTTGATCAAAAAGGACAATTTTGTGATTGGAAATTGCCCTTTTTCCCCTTAGTTACCATGACAGCCACTCACTGTGTGATTCCGAGTGATTTATTTAAAACATCTTTCAAACTCCCATTTCACTTCAAACTTTAGTAAATTGCGTTACTCAACATAAAATCACATCAAATAATTTTCTCTGAATATGTAGCTTTGTTGTTGCCGCAATCGTCATAGTGTTATGCTGGACTTCCCCATTCAAAACCACCACAGTGGTCCCTGGTTACGTTTCCATTGCTAAACTGAAACACAAAAAGTCATTCAAATATATAAATACCATTCCACACACCACAGGATGTAATTCTGTCTATTTATTCATCCATGTATGAGAGTACAACCCTTCCCAAGGTCCATTTCAATGATCATAAACCCCACAAAAAGACAAATTACTGCAGCTTGGATAGTCTCACCACAATACATGGCTAGGGATGGGTACCTTTCACATTTGAACCGATACCGGTACCCGTGAATCGATACCGGTACCCAACGGTACCTTTTTTCGGTACTTTAGTCTCAAGAAATTTAATTTACCTACCTCAGTCGTAAAAAGAAAAATCCAAACTTCAAATAACTACAATTTCGACAGTTTTCGGCTTGTCATTGCTCCGACTGCTTTGTTGTTGAATCAAGTCAAATCCTAGGTAAGCATATATTGTGCGTGTGAACGTTGACATAAAAAAAAAAGTTAAAAAAAAAGAAGAAAAAAAATTAATAAAAAAGGTTTTTTTTTTTTTTTCGGTTTCTCACTTGATTCGATACTCGGTAGTACCGACGTGTTTCGGTTCGGTACCTCAAAAGTACCGAATTCGGTACCCATCCCTATACATGGCCATGTGAAGGTTTGCATATAGAACTCAAAATTGATAGAATTGATTGACAGATAAGTCATTTCTACTCAAATGTATATTCTTGAAGGTAATTTTGCATGTACGCTTTAAAACACCTGAAAAATAATGGTGGATAATGGTATGATTCAAAACAGGATTGGTTTGATGCTTGAGGGTTAGAATGGCGTTTTCCTTTTTTTTCCTCTGTCATATTTGGTCAGTTTGCATGAGACAAAATACAGATGGCTCCTTTAAATATGTCTGCATGATTTCTCAACTGCATGGCTAAAGTAATATGAATAACCTGCAGTGTGTAGTTGATAAAATAATAAATCATTGTAGTCGTGCAGAAAATCATACAGTAAAGTAGGAGTGAGTAGACTATAGGACTCGGAGGCCGTTTTACTTGTGTGGTAAATAAATATAGTCATAGTTTTGATATAGATGAGTAGCCGTGATATACAAAGGATAACCAACTTAGGATGTATTTGTTACACAGAATCATTCTACTGCACAGCTTTGCCTCAGGACTCTTCTAGCATTACTTAACTGTTTGCACAGGTTGATATTTTACGATATACTATATTTATAAATTTCCAAAATTTCACACACTATACTCCACCTGCCTACACTATACATATATGCCCCTGTATTGTACATACTAATTTATTTTATTTAATGAATATTTATACCTCATTCAACACTGAAAATACACAATACAAATATGCGTCACGCCTGCACTTCATGGTGTCGTGGGTCCCTGTAACGAACAACGCGGCCTTGGTCGCCCCTTGAATCTGTGGTGACACTACTGGGTGAGCTTTACAGAATAAATAGTTTGAGGGAACATACTTGTGCTCAAATGTTGGTGTTGCACATGCTAATAAAAGCATTGCAATTTATGTGAGGCAGATTGGAATGTGTGTTTAATGGTTGTGACGAGCATCCAAGTGCTAATGCATGTGTCTGTGTGTGATCAGATGGGCTTAGAGAAGATAAGGGGGTGGTGAGGACACACCCATGCATGTTGCATGTGAACTGTTAATGTGATCATGTAACTGAGCAGAAGAATTACTGAACTGGATGCCGTTTGTTTGTTTCTTTAATATTGCAAATTATGTTTGCATTTGCAATACAATATATAGGCCTATAGTTTGCCATGTTTTCTTATGCATGGATGTGTGTGGTGATGTGAAGCACTTTGGGCTGCAATTCTTGTATGAAAGCTGCTATACAAGTATATTATTATTATTATTAGGCTTTTAAGCACAAAGTGCTTGCTCACGTTAACGCATAGAACAGAATTATTGAGCATTTCCCTCCTGTCATTCACACTCCAGCCACATTTCTTCTGTGCACTGCTCTGGTCCAATGCTCCTGGAGGTTGTGTCTGATGTTTTATCTAAAGTACTTTACAATCTATGCCTCACATTTATGCCACCCATTTGCTCACACAAACACTGACAGTGGAGGCAACTATGTAAGGTGCCAACCTTTTCGTCAGGAGCAGTTCAGTGTCTTGCTCAAGAAAAATATGACCGCGCTACCTCCTGAGACACTCCTAACCCTAACCTTCAGATTACCAAACAACTGCTCTACTTCCTGAGACACACCTAACCCTAACCTTCAGATGACCAAACGACTGCTCTACCTCCTGAGACACTCCTAACCCTAACCTTCAGATGACCAAACGACTGCTCTACCTCCTGAGACACTCCTAACCCTAACCTTCAGATGACCAAACAACTGCTCTACCTCCTGAGACACTCCGAGTCCTAACCCCAACCTTCAGATGACCTAACAACTGCTCTACCTCCTGAGACAGTGCTAACCTCAACCTTCAGATGACCAAACAACTGCTCTACCTCCTGAGACAGTGCTAACCTTCAGATGACCAAACAACTGCTCTACCTCCTGAGACACTCCTAACCCTTACCATCATACAACAGGCCATGGAGGTGCATCATAACATAGAACCAACTAATTGATTATAAAAACAATTAACTATTTCTTATGATCGAATAATTGTAGATTATTTGATGCAGCCCTGCTACTGACCATTACTTTCCTATGTTTGTTTATGTTTTTCTCTGTGTGTGCGCACACTGTTTTTAACTAATTCGTTTTAACACATTCAGCGCCAGCCGTTTTAGCCATCCTTGTACTCATTGTGCCACCGCTGTAAAGGATAGGGATTTTCACTGTGCGTCGCAGTGTTTGCAGGGCTATATCGATATTCTATATTATAGCTATGGAGACAATACTATGGCTCATTTGACAGTAACTATCCCTCGTTAGACATGTGAAAAAGAAAAAAAAAAGTCATGTATACGTTTTGTGTGTCATACCGTGGTGAATATTGTATAGTATACAGAGCGGTATGTGAATTTTGCTAAAAGCGTTCACGTTGCTCGCCTGGACACGCTACTATTTCCAAATCAAAGGTATATAATAGGTATTATGTTTCATCATGAATGCATGAAAGTGGGTGGGGGGGGTTGATGCTTTGATCGCCACTAACTGCATTCGTACTACATACGTTGATCGGCCGGATCAACATGAAATCATTGTAGGATCAAGGTGGAATTGACGTCAGATAGTCCTTACCTTTGATCGGAGTTATTCCAAAAAGAATATTCCAATTGTCTGATTGCGATTTCCAGTATTGATGTCGATCGGGTCCCTGACATGAAGTGGCACAAGATATGCCTCAAGTGTGATGAACGCATTTCGAAGTGATCGGATGAAGCTATTTACTTGGCTTGGTCTAAATTCTCCGCCCGGACGAAATTAGATGCGACACACAGCAGACCACCTAGCAGGATGCGGCCAGTATTGCACTCTCGGGATCTCAGAATGATTTCCTATGATAACACAGAGGTCTGTGACATTGCATAGAATAAAAAAATCTAATTGGGAAAAAAAACTATGAAAACCCGGGTAATCTCTGGGTTTGGCACTCAACCACTGGCGAGATAACCAGAGAAATCTCGGGTCTGATAAAAATCGGATTTTGAATTAAAATACTTAAATAAACTAGAAACATTTATCCAATCAATGGTACCCATTCAACCTACTACAATACAATAGGAAATAATCAAGGAACCATTTAGAATGTTTATGTTATCAAGTTAGAAAAGGCCTATTGCCAGTATCAGGGTGTGAAGAGAATCCAGAACCAACCTGCGGTTAAGAAAGTATGGGGATCATGCAGGTGGAACTAAATCAAAAACAATTACCATCAAATCATTATTTTCATTCTTCTCCTACTGTGTCAACATCATAACCCAGTAGCCAATAACCAGTCAGACTGGAAACTAGTCGTCAGTCCCACACAAAAGGTGGTTTTAATTTACAAATGCTAAAGGTGGGCGTGGCATAACCATGATCTCAGCATCGTACTGCAATGTGGAGGTGGTCTTTGTTATCAGATTACTGGAAACTCCACAAAGAGGAAACTGAATTAGACATCTTCAGCTGGAAACTGCCTTTGACGTGTGTCTGAAATCTTTCGCCCACATTTGAGCAACATGGATGTCTTCATTGCAGGAGTCTGAGCTGTGGCGTGGTGGCCTATTATGCTCCAGCTTGAAGGGACCAAGTGCAGCTTTCTGTTGTGCCTGGGGACCAGTATCCTGATCTGGTCGGTCATCTACTTGAGGGCCCGGGCCCTGACGGAGCCCCAGCCCCAGGGAGGCTCTCCGGGCTGCAGGCCCTTCTCAACCCAATGCAGATACTTACTCCACAGCACAGAGGAAGGAACAGAATGGCACCAGCGCAACTGCCAGGTTTTTACTAAGGCTGTCAAAGTGTTTTAATAACGCATTAACTCAAATGCGTATTAACACCACTAATTATTTGGATGCATAACGCACACACACTGTATGTATATATATGTATATAAATGGAAATGTCATTTTGGTGACAGACTTCTTCAGACAAACATGTCTGAGTAGATTGAAATGACTGACATACATTTCTTGTATGCTTGTGTATGTCCCCCAATATGCTCAGACAATGAAAAAAAAACTCACATGGTACTGTATACAGTATACTAGGTTGGTATAAAAACTGATTTGTCTCAACAGGGAAATCCCAACAATAACACATCTTTACACCGCCATTGTCTTTGATCATTATGCCCATTTGTTAGTTTAGGAGTTCTGGGTTCAGATAAATAAGATTCTAGTCATGTATTGAGATGAAAAAAAGTATTTAAAGTGTAAACCCTGTTCTAGCTCTACCAATCAAGTCATGAGACAAGACTTTACTATGGAAAGACTATGAGGAACGTTGTGTGAAAAACCCAAAGTGCCATGGAACAACCAAGTAGTTTGTAATAACTAAAGGGAATAAAATGACTTCCCTTACAAACATGCAGGTGTAGGTACATCAGCCTAAGAGGTTTTTGTCTTTGTTTTCATCAGGTGGAAAGTTACATTATGAACCACGGTCTGAACTGCTCCCGCTTGATGAGGGACCTCCACTTCATCACGAGGCCTCTGAGCCGCGAGGAGGAGGACTTCCCTCTAGCCTTCATCCTGACCGTCCACAAGGAGCTGGAGCTGCTAGTGCGCCTCCTCCGGGCCGTCTACACCCCTCAGAACGTCTACTGCGTTCACGTGGACGCCAAGGCCATGCCGGGGTACCGGGAGGCCGTGCACAGGCTGGTCGGCTGCCTCCCAAACGCCTTCGTCTCCAGCCGCAGCGAGACCGTGACGTACGCCGGCTTCTCCCGCCTTCAGGCCGACGTGAACTGCATGCGGGACCTGGCGGGGTCCAAGGTGGGCTGGAGAAAGGTGGTGAACTTGTGCGGGCAGGACTTCCCCGTCAAAAGCAACCTGGAGCTGGTGCGCTACATGCAGAGCAAAGAGTGGAGAGACAGGAACATGACCCCGGGGGTCAAGCAGCCCGTGGCCATGAGGCACAGGACACAGCTCCAGCACAGGGAAATCACGGGGTCACACGTGGCCCAAAAGCGGAGGGGGTTGAAGAAGGCGCCCCCGCCCCACAGCTTGGAGGTGTATTTCGGCACGGCTTACTACGCTCTAACCAGGGACTTTGTAGACTTTGTCCTGGGAAGCCCAGTGGCCACAGACCTGCTGGAGTGGTCCAAGGACACCTTCAGCCCGGACGAGCACTACTGGGTGACACTCAACCACATAAAAGGTAGACTATCACTCTTAATATGACCCCGTTGACCTCGTGACTACATGGGGCAACAGTAACCGCAACTCTGATTTATCTGTTGCATTATTAATGGTAACCGAATGTCTATGAATAGGCCAAATGAGAATCTGATTAAATCTGTTGGATTTATGATCTTCTAGAAGCTCCAGGAAGCTACATAGATGGAGGCTGGGAAGGAGAGATCCGGGCAATCAAGTGGAGGGATCAAGAGGGAACAGCACACGATGGCTGTAAAGGTACGGTTAATCATTTCATTCTTTAGGTTTCTGTAGTACTTTATAGTCCAGGATAAATCCAAGTTCTTCTTCTACTGCTTTTCATCATTTATACACTTACACAGGGACAAGCCATCCTAACATGCATAGTATACTCCTCTTCTCTGTACGGCTAGTGCTAATATTTCTGTATCAAAACAACCTGATTCCATACCTCAGCCCTACGCAAGAACCAGCAGACTGTTAAAAATATTTGCCTTGGTTATGTTTTTTACTTTGGCTCCAGACAGGCTGAGAGACCGATAACCATATCAGGCTTTGGAGGTTTACCCAACGAAAGATGTTAGGAGGATTGACTCTTATCTGATGTATTCTCACTTACCTCACTGTGCTCTTTGTCTACGGCCTTTTAAATGACCTTTACCGTCATGTTGTAACAAAACAATACTGGAGAAACATTCTGCCTGCCTGTTATAGGAAAAATAAAGATGTAACTGCAGCTGATCAGGGCTCTACGCTAACCTTTTTCCCAAGGAGCACATGTGCTCCTAAATGAAAAAATTTAGGAGCACACAAAGAAATTTAGGAGCACCCAAAAATATTTAGGAGCACAGTGAAAATATTTCAAGTAACAGAGTTTTTTTCAAAAATAAATGTATATTTGTACTGTGCGTGCATGTGTGTAAATTAGCTCTTGCTACAACCCTGCATGTTTACATTTTGTATTTTGTACTTGATGTACATGTGCTGTCCCTATCAAATAAACTATCAAATCAAACTACTGCTACAAAAGGTTCAGTTACTTAACTTTAGCTTTTGCCCCTTTTATGCATACAATGCCTATGTTTTGGCTGTGTTTCTCTTCTAGAAAAATAATCCTTTCAGGGTTGCCTATTGAAATACTGTACACCTCCAGTACAGAAACATTGTTTATGAGTTTGCGTGTCAGGTAGACCATTGATTGACAGTCGAGTCTGCGAATTACATCACACCGCTTGCACTCCAGCCGTCCGGCACTGCAGCTGGACCCTAGCCCATCTCTGCTGTTGATAACGCTAGCCAAGTTATTATACACACAGATACACAGTGGGCCAGTGACTTTGGTGTAGGGGTGTAACAATGCATCGATCCTAAGGGGGAAATTCAACTGCATCGATTTGAAAATGTTAGAATAGATTATCGCAATATGTACACGTTATGTTATTGTCATGTTCCGTTACAGCCAACACACCGACATACGCTACTGCATCAACGTTATGATTAACAAAGCAAGGCATTCGTTTTGTTGCATTAACGTTATATTACTATCGCTATCGATAAATCTAGGTGTTCTAAAAATCTATTGCTATTGGTAAGAGAGATACTATATAATAAGTTAGCTTCCGATTGGTCATTTGCTTTATTTCCCATGAAACCAGTCACTTCACTCTACTGTGATTGGACCGTTGGCTTGAGTGCAATGTGGGACTTGTAGTTTTTTAACGATTCTCGGCGGAGAAATAAAAAGTACGACTGAAGGCTGTAATCTGCAGTCGCACACCGTGCGCCTAATTGACTTTTGAGGTTAGCACACAAATATTTTTAGGGGCATATGCAAGCAATATGGTCGCACTGTAGAGCCCTGCTGATGTGTAACGTGATATGCACCTGTATTACATGAATGGTTAAATTTTTCAACTGGCCGGTAGATTAGAATCTTGTCTGCCACATTGGCTGGCCAAAGAAATGTTTGTGGAAACCCTGCTAGAAATGATCTTATTTATTTATTTATAATAAATAAAAGATTATAATATAATAAAACACACGATACTTGTGCCCTAATGATAAGGATAAGCGCTCAATGAAGAAACCCACTGCCATTGCCAAAAGTTAAACAAAGTCCATGCCTATGAATTAGGGATGCTCGATATTGGCTTTTTTACCGATACCGATATACCGATATTGTCCAACTCTTAATTACCGATACAGATATCAACCGATGTCAACCGATACCGATATATGCAGGGTCCCCCCCCCCCCCCCCCAAAACTGAATAATTTCAGGTAATTAACATTACATATGTCTTGTTGTGAAATTAACATAACATTATGCATACTTTTGACAATAAATTAAATCAGAATTTGTTCTTACTTGCTTGCCTGGGTAAATAAAGGTTATAGAAATGCTTAAAATATCGGACATCCCTACTATGAATACTTACACTATGAATGTGTTGCATGGCCCATAATGGCCCCCAACAGCATTTCCAACTTCAACAGACCATTGTCACCTTTGATGTGAGCTCCAGGTATTGACAATGATACCCTACCACTGCCCTCCAGCTAATATCTAATTTATTCTAACCAGGTCTCTGTCGTTTCCCCAGGGCATTATGTAAGAGACATCTGCATCTATGGACTGGAGGACTTGGTGTGGATCATCAACAGAAACAGCATGTTTGCCAACAAGTTCGAGAGTAGCACCTTCCCAGAGGCACTGGACTGCCTAGAGCAGTGGCACAGGGACAAGGTGCTGAGCCAGGCGACTGTGCCTATAGAGCCGTCATGGCTGCTGGCCACACAAGGCAACTCAAGTACCAGCAGCCACTACAACATCAGCGGTGGGCCTCGAAATCACTGACGGTTTCCTGCCCAACACCACAGCTACATGCAAGATGTCTAGTTGAGTAGTACTTTGTCTGAAGATTATGACTGGCACAGACCAAGTTGCCCCTTGAAAATTATACGACGATGCACTGCAACAAAACTCTATGAAAAGGCTGCTATTGTACATGGACTAGATACTATTTATGGAACTGTAAGATGTTTGTTATTTTTTTCTAATCAGAGGACAGATGCTGTGTATGTGGTCAAACATTTAACTTTAGAGGGATGCAACCATCTATCCAAACTTGATATGATCCACTTTGTTCCACTTTTATCAGGTCTCAAGAGGTCAACTTTGTAAACTAGGGATGTCCCGATCCGATCACGTTTTTTCAAGTTTTTTTTACTTTTTTTTTTTTATTCAACAAACATGACCATGTTCACGTCTTAAACTCATACTGAGGCCTTAGTTTTGGTTTTAAATTGCATATCATCATTCATTTATTTATTGTCACACAGAGCAGAAGAATTTTGCCAAAACAAACCAATAGTATCCAGCTGCAGAACGGCAGACCAGCCAAACTATCAGAACCAAATTAATATATATATATATATATATATATATATATATATATATATATATATATATATATATATTTTTTTTTTTAATCACAATTTCTCACATTACATTCACCCTGAATGTTGACGTTATCCAGGTGAAAAGTTAACTTCATAAATCATTTGATGTATAATTAAATCAAAGGAAATGCGTTTGGGTCTGAGAGTGTGGTAGCCCCTTTCGTGACTGTGGTGTGCAAGCCTGGGGCTCTAGTGACCG
Source organism: Notolepis coatsorum (assembly GCF_963971535.1). Classification (NCBI taxonomy): domain Eukaryota; kingdom Metazoa; phylum Chordata; class Actinopteri; order Aulopiformes; family Paralepididae; genus Notolepis; species Notolepis coatsorum. The sequence continues at coordinate 90,972,584 of NC_140170.1, read as the reverse complement.
CAGTCACTCTCACGTAGACCATTGTCAAAATAAGGTACCAAGCGTGATCGCGGAAAATATATCAGATATGAATTTCAAAGATACCCAGCGTACAATATGGGTTTAACACAGCTTTACAGTGGGGTCTGGAAGCTCGGAGTTGCTAATAAACAGTTTAAATCATTGTTACTCCACGAGTGGTACTCACAGAGCGAGCCGTGTATTTCCGCCATTGGTGTCACCGCGCATGCGCACCAGGCATTTGGCTGCCTGGTCCAGGCATTACAGGTGGAAATACATGGCTCGCTCTGCGAGTACCACTCATGGAGTAACAATGATTTAAACTGTTTATTAGCAACTCCGAGCTTCCAGACCCCACTGTAAAGCTGTGTTAAACCCATATTGTACGCTGGGTATCTTTGAAATTCATATCTGATATATTTTTGACCCACCCCGAGCCCCGCGATCACGCTTGGTACCTTATTTTGACAATGGTCGCAGCCTAGCTGAGAGTGACTGCGGTCACTAAAGCCCCAGGCTTGCACACCGCAGTCACGAAAGGGGCTAAGAGTGTGGCTGTTCTGCCGTTCTGCAGCTGGATACTATTGGTTTGTTTTGGCAAAATTCTTCTGCTCTGTGTGACAATAAATAAATGAATGATGATATGCAATTTAAAACCAAAACTAAGGCCTCAGTATGAGTTTAAGACGTGAACATGGTCATGTTTGTTGAATTTTTTTTTCTTTTCTTTTTTTGATCGGATCTGGAAATATCGGTATTGGTAGATACTCAGAATCACATGATCGGGATCGGATCGGGAGCAAAAAAACGTGATCGGGACATCCCTATTGTAAACTATACGGTTAGGTGAGTGAAGACACCCCCAAGAGCTGAAGACATTAGCCCAGTTAGAGCTTTTGTAGAGGCTATAGTAGTTCTTGTGAAATTCCACAACTTGCTGGCAGAGCTGAGAGTCTGGGTTAAAAGAATCTTAAAATAAATGCTGTTTTGCGGTCAGATCTATTCAGGTGAAGGAATAAAATGTGTTAAGATGAATGAAAACATGTTGATTCAAGGGAGAAATTACCGTAGGCGGGGAAAACTCAAAAACATGGCTGCTTAACTATGGTGAAAGTTAACAGGATAGCTCAGATCTTTTTTGTCATGAAGTGGTATGAAATACTTGCCAGTAGTGTAATCGATGCTCAGACCAGATATCAGAACCTCGACCACAGGCCTCTGTATGTCAGCTAATGGCTATGCATCGATTACACTACCAGCAAGTATTTCATACAACTTTGTGTAAAGAAAATCTATCCCAGATAAGGTGACAGAAACAACTGAACATGGCCGCATTCATAACATGCCACAGTGCCCTTGGATACAGGTGCCCTTGATTGTAGTTCAAAGTGCTATCAAGAGCAAAACAGTTACCAAAGAAGGGAACATTCAACAATATCTAGACCACAACAACATTTACATTCCTCTGAAATATTTGCGAGGTGATTACAAAGTGAGTGGGGGTACTTATTGACGTGTCGTGTGTAGCTTGTCCTGAAAAGCTTGGTGGTATAAATAGGCTGAGTCTATCAGGAAGGGCATGTGGAATGGGAGGGTGATGCAACCACTATCACACAAGAACACTCACACGTGCACATCCTGGCTTTCTGCGTCATACTTGTTCCTTCAGAGACTTGGCGTCTCCTCTCTGAAGAGTCTCACACTACAGTACCCCAAGCCCAGGGGGATTCCGCAATATCCATCTCATCTGATGCCATCTGACTGCTTGCCTTGTTCACATATTCCCCGCTCTCAGTTTGTGGTCTTAACTGTTACTTGTTCTCAATTGAGTCAACCAAAGACTGTTATTTATCTCTGAAAAAAATATATTTAAAATAAAGTGAACTAATGAATCCATATGACTGAACGTTCTGCGTGAAGGTGATTAACTACGGTCTAAACTAGAATGAATCGGTAGAAAGTGCAGACCTCCGCCAACGGCTAACAATCTACCCACTTTGCTGCTACTTTTACATGCAACATTTGACTGGTTAGATGACAGAAACAAGAGTTGTCAATATTGGCAATCTAAACAGACCAAGGGTATAAATCAATATGGTGGTGCAAGACGAAAGGTCATGGAATCGCCGAAATCAACAGGTTCCTCCCTCGATGGGTCATGAATATTCACAGAAAATGGAATGACTGTACAGTTAAGAGGTCAGGAAATACACTCATTGGTAGGAGCACCAGAGGAAAGGTTATGGGGTGAGCAACATTACTTAGATATCTCATTCACTTACGGACTAACTTACAGACAGGACGAACTACATAATCTTGGCGGAGGTAACAAAAGGAACCAATGTGTCACCGGGCCTCACACAGGAAATCCCTGTATTTATAGAGAGAGACTACTAATGTGATTAAAATAAGGTTTTCCAGCCATAGAAAACATGTACAATGAGAAATGAAATAAAATGTTTTGTACAATCATTTGACGGTCCTTGAACATCCAAATATTAAAAGGGGACATATTTTTGTCATTTTCAACACGTTGATATATATATATCTTTGAGGTCCCATGAACTTCTTTTTGCTGAAAGAAAAGCCACTCAGATAATGCATTATAGTAGCCTCTACACCCCTCTGTCTCAGTCCTGTTCTCAATGGGCCATTTCTGTGCCTGCTAGATCAGGGGTCGGCAACCTGCGGCCTCGAGGCCGCATGTGGCTCTTTAGCCAATCAGCTGTGGCTCCCTGCCACCCCCCCCCCCCCCCCCCCCCCCCAAAAAAAAAAAAAAACATTTTTTTTTTACTTTTTTTTCTCTTATTTTGGAGATCGATGACATACTGTGACACTGAAATGAAAAAATATTTCATCAACTAAGATATTTAGTCAACAAAAGGCTTGCCTGTATGCCTGATATGTGGTGCAAAATCTGCGAACAACGAAAAATGTACTTTTAATTTTATAGATTTTCCACAAATAAGGGAAGGACTCTAATAGAGCTGCATAGTTCAGGGTTTTATTTCAAAGTAGGTCTACAGATGTCAGTGTTTTTTCTCCTTTTCTGTGTTTTATTTCAAAGTAGGTCTACACATGGTAGTCTTTTTTCAAAGTGGACTACTTTTTATTTGATAAATGTTCCACAAATAAGGACTCAAATATACCTGAATAGTTCAGGGTTTTATTTCAAAGTCGGTCTACAGACACCAGTGTTTTGTCTCCTCTGTGTTTTATTAAAAAATAGGTCTACACAGCCAGTATTTTTTCTCCTCTTCATAAGAGTTTGAGGTTTTCCTTTGTTATAACAGGTAAAAACAGCAATTAAAAAGTCAAATTTTTCTTTTTGTTGCTTTTATAATCCCATTAATGCAACAAACTGTGTGCTATAAGTATAAAGTATAATAAATCGCAAATTACTTTGGGTATGCAATTGTCAGGCATTTTATGCTAAATGTGGGGTATGCTTAGGGATATATAAAACGTTATACACTGTTATCGTCATTTTAAGGGTAAATAGGTTGTGCGGCTCCCTGAGCATTTTATTTTGTGGGACGGGGGAAAAGTGGCTCTTTTGATACTAAAGGTTGCTGACCCCTGTGCTAGATGGTGCACGAGCCCGTACCATCGAACCAGCAATAGCATAGCAATCTTACATTAAACATCTCGTCGGAAATATATTTTAGGTTCAACTTTAGGTAGAAAAGATGTATGTGCAGGCCGCCATTTTGTACACGTGCATCTCATCAAGATCCCTTTTCTTTTTCTCTTCCACCAAGACCCAGCAGCAACTATTAAATAAACCCAGCTATCATCTTAAGTTAAACAATATGTCTAAATGTGTGGTAACAACTGGACATAATCATAAATTAATAATTGATTTATGCTAAAGTATGTATACATGAAGGATCCATCTATAAAATGAGAAGATTATGCTACCGTTTTGAGATTTACATGTCTGTATTTGGCTATACTATTTCATTAAAGCCTAGATATGATTTAGGCCAAGGCCTAGTATTCCACTTGCACCATTTTGCATTTAAAATTGAAAAGAAAAAACTGAATTGTTTATTAGGAGAGATGCAATGTAGAGACACTGCATTGACCTTAGGGGGCGCCGTCACGTGAAGTAAAAGGAAATAATACTAGTGAATCATAATCCATTGACTTTCTAGCTTGTAGTTCTTGATGATTGGTGATTTACGCCAGTTGATAAAAATGAACCTACAGTTTGCTGTAAACTGAGACACCTTGAAAGGAACCACACGCTGGATTTCAGCGGGAGTGATAGTCATAAAGGCATAAACATGTGTAGTCTAACAGGGTTATGTAGGCTAATATCTCTCCGGAGAGGATCGGTTCTCATGAGCACCGTACTGGCAGCAGAATAGCCTTGTTTATTATTGTAGGGCTCTATTTCTGGCAAGAGTCAAAGACTTGACCTGTGCTGAAGTGCTGCCAGCACTACAAAAGCAAGCAACGACGTCTGGCTCTCATCATATGACGGTTGCCTGCTATCTTAACTAGCGGGCTATGCTGGTAGAAATACACCAGAGTCTATTAGGTGCAGAGCGCATCATTCACATGGTGTCACTGCTCCATAGTCCGTACGTCTCCCTGGTGGCACATTTTTGCCCATTAATTTTCAATCTGGTGAATGTGGGTTTCTACATCCTTATAGAATATAACTGAGGCAAACTGTCAAATATGGTGTGCAACAGCACAAAAGTAAATAATAATAACTTTCAAACATAACCATAATGAGAGAGTAATGGAGCTCTACCAGATTACTGGCCTGTCTTCTCTGTTCTCATTGGCCATGTTCCCAAAAAGCATTCCCTCCACAACCCATGAACATCAGCCGAAGAACCAACTTCACGCAATGTTAGGACCAATGAATGGTTGGGAGCTGGCTAGGATTATACTGTAGGTGTCATCATTGTTGCCATGGAAACGTCACAAGACATCCATCAGAGGCTGAAACATTCATAACCAATGACCATTAACACTTTGATTACCAGCAATGCGGTGCGCCTTACCCCCGTTGAATGCCACCACCCACTTCAATGATAGCGTTGTGAACGCATAATCTATGTCTTAAATTATGGCTATTGTGTCTAATCTGCCCGTCGCTCATCAATGACTTGTTTGCAGTCAACATTGTTGAAACGGATTGTTTTTTTTTTAATCGGTTAATTTCCGTTTTATAGCATTTTGAAAAGCCCTCGTTTTCTTGAAAGTTTCAGGAAAATATAAAGATTCTGTGATAAACGGCATTTACTGGAATATTCTGGAATACACAAAGAACGTTGTAATATTTCAGCCTATTTATGAATCGTTTTCAAATAAACGCTAAATTATCGATAGTATAATGTGTACTTATGCACGCTAGAGAAGCAATCTGAAAAATCTATTCTCTCATTTCCTGATCAGCGCGAACACACACACACACACACACACACATGGGGCAAACGCTGATATATAGGTGAAAACAGATCCGATTACCCCAAGACTGGTAAAATAGATTCCTTACCTCATATCAGATGTTCTCCAAAAAGATTATTCCAATTCCTGATCGCCATTCCAAAAATCGATCGCGTTTATTGATTCAGCGCTGGGTACTGTAAATATGTATTCCACATTGTTTTCCGGCTCGGCAATCACTTCGGTCTCTTCAGATGGCTTGCCGGATAAGTAAAATGAGGAAACTGGACCCCCCCCCCCCCCCCCCCCACCAGTCTAAACCAATGGGGTGCAGTTACACAGGGAGAGACGATAGGGGGTGGTATTTTCTCAGAGAGAGTTTGGAGCACTAGCGTGAGGCTCGATTGATGAAATGTGAATTCAAATCGCAAACAAATGCTATATAGCGTTGCTGGCATTCAACTGGTGGCATGAACTAACAACCTAAAGCGTCCGTGGCACTCAAAGTGTTAAAGGAACACGCCAACTTTTTGGGAAATTAGCTTATTTGATCGATTAGTCGATTAATCATTAACTCATTCCTGCAGACAGTTATCAACGCTTTAATTTCATCTAGATTAGACTACTGCAACTCCCTCTATATAGGCATCAACCAGTCATCCCTGTCCCGCCTACAGCTAGTACAAAACGCCGCTGCCAGACTGTTGACCGGAACCCGTAAGAGAGACCACATCACCTCTGTCCTTGCCTGCCTTCATTGGCTTCCAGTACGATACAGGGTCGATTTTAAGGTTCTCCTATTTGTTTTTAAAGCCCTTAATGGTCAGCCCCCCTCCTACATCTCAGACCTCCTATCCCCCTATTCCAACACCAGGTTATTATATGTATTGTGTGTTATTGCTCCACTCCACGCTATGGTAGTGCTTGTGCCAGCACAGGAGATATGATTAAAATAATTTTTTTATATATAGGCTATATACATATTTAAATAAATATCTCCCTTTTGAATAAAATAGGCTCAGGAATCAGGATTGTTAAAGCTAATTAGCCTAATCCATGTGAAAAAGAGTAGCATGGTAAATGTATGCACACACACGAGGGAGAATAGCTTATAGCAGACTTAATGATGTTACAATATTTTTGCTAATGAAGTGAAATATTTATTATCAACTATCAAGTTAGTTTTTATAGTGTACATTTTGGCTACTTCATGGATCATCATCATTGAACGTACACTATCACTATTAGAACTCCATGGTTCCCAACAGGTCCACGGAGGACGCCATAGCCCATGTGCTGCACACAGCAGCATCACACCTGGACAAGAGGCAGGGGAACTATGTGAGAATGCTGTTCATCGACTACAGCTCAGCATTCAATACCATAGTCCCCTCCAAACTCATAGCCAAGCTCAGGGACCTGGGCTTGAACTATGACCTCTGCCAGTGGGTCTTGGACTTCCTGACGGGGCAGACCCCAGGTGGTAAGAGCAGGCAACTGCACCTCCTCATCCATCACGCTCAACATAGGGGCCCCCCAGGGCTGTGTTCTGAGCCCCCTCCTCTACTCCCTGTACACACATGACTGCGTAGCACAGCGGAACAACAACACCATCATCAAATTTGCTGATGACACAGTAGTGGTGGGCCTGATCTCTGCCAACGACGAAAGGGCCTACCTGGAAGAGGTAGAGAACCTGTCACAGTGATGTCAGGAGAACTGCCTCTCACTGAACGTCAGCTAAACAAAAGAGATGATTGTGGACTTCAGGAGGTCGGGGGTCAAGGACTACAGCCCCCTCAGCATTGACGGGGCACCGGTTGAGAGAGTGAACAGTTTCAAGTACCTCGGAGCCCACATATCCGAGGATTTGACATGGACCACACACATTGACAGTGTTGTGAAGAAGGCACGACAACGTAGGGCTGGGCGATAAAACGATAACGATAACTATCGCGATAAATTATTTCCTCGAAATAAACATGAAACGTGGTCGCAAAGTTTCGATATCGATTTTCCAAGCTTGGCTCCGTTCAGCCTCGGCTCAGCACACTCACTCACAACAACCAGCGTTACGTGATGACGTGCTTACGCACAACAGCTAACAACCAATCAGTGAAGGAGATGGCCGAGACCCGGAAGGAGGTAGGACTCACTCAACAACAAGGCTTGCTAGGCTAATTAGCTTGCACAGCATTGTTTTATATATTTACGTGCCGAGTATGTGTGTGTTTTGAATTCTGAGGCCACGTTTATGGTAGTGTGGGATATACAGTGGACGTCGTTTCAATATATTGTGGCGGAAGAGAGTATTTTAGTGTCATATTTAGCACATTGTCATGGAATCCACCGCTTAGAACCAACAGGCTGGCTAGGATAACTAGCTTGCACGGCACTGTTTTATATATTTACGTGCCGAGTATGTGTGTGTTTTGAATTCTGAGGCCACGTTTATGGTAGTGTGGGATATACAGTGGACGTCGTTTCAATATATTGTGGCGGAAGAGAGTATTTTAGTGTCATATTTATTGTCATGAGATACTCCGCTTGTCGGCTAACGTGCGCAGACTGATGACGACATCAACTCGACTTGAGACATTCGCAGCAGCATAAGAAGTTAATTAAACTTGACGGACATTATATCGACGATAATTATCGATATCGAATTATATGAAAATAATTTTATAATTTTATCGCGATAACGTTTTTGGTCATATCGCCCAGCCCTACGACAACGCCTCTACTTCCTCAGGCGCCTAAGGAAGTTCCAAGTCAGTCAGAAGATCCTTAGGAACTTCTACTCATGTACAATAGAGAGCATCCTGACTGGCAACATCACCTCCTGGTTTGGGAATAGCACTGCACAAGACCGTAGCAGACTACAAAGAGTGACACATTCAGCCGAACGCACAATTGGAGGGGGGCTTCCCACCCTCCAGAACATTTACAACAAGCGGTGCAAGGGGAAGGCTAAGAGAATTATTAAGGACGCGAGCCACCCGAACAACTGCCTCTTTGAACTGCTGCGGTCAGGCAAGCGATACCGGAGTCTTAAGGCGAGCACGGAAAGACTCAGAAGAAGCTTCTATCCCCAGGCCATCAGGCTGCTAAACGAACAATAAACACTATGCAACAACCATCAAATGCACACAGCACACACACCCACACACTCACTTAAACAAACAACACACTGCAGCACCCACTCTCCACACTTTAGATCACACAAACACACTTTATATTTAAAGATAAAGGATTTGCACTACAACTCGTACACCTACTGTAAATTGTACCTAAATTGCACCTCATCCCATTTCTGCCTTGCACTATATAGTATTGTATATTAGTACACTGCACAGTATTGTATATTATATGGTAACTCAGTTACGTCTATTCTGCATCGAACATTGTACATATGTCTATACTGAACACTGTGACCTCATTTTTTTTACTTCTAATTTACATGCTATACTATGTTATTTTATTTCATACTTATCTTGTCTTGCACAGTCTCTGGAGCGCAACAGTAAGAAGCATTTTGTATAAAAGTATTCTGTACTTCTGTATGACAACTATTAAAGAAACTTGAAAACTTGAATGAAACTGATTTCTCCTGTGCCTGTGAGCTAGCTTAGCTTAGTTAGCACTAGCAGCTAACGTTAGTTAAAAAGGTTTTTAACCACGACAGGCATATTGTAATGGCGAGGATATAAAGCATGTTAAAGACGCATTTATTGGACCCGTTGCTTGCGGCGTTTACATAGAAACAGCGGGACTCCCAAGAGGAGTTATCACAGGCTAAAGAACGCAGGGCTGAAGAGCTGCCAAGCTGCTTCTAAACTGTAAAGTGTGGGTATCAGCCAGGCTCAGCCCCTCGCTTCCAGCTGGAGCGAAACACAGAAGTTATGCGACTGTCGAGTCCTGGCTCTAGGCAGAATCACGAATAGTGGTCTAAGAGAAGTTAATTCTATTTTTATTCACTGTGCATTAGTTAGATTACACGTTGCGCACGTTATAACTTTGAACGTCTTCCATTTCCACCGCAAAAGGCACATTTAACAATACGACACGTCGATCATGAATGTGCAAATAGACTAAATTTACTCGTCGACAAGGTTGACGAATCGTGACAGCGCTACTGTGCATGCATTAGGCTTAGGGAACAGCCACACTGTTAGCTTAGCGTCATTCACTGGAAGTAGGTGTGCCAGTGTAGCCTAGTGTTTTTCAAAAACAACAGGGCGTTTGAGGTGATGAAATCACTGCGCCCAGGCAGCAGTGGTTCGGCAAAAAATTGCTGAGTTACATCTGCTTAGAAAACGAAAGATTTTATTTTTCTGTCACAACATGTTTACAGGAACATTTTGGAGTTGTATTTGGAGTGTAATTCGTGACTGTTGGGAACTAGGCTACACACTGGCACATCTACTTCCAGTGAATGACACTAAGCTAGGCTAACAGTGCGGCTGTTCCCTAAGCCTAATGCATGCACAGAGAAGAAAGGGGTATGTATCTGCTCGTCTAACTCCAGAACACAGCGGCCTGCCTGATCTCATTCTCAAACCTACCAAAGTCGGCCCATGTCACCCCACTTCTTAGGGACCTGCACTGGCTCCCCATTGCTGCACGAATCCGCTTCAAGGCCCTCGACCTGGCATACCGTGCGGCAAAGGGAACCGCTCCCGCCTACCTCCGGTCAATGGTCTCTAACTACACACCCTCAAGACCCCTACACTCTGCATCTTCTGGCCGTCTCAGACTCCACTCCTATCCGAGCTCCGGGAAGGTCATCAAGGATAACCTGCCTTTTCTCAGTCCTTGCCCCACAATGGTGGAATGAACTACCCACCCCAGTTAGGACAGCCGAAAACCGTCCAATCTTTCGCCGTCGACTAAAGACGCACTTCTTCAACCATTATCTGAAATGGAAATAAAAAAATCGAACCCTAACTAACCTTACTGTCATGCACTTGTCCTAATAAACTAACCTACACTGTAGCACTCAACACTTTGATGTACGTTACTCAGCTGATAGAGTTGTGCCCTTCCTGATGACTTGTCATACAGAACTTGTAAGTCGCTTTGGATAAAAGTGTCAGCTAAATGTAAATGTAAATGGGTAGATGACAAATAAGCTAATTTCCCCAAAAGTTGGGGTGTTCCTTTATAGGAATATAATGAAAACTGTTTTGGTACCATGTAACTGACTTGCTGTGTGACACACGACAGGCCAGACAGGAAGCGGAATATGTCATAAGCCAGGGGAGCAGTTATGGGGTGTGTATTTAGCAAACAATGTGCATCATTTAAATCAAACAAGAAATTTATTTGTTTCAGAAATCATGCAGAATGCTGAAACGGTTCCTCAAGAAACTTGAGTAACTTGATTACTAAAAACCATCAATGCAAATTCTTTGCATCAAGGCTTCGTTTAATCAATATGACTACATACAGAGCACTGTGTTCCATACGGATGATGATTTCTGTCGCACAAGGTGCTGTGGACACGTGAAGTAGACGTGATGTGAGACACGGGGAGACAGAGATGTTTGTTTATGTCCCAGGCTACTTCCTCACCGGCTCTGGAAAAATAAGCAGCTGAGCTCTCGCCTGTTCTCCCTTCACTCTGAGAGCAACACAGAGGTGGGACGACGTTCCATTGTCAAACATCTCAGCCCAAACAGGAAGTCAACTAACCGGTGCTACCTTTACTTGTATTGTTTTCCCTTAACAGGTTCAGCGCCAGAGGTCGCTATGGGTGTATGTCCGTTGTGTGCCAGCGCTTTGTTCAATGGGGATAAATGCCGGTGTTTGCAGTGCTAAAACTATATTAAATATTATAGCTATGGATCTAATAACATACCGTAGTCGATTGTCAGTGAGTTTCTTCCGGTCAACATGCAAAACACAGATCATTTTTTCATCCATACATTTCCACCAACTGCTTGGGCCAATCACCCACCCAGCCGTAATAAATGATTAAAGAATCCGAAACCAGAACAAAGCAATCTCACCTGAATCAAGCATGCCACCCTACCAGTAGGAGACAAATGAGTTCCTTGGGCCAAACCCTGAGGGGAGCCCAAGGGAGGAAAGGCCTGCTGCAGTTCAAGTCCAAGACCAGAATAGGATGCTGGAATGTGAGAACTCTTCATCAAGCAGGAAAACTAGCACAACTAGCAAAGGAGATGAGAAGATACAATGTCAGTGTAATGGGAGTTAGTGAGTGTAGATGGAACACCTTTGGGGAAGTTACTACAGCTTCTGAACAGATAATCAATGCCAGGTTTTTATCCAAGGGTCAAAACATCATCATTCAGTGCTATGCACCGACGAACTCTGCTGAAACTGAAGAAAAGGAGAATTTTTACCAACAACTGCAAGCGAAAGTACAGAAGACCCAAAGGAGAGACATCCAGATAATCATGGGAGATATGAATGCCAAGGTTGGAAGGGACAACAGGCACTGGAAGAACACCATGGGAACAGAAGGTCTCGGATAAATGAACGAGAATGGAACCCTCCTTGCGGACTTCTGCACTTTTAATGAACTTGTAAGCTACAAGCCCACACACAAAGCTACGTGGATCTCTCCCGATCTAAAGAAAAAATCGATACGTGTAGATACTGTAGATCTCCATGATCCGCGGGGATCTGAGGCTCCAGAATGAACTGTGGTAACCCCGGCTGGATCAGTGAACTGGAAAATGTGGAGTACCGGATTTTGTTCCCCATTCATTTTCATTGAGTCCATTCCAAAATCACTTATGTCATCTGGGAGACGACAGGGGGCGCTTTTTTCCACAGTGATCACCGGCGCAGCTCGGCTATACTCGGGTAGGCTCGGGTGATGCAATAATTTTTCAGATCGCAAAAAAAAAATTATAATAATAATTCCGAGAAATCTCGTGAGTGGCACGCAACCACCTATAAAAAAAACCAGAGAAATCTCGTGAGTGGCACTGAAAGAGTTAAAGGGGAACTATTTTACTATTTCGTTGACTATTTGGGCACTTTTACACAATTCCTGTGAGTCTATGGAACACCTCTGTAAGGTTTAAAAAAAAATGCATTGTTTTGTATTTCTAATCAAGTACTCAAAAACTGCATTTTTCTACCTCAAGATCTTAAGCCGTTTTGAGGCTGGGCTCCAACCACTGTGTGGCCTGGTGCCAACTGCCACATAAACTGCCACATTATTATGCAGCTGAGAAATCTCTGACATCACAGATATGCACATTTTCAGATGACTCAGTTCAGTGAGGGTGAATATTGTGAGAGGAGAATTGGAAGAATGCGCCAATATGAGAATTAGAGACATAGATCCTATTAATATAAGTCCACATAGCTAGGAAACAATGCTAAACACTGAAAAAGGCCATTTATAAGATAGTTCCCCTTTAACACGTTTTTCTTTTTCGATGCGAGATTCATTTGGGCTAAGTAAGTAAAGTAAGTAAAGTTTATTTATATAGCACCTTTCACAGACCAGGGTCACAAAGTGCTTCACATAGTAAAAACATAAATAAAATGCAAAAGATAGCAGCATGGTAAAAGAAAATAATTAAAAACGTGAAAGATCAGGAAAAGCCAAAACAGATAAAAAGACATAAAAGATTTACATAGAGCATAATTCGCCAAACGCCTGTTTAAACAGCACAGTCTTTAGCGGCACGGTGGTGTAGTGTTAACACTGTCGCCTCACAGCAAGAAGGTCCAGGGTTCGATTCCCACTTGGGGACCAGGTTTCCATGATGCCAGGTACTCAGGTGGGGTATCTCCCAGGCCTTTCTGTGTGGAGTTTGCATGTTCTCCCCGTGCTCGCAAGGGTTTCCCCCCCGATAAGATAAACCCAATGGAAAAACATGCACAACAGATCGCTAACGCTGTGGCGTCCTTGACGAAGACGGACAGGAGCACTTGGATTGGTCCCCGGGCCGCGGCTCACGTTGACGCCCTATCTGCTCCCGGCTGCCCATGGGGGGAAGGACAACGGGATGGGAAAAGTGCAGAGAGACATTTCATCGGCGACTCAGTGCATGTGTGTGTGTGTTCCTGTGGGTCGCCCATCTCGCGTGTGTGTGTTAAACTGCATGACAAATAAAGACTTCTAGTCTAACAATTATTATTAGCTGCTTTTTAAAAGTGTTTACAGAGACCACAGATCTAAGGTCCAAGGGCAGAGCATTCCACAACCTGGGGGCCAAGGTTTCGAATGCTCGGTCCCCCTTTTTCTTCAATCTAGACAGGGGGACAGCCAGCAAGCCCTGATCAGACGACCTGAGCGATCTGTTCGTGGTGTATGGACGCAGTAGGTCGCAGATGTAGGCAGGTGCCTGACCAAGGAGTGCTCTATAGGTGATGACCAGAACCTTAAAGTGAATTCTGGGGGGGACGAGCTAGAGCATGTGTGTAGGTTTTTAGATAACAGGTATTAGGGGTATATCCTGTATAAGACATTTGACTAAATGGTAATTTCATTGGATATGCACTGTAATTAATGCTTGTATATCTTATCGTGTGTTGTCATGTTTGTTTATATGTTTGTTTAAAAAATAATAAAAAAATAAAATATTAAAAAAAAAAGTTAATTCTGAATTTGATGGGGAGCCAGTGAAGGGAAACTAAGATGGGAGTGATGTGGCAATATTTTCTGGACCTAGCCAGCAGCCTAACGGCTGCGTTTTGGACCATTTGTAGCCGGCCCAAAGTGGATGCATCGAGGCAAGTGAAAAGGGAGTTACAATAGTCCAGGCGGGATGAAACAAAAGCATGAATAATCATTTCCAGCTCTACCTGGGACACAACAGATCGGAGTTTGGCAATATTTCGTAGATGGAAAAAACAGGTTTGTCAGAGATCTAATGTGGTGATCAAAGCGCATCTGCTGGTCAAAGATCACACCAAGGTTTCTGAGCTTGGGCCTCAGATTTGTTGAGAGGGTCCCCATGCATGTGGCAACTTCTGAGGTGACTTTTTCTGAGCCTATAATAAGAACCTCAGTTTTTTCTGCATTTAACTGAAGGAAGTTGTTTGCCATCCAATCCTTGACAGCAGTCAGGCAGTCAAAGAGGGCAGATAATTTGTCAGTTTGTTCAGGCTTGAAAGAGACATATAATTGGATATCGTCAGCGTAGAAATGATAAGAGACCTCTTTGAATTGACTAATGATTACTCCCAGGGGGAGCATGTAAAGTGCAAACAGAGTAGGAGCCAGCACAGAACCCTGGGGCACGCCACAGGACAATGGAGCAGTTTCGGATGTGAAAGTGCCAGTAGACACAGAAAAACTCCTATCTTGCAGATAGGAGGAGAACCAGTCCAGCGCACTCCCAGTGATGCCAGCCCACTGCCTCAGCCTTTCGATCAAAATGCAGTGGTCGACTGTATCAAAAGCTGCAGTTAAGTCCAATAGCACCAGCACAGAACATTTTCCCTCGTCAGATGATCTCATGATGTCATTTGAGACTCTGAGGAGGGCTGTTTCGGTAGAATGCTTCTGACGGAAACCAGATTGGAATTTGTCAAAAATGGAGTGTGCATTTAAGGCAGCAGTGAGTTGAATGGCAACAACCTTTTCAGTGATTTTTTAGATGAACGGCAATTTTGATATGGGCATATAATTTTTGTGGAGGGACGGATCAAGGTTTAGCTTCTTTAAGAGAGGCTGAACAACTGCTTGTTTAAAATATACTGGGACACAACCAGTTTGAAGTGAGCAGTTTATAATGGCAACCAGACACGGAGCAATGGAGGTGAGTACGCCTTCATTTTTTAGCATGCATGTCGGTATGATATCTAATGGGCTTGAGGAGGTTTTCATAGATCCCACTAGTTTTATCAGGTCCGTCAGGGAGATGGGAAGGAAATCATTAAGAATTGATGGGCGGGAGGGTGTGGTTGGAGGGAAAGTGAGGGAGGGGATGATGTTGGCCCTAACATATTCAACCTTGTTGACAAAGAAGGAGAGGAAATCACTACAATCCTTGTTTGAGAATATGGGTACAACCGGGGGAGCGGGGGTGACAATATTGGCGATATTGGGTGTGACGCTGCTGCAGCGCGACTGGCTGATGAGAATGGTGGGCAGGAGCTTGATGTTGGATTAGCGTATCGCTGCGTTGGGAGGCGGAGATAGTCATTGGATTTGGCAAATCATGCAACGTTTAGACTTCAGTGAACTCTGTCAACTTAGTCAGCACGAGACATGCCCATTTGACAGCAATATATGCGCGCACTGACAGTCGGCTAATTGACATTACCTGTAAAAAAAAAAATCCTCTTCATCCCGTTTGTGTCCCGGCAAAGATTTGTTTGTCCCAAATCAATATTTGATCACGTTAGTCTCGAGCCCTGGTGGGGGGGGAGGTAGTTTTTCTATGCTTCGATCGCCACCAACGGAATACGCTACACAGTACATTACAGACACACGCTCCGATTGCGGGAAAATAATGATCGGATCAACGCAAGATTGATAACATAGTCCTTACCTTGTCTATGATGTACTGCAAAAAGAATAATCAATTTATCTGATCGCTATTCCAAATACTGATTGCGATCGTGTTTCCAACGTTATCCAGCATTGCACATGAACGGGGGGGGGGGGGTGACCCTCGTCGATGCATCATTATAAGCGCTTGTCTTGCCGGAGTATTTAGACCCCGACCCCACGCCGCATCTCGGCCCAGACAGCAAGCCACATAGTTTCAAATGGAGTGAAATGGCGGCCGCAAGGCATTAGGCGGCGGTATTGGCCGTTTGCGATCTCAGACCCATTCCCAAGGCTGGATGGATGAATAATAATAATAATAATAATAATAATAATAATAATAATAATAATAATAATAATAATAATAATAATAATAATAATAATAATAATAATAATAATAATAATAATGACTTGGATTTATATAGCGATCTTCACTGACCCAGAGCGCTTCACAGAGTCCATTATTCGTTCATACACAGTCATACCGGTGGTGGTAAGCTACAATTGCAGCCAGAGCTGCCCTGAGGCAGACTCACGGAAGCGTGGCAAATAATCAACGCCTATGGCCCCTCCGACCACCACCAACATTCATTCACATGCATACACATTCATACGAGGCAAGTAGGTTAAGTGTCTTGCCCAAGAACACAACGGCAGTGGGATGGACATGGGCTTGAGCGGGATTCGAACCACCAACCCTTCGATCATTGGACGACCCGCTCTACTCCTGAGCCACGCCGCCCCATATAGCGAATAAAAGAAATAACGATTAAAACCAGAGTTTTCTCGGGTTGGGCGCTCAAGCGATGGCAAGTTAACCCGACTTATCTCGGGTCTGGCATCCAATGTGTTAAAGGACCACGTCAACTTTTCTGGGAAATTCGCTTATTGTCATCTACCCTGGAGTTAGACAAGCAGATACATACCCTTTTCTTCTCTGTGCATGCATTAGTCTTAGGGAACAGCCGCAACGTTAGCCTAGCTTAGCTTCATTCACTGGAAGTAGGTGTGCCAGTGTAGCCTAGTTCAAAAAACAACAGGGCTTTTGAGGTGATGAAATCACTGCGCCCAGGCAGCAGTGGTTCAGCAAAAAAGAATTACGAGTATATATCTGCTTAGAAAACGAAAATGTAAATAATTTTTTCTCCATGTGGTAAATACACAGGTCACAAGATGTTTACAGGAACATTTTGGAGTTGTATTTGGAGTGTATTTCGCAACTGTTTGGAACTAGGCTACACTGGCACACCTACTTCCAGTGAATGATGCTAAGTTACAGTAGGCTAATGGTGCGGCTGTTCCCTAAAGGCTATCACATAGTCGGGCGGAACGTATGCGGACTGGACTCTGTCCGCAGTCGTTTGAGCTTTCAGTCGAGCGTACCTCCGCGGACCAATTTCCTACATGTCTCACACCAGTTTACACAATTTTTCCCACGCTGTTTAGACTTCTGTGATGTCGTCGTCATCCGATGTCAAAATAAAGAGTCTAGGTCAGGGGTGGCCAACCCGCGGCTCGCGAGCCGCATGCGGCTCTTTGCCCGTCAATGTGCAGCTCTTCCATCCATACCAAAAAAATTTCGTTTTTTTTTAACTTTTTTTCACTCATTCCATAAGGACGTAGAATACACATTTACAATATTTTCTTAAATGGTCCATTTGCATGTTCTTTGTATCTGAATCTAGGGACAGTCTGTTACTAGGCTTGAGTAAATTGTAATGAACCAAAGGAGAATATCAATTCTAAATCCCAAAATATCCATCAATGAACGCATCTACTAGTAAAATTATCTTAAATGTAGATAACAATAATACAATTAGACCCAAACGAGGAACAGGCTAACTGGTTCCCATGACATTTTTTATAGCACCATGAACCAAAAAGGAACCTGCATCATTCTCTTGTTGATTTTCCCACAGTGAGAGAAGTGGAAAAACTGCTAACTGCTAAATATTTGGCTATTTCCTATATAACTAGTTCCATTCAGATGCTGTGATACAAATGCAACTGTGTGTGAAGTTCCCATTCTACTCAGAAGTGCTTTCTAATGCTATTATAAATCAAATAAATGAAAATGTGTATGGCTGAGACTGAGGTATACCATATTTACGACCATAAAAAGATATATACTGCTGCCATTGCCCATGGCCTGGCATTGGTACTGGACATGGTCTCCAGGTTCTGGACTGTGGCTGCCCAGTGCCCACTGCTCCTAAATAGCTAGATTGGGTTAAATGCAGAGGACAAAAACCTGGTATATAAAATGTACTTGAGATGATTCAAATTATCTTTGAGAAAGAGGGTCCACACAAATATATGCGTTTTTATAAACAATCCTACTATAAAATGTCTGCATCCATTTCCTCCTCAATGGGTTGGCCAATCAATCTGAAATTGCACATGAGCATTGACATAGAAAGAAGTAGATTTTTCTCCCATTTCCCCAAATGTCTGCTGTTTATGATCATTTTTAACAGCATTTCTGTTCCGTCTGTATGGAGTTGTGGTGTGTGTAATATCCCCAGAAGTCTAAGCAGAGTTGTGGCGCGTGCATCCCCGGGTATGGACCACTTCATTTATAAACAAGAAGTTGTTTTGCCGCAGTTAGACAAGAAGAGGAACAAGCCAGTGTTTGCAGAAACTCATTACTGGGGATTCAACAAGCAACAACAACAAGCGAGCTGCGCAACACACGTGACTTAACTTCCATTAGCTCAACCACAGTGTTACATTAGGCTAGCAGTAGCATTAGCAGTAGCATTAGCAGAGCAAACTGCTATAACATTAGCCTTAGTAAGTAAGCTAGCTGTTGTTGTTGACAGGTAACAGTACTCGGGGTTGGGAGGGTTACTTTATAAATGTATTTCATTACAATTACCTGTTGAAAATCGTATACAGTAACTTACTCAGTAACTTCTCTAAAGGGACATTTCACTTTAATATAACAAAGAAATCAGCAGTCTTGCCTCTATCTAAAATCACCTTCAAACAAGCTAGTGACCACTACTGTCCCTGTCATCCGCTGTCAACACCACCATTCCTTCCAGGTGACAGACTCCTCATTCACTTCCATTCATTTTGAGGACCAAGTCTAAATATAATACTTCTGAATTTGACAAGTTCAACTAAAGTGATATATCCCTTTAAATTAGACATGGAGTCAGGGACAGACTGGACTTTTTGACCAGCTTTTAATACCACCACTTATATGCTAAGCATAATGGATGGATATTCTATGGCAGTGGTACTCAGACATGGCCAACCAACCAAGCTATGAAAAAGCATGATAATGTACTGTGTGCTGTACCAATGGGCTATTGAAATGATTTACCACTATTACCATGGTAACCGTAACTATTAATACACATCATGGCAAATTCACAAGCAGTGTATTATTGTCATTAATGATTTCCCCTGGCAATTCAAATGCCTCAAGTGCCCAGCCCATCAGCACAAAGTCTATTTATATAGCAAAGTCCAAAACTACTGTAGTAGCCTAAAGTCCATAACCATATAAATATATATGTCTTGAAATTACCTGAGGTTTGAACACTGGGGACGAATTCTGACAACATCCTATAGATACCAACAGTATTCTGTTCACGTTACTAGTAGGCCATAAGGTGAACGCCGTTTTCGTTTCATCCCGTTCCCACCATGGGGAACTACGAATCTGTCACTCTGGGTGAAAGATCTATTGGTGTAGATTTAGGAATAAAAAGTTCTCCATCTACAATCCTGCAGGTTTTGCGCAATTATACTTTTAAAGTCGGGACTAGATCTTTCCTCGCGAACAGATACTTTGGTCATCATCGCGTAGTTATATTTGATGTAAGTGATGCAAGTTCTGTCACATGTGTTGAGCTCGACCAATAGCAGCCGCTTTGTTGCCAGGTTACGGACGACAACAAATGTGTAAACAGTCTAGCATGGCTAGAAAAATCTGGAAAATGAAAATAGAGACATGTTGGCACAATCGCTGGACTCTGTCACATATATCACCCAACCTACATAAAGCATAACTGATGATCGGCGAATTATAAACGACCCCCCCCCCCCTTTCCTTCACGCATGATGAAGCATAACGTATACCGATCATATACATTTGAATTTTTTTAATATAGCGTGTATAGGGAAGAAACGCCAATCGATAATCTATATATGCGTTTAGGCCTATAACTCACGTTCTAGGAATTACTGCAGAAAACGATAACATACTTATATTCAAGGTATTTTTGTATGAATGTATGAATGAAAAAGTATAACGTTCCCACATCCTGAACGATAGATAATCGATGTTGAATGGGCCATAGTAATGTCAATATAGCAATACAATTTTAAAGGTTATAGCCCTGCAAAGAAGGTAAACATCTCCATAGGCTTACAGCGCTGGCAGAGAGGGGCATTAGATGGGCATAACCCCCGGCGGGCAATGTGTTAAGGGGATGGTGTAGTGTTTTGATTGATTAACCATATTGGTCAAAAGTGTGTGGGTCTATTCTTTTTCTCATTATACTATCCACTGAACTGTTTTATGTGTACAACCTCAATCTTTAGAAAAGTGTACCAGCATCTTTAATGTTGCAGGTTGGGAATCACAAGGTAAAGTGTTTTTGATACAAATTTGCTGGATATCATGGTATAAATTCAAGTATACTAATGCACCAATATTTGACTCCGATGTTTAGGTACATGTGTAAATGTAAATTTCTGAGAGTTTTTGTCTTCCCAACTAATTTTCTATTTTTAGTTTTTTTGTAATATACATTTATGGCCCCTGACAAAAATCTGCAGGATATCTTGCGGAGAACTTTTAACCCAATGTCCATGATGGTATTGTCTATCGAAAAATGCATTCAGAATGTAGTTACCAGACGTGGGAACGAAGATCATTTTCTAGACACTTTTCAGGGTTCACCTTAGGGCCTACAATTGACTGAGCTCATTCAGCACCTTCTTGAGATCAAGTGTACAAAAAGAAAGCTAAGAAAATGAATAAACGGCAGATAATTTACAGGGTTTTTTGTAGATAAAGTACTGAATTTTGCAATCCGGACACATGCAATTTGTAATATGAATATAGGATATAGAATATCAGGCCTATAAATTACCTTATTATGGCCAAGTCATACATCTATGAATCGTGCCAAATCTCCTCTTTCCAATGACAGAGTTCAATCTGGATTTAGTACCACCAGGCGCCCATAACAGGAAACAGCAAAGACCGTGAATGAAATCTACTGTAAGTACAGTTACTTTTTTGTAATGAAAAATGCTCCACCATTTTTAATCAGATTGAGACGCGTTTTTTTCTAGGCGTTCACAGAAAGGTAAAGAAACAAACTTTAGGTTTGTTCGATCCATGAGACATAATCACGAAAAATGTTAATTATTATAAAAATAACATAATTTCACGCCAGACAGCTCCAAGTTTGACAGGGGCTGGCGTGAGCTGAGTAGTGTAGTTTTATGAAATTCAAAAGCCCATCGAAAGCCCTGGGTCTCCTCTTTCATAGGACTACACACATGGGTGACAGCTTCCTTTATTTCCGTCGAATTCATCCGGTTTCCGCCGGGATGCGCAGAGATATTCATGAACTCGTATTTTGCTAATAACACTTAAAATCATTGGTAAACAAATGTAGTGCTGAAAATATACACTTTGACTGCTGTTTTGATAGGGTTAGGGTCTTTACTCTCGGCTACATTTGGAGAAAAAAAAACGCTACATTAATTAATACGGACTGTATTCATCTATTTATGACGTGAAATAAATCTCTGCCTGGTACAGGGCCTGTCGGGCTTAAGGGTATCAAAGCAGCATATTTACCACTGCATTTCAAGTAACAATGTAGGCTATATCTGTGTGAACTAGTCAGCGGAACCAAATGAGCCAATGGAGCAACAGGCATCAGTGTTAATTATTAACCACAGAGAACAAATATCTAGATTCTACACTAACTGGACGATACAGTGGACACACACCAGATTATTAAAAGGGGCACTTCACCAAAAAGATCACACGCATCCAAAATCTCTGAACAGTTTTGCACATGTTCATTTAGTTTGAGCTCAATTCAATTAGATGGTAGCAGTCCCTATAAGACGTGGTACTGCTATTTGTTCATCTACATCATTTCATGGTGCCAAACAGTCTGACCTGCCGGCTAAACGTCTAGAAGAGGCGAACAAAGACGTCCTCATTCGTGACTACAGTACTACTGTGTGAGAGTAGTACAGTTTACTACTCATTTCTCAGTACTTGAAAACAAGGAAGAGACACACTGTCACTTGTGAGACGGACAGTGATGAGAGCCGTGACGGAGAGGGGGGATGGTCTGACCTGCAGGCTATCAAGTGTGACACCATCCCGGCCCGCAGCCAACTACCAACTACGTGTAGGCTTATGCGTTGTTAACCCTTTCACTGCCACACGACAGAAGGTTAACCCTTTACTATCACACAACCGACGGAGGGTTAACCGGCTGTTGTGTGGCAGTGAAATGGTTAACCTTCTGTGTATTGTCGCAGTGAAAGGGTTAACCGTTTGGTAGTGCGGCGGTGAAAGGGTTAATATTCTGCAAATTAACGCAGGATGATGTGGATAATACCATTGAAGGTGATGATGTAGGGAGATGCAGAGAAAGGCGTCGCTAGAAGCACCTGAGGCTACGTTCACACTGCAAGCCTTAACACATTCCCGCCTGGCCACGGACATGTCCGTGTTTCAAATCCAACGGTAGAGGGCCAACCACGGACATGTCCGTGGCAAGGTTGTTTTGGCTTTTATTCCATTTTAATAACCTACTCAATGTCACCAAGCGGCACTGCAGATTTACCCCACTCTTGGAATTCTGAAAAGTGCATTACCGGCCAGATCCTCGTAGGGGCGCTGTCTTGATAATGCAGTGTTCCCTGTGGCAGAGCCAGAACGGTGCTTTCTTTTTTTTTTACTTTGAATGGAGTTTACTGTTAGCTGGAATCTATATGTGTAGCCTGTAGCTTGGAATACCTTTTGCGACACCGAATTCACTATGCAGTAAAGGAATATATCATCAGCCAATGGACATATCGATCTACCAGATGGCGATTGATAACTGGGAAATCCTTTTGGGGATCCAACCGGCCCACGGTAAGATCTTTTTCATGTAAATTACATGCTGATCAGGCCTTGTTATCATAGCCAACCAGGCGATCAGCAAATGTGGCTACTGAGGCTAACACGGTTATTGGTAATCAATAATCAGAAACGACGTCCCCCGCCCCCCCCCCTTTCATGCATTCATGGTGGACCATGAATACCGACAATATGCATTTTGAGTTTTAGCTCTAGCTTCTGTAGTGCCGAAACGCTGTTCGATTTAATGTTATTAGCTTAGCGCCCTGTATCTCGCCTTCCAGGAAATATACTAGCCCAAATCCCATATAACACTTATATTCACGAGGCTATAAAATGAGAACGTATGGATGAAAAAAAAAATCTTTAAGCTATTTTGAAGGGACGGTTTATGGTCTCAATTGACAATGAGAATGGACAGATAGCAATACTATAAAGTATAGATTTAGCTCTACAAACAGCCTCACGCACAATGCAAGTCTGTTTTGAAATGCTGGCCTTATAGAGTGAGATTAGACGGCCCCCAATGGCCGGGAATGTGTTAAGGCTAGGGCTGTCTTAAATACTTCGAAGCTTCGAAGCTTCGTTCGATGGCACAAGCTTTGTGGGGCGGCGTGGCTCAGGGGTAGAGCGGGTCGTCCAATGATCGAAGGGTTGGTGGTTCGAATCCCGCTCAAGCCCATGTCCATCCCACTGCCGTTGTGTCCTTGGGCAAGACACTTAACCTACTTGCCTCGTATGAATGTGTATGCATGTGAATGAATGTTGGTGGTGGTCGGAGGGGCCGTAGGCGATGATTATTCGCCACGCTTCCGTGAGTCTGCCTCAGGGCAGCTCTGGCTGCAATTGTAGCTTACCACCACCGGTATGACTGTGTATGAACGAATAATGGCTCTGTGAAGCGCTCTGAGTCAGAGAAGAGCGCTATATAAATCCAATCCATTATTATTATTATTATTATTATTATTATTATTATTATTATTATTATTCGAACATTAAAAAAAAATCGAAGTTTAAAAAAATAATAATAATAATTAATTAATTTTTTTTCAAAAATATTTTTTTTCAAAATTTTTCTTTTTCTTTTTACTTCAGTGTGTGTGTGTGTGTGTGTGTGTGTGTGTGTGCATGGGGCCATTGGGTGGGGCCGGGGGACAAATACACTGGAGCAGGGGTAGGCAACCCTAGGCACGCGTGCCTGCATAGGCACGCGGGGGCATTTTCATAGGCACAGGGGGCAGCATAAAAAAAATATATATATATATATACTTTTTTTTTTTTTGCTTTGAACTACTATAGTGAAATATTTTGCACTGTTGTCGCATTTATCTTGTTGAAATCCTCCCACAGGTTCTTTTTACTACCACATATTTAATTGAGACCCTTTATTTGTTTATTATTTCAATTTAGCTGGAAATACATTGCTACATCATTACATCATTCAGTAACATTTGCAGAGCCTTATAACAAAAACATTATTACGGTCACCATTGTGACCAGTGGGATTAATCAACAAATTTGATTATTTATTTTTCTATTTCATTGAACATTGCACATGTTAAAAGCCATTTTTTTTACTCAAAATGTGAGTATTACCAAGTCAACTTGTGTTCTTAAAACAATGACAATAAACATAGTTTTATTAGGTTGAAATAATGTGGTTGTGTACTTATTTTCTGTTAACTTATTATGGATTGAAAACTGAAAACCTTAATGCACAGTAACTGAACTCAATATTTTTAAGTTCTGGTAACTTATTATAATTTTTTTTTTTACAGTGTAGTTATACGATCAATCAAAACTTATTTACACGATATACCTCACATTCACCCTCCATTCACATCCTGGTGTTCTCCTGGTGTTCTCCATTAGGCCTGTAGGTGGAGCTATGACAGCACACGTACAGTACACACACCGATGGTGTGTAATGTGTCCAAAAATGAATGGGCAAATGTGAGTGAAATGGTCGCACTGTATGCAGCTGTTTGTCTGCATTGCACCCCCCCCCCCCCCCCCCCCCCCCAACTCAGATTTAGGGTTGATACAACCATCATAATAATATTGTTAATAATAACAATAACAATAATGATGTAATAATGTAAAAATTATCATTAAAAATACCTGATTATGAGAAAGAAAATGTACGATGCATGGAATATTGTTGAGGCACACTAGTTACAACTATATTTCAAACAGGCACTCCATGTCAAAAAGGTTGCTGACCCCTGCACTGGAGGAAAGTAACCCAGCTCAGCACTGCCCAAATGATATCATCACTATTGCCTGTTTGAAGGATATCATCCTCAAACACATATACACCACCTACACGCCTATTCTCAGTCCTTGCCCCACAATGGTGGAATGAACTACCCACCCCAGTTAGGACAGCCGAATCCCATCCAATCTTTCGCCGTCGACTAAAGACGCACTTCTTCAACCATTATCTGAAATAAAATTTAAAAAATAAAATAAAAAAAATCTAACCCTAACTAACCTTATGCACTTGTCCTAATAAACTAACCTACACTGTAACACGCAACACTTTGATGAATATTGTTACTCAGCTGATAGAGTTGTATCCTTCCTGATGACCTGTCGTACAGAACTTGTAAGTCGCTTTGGATAAAAGCGTCAGCTAAATGACTAAATGTAAATGTGAATGTAAATGCCTTGTAGAATTCCACACATAAGAAAGAAAGATACTGGGATGAATAAACAAAATAGAAAATAAAATGTAGAAATGCATGCAATACATAAATAAATATGAATCTCCATATATGAAATAGAACATTTAGATAAGGTGCTACTGAGATGTTTTGGTGAGTTCTTTGTTTTTTTGTGGAAGTAGCCCTTCTTAAAAATGCATGAACTTTGATACTATCTTGTCTAGCACAGTCTCTGGAGCGTAACAGTAAGAAGCATTTTGTATGAAAGTATTCTGTACTTCTGTATGACAACTATTAAAGAGACTTGAGAAACTTGAACATTCACTGATAATTGGTCTGTAGTGGAGTCTACAAGGTCTACATTGCCGGACCATGTAGAATCCGGACCTTGTAGACTGACATAATTCTGTGCATAGTTTAGTCTACACAGGCCATATTTCAAATAATCAAAATCTTACTTCATTCATCTTAAACATTCTTGATTTGGGGGATTGGTAGTTCCCATGAAATCTGAAGTTGTGCGATCCACCTTGAATTAAATCACACTGTGTTGGCTGCGTCACAGTCACGAAAGGGGCTACTTAATTCATTAATCCAATCCACTTTATTTATAGAGCACATTTAAAAACAACAAAGTTTACCAAAGTGCTGTACAAGTCCCACAACATAAGATAAAAGAAAAAAAAATTATTCGAAGCTTCGAATTTAAATCGAAGCTCGGCCCCGAAGCTTCGATTGCCAAAAGAAAATTCGAAGGTCAGCCCTAGTTAAGGCCCTCACATAATCGGAGGTCCGCGCATACTCAAAGCTAGGGCTGAACGATTAATCGATTTTAAACCGAAATTTGGAATGATGCAATTATCAAATCGCAAAAAAAATAGAACGGCAATTTTATTTTTTTTTTTACCAGGAAGTCCATTGAGATACAAGGTCGGTTTGGGAGAGGGAGGTAAGGGGTTTTAGATTGTGTGTTGTGAAGTTTAGACTTCAGAGAGGGAGAGTAAAGTACAGAAAAAAATTTACCGTTGGGTACCGGTATCAATTCCCAGGTAAAAAGAAACATTTTCAGGCTCTGTGTCCCAAAAAGACCCACCGCGTAGGCCAGATGCAAGCCGCATTTTACAATAAACCTCTGTGGGGCTGCTTAAAAAATATATAATTATAATCGCAAATGTAATCGCAATCGCAATATCTGTCAGAAAAATCGCAATTAGATTATTTCCCAAAATCGTGCAGCCCTAGGTATCGATTCCCAGGTAAAAAGAAACATTTTCAGGCTCTGTGTCCTGAAAAGACCCACCGCGTAGGCCAGATGCAAGCGGCATTTTACAATAAACCTCTGTGGGGCTGCTTAAAAAAAGAAATAATTATAATGGCAAATTTTATCGCAATCGCAATATCGGTCAGAAAAATCGCAATTCGATTATTTCCCAAAATCGTGCAGCCCTACTCAAAGCATACTTAAAGTGGACTCCAAGCACGAAGCTCCAATTTTCTAACCACGCGGACGTCCGCACCGCTCACTTGGTGTCACACAAAAGGCTGCTTTGCGTTTTGGTTGACATCAACCTGCATTTAATATGACACCGATCTGCATTTTACTCTGAACACTCCGTGCCAAGAGAGAGTAGGGCAGGATCATGATTAAATGGGTAGGATTGGTCCGGTAAAACGTTGGCAGGTAGATGACACTAAATTTTGTTTTACTATCGCTAATCGTCATCCATTCCAATTCATATACATTTGGACCATGTCTTTTTTCATCATCTGAAGAAACTTGAGAAGTTTGAATGGCTTTTCTAAATGAAGTGTGTAAAACTGCCAGTTTTATTTCGAAATCTTGGAAACGGAGATAACCTAGACTCTTTATTTTGACATCGGATGACGACACCATGACAGAAGTGTAAACAGCACAAATTAAAAAAGATTTACTGGCGCGAGACATGTAGGAAATTGGTACGCGGAGGTACGCTCGACTATGAACGCTCAAACGACTGCGGACATGACGTGGGGAGTCCGGTCCACATACGTTCCGACCGACTATGTGTGGGCCTTTAGGCCGTGATCACATTGGACGCCTTTTTGAACGCGCCTGCGTCTTTTTTCCTATTGTTTTCAATGGTTTTGTCGTGACAGGTGTTGTGCATCTCCTCCAAACTACACGCCTCGTGTTTTTGAAGCAACACTTTTTCAGGCGCTCAGTTAAAAAAGTTTCAACTTTAGCCGCAAAGCACACCTACGTCAATGTCACCTTCTTGTCAACGGAAAAAATCAACCAAGGGGATGGATTACAAGTCTATGTTGAAAACGTATCGATAGTTGCCAATGTTAGTTAGCATTAGCTATAGGTAGTAGGGATGCCCCGATCGATCGGCCAGCGATCGGTATCGGCCGATATTCAGTATAAATATGAGATCGGTGAATTCCGATAATGCTTTATTTTCGCAGATCGTGAAAACCGATCGAAAAACATGATCCAATTCTTAGCGGAGTTTTCACTCGCTGACTTCTCTCTCAGGCACACAGAGCTGCAGCGCACTGCCCCTAACCCTCCCCCTCCTCCTCCTGCCCCTCCCAGACCCGTGTCAACAGAGGCTCCTATTGCCTCCGGCAATAGTCTGCTCTAGTCTAGCTCTAGTGCATGCGACCTCTGTGAGCTAACGTTAGCTACCTAGCTAACGTTACTGTTTAAACAAAATGACCCAGTCAACTATTCACTTTTAGTTTAATACATGAGGCATTGTCTAACGTTATCTAGCTGGCTAGCTACTGATAGCTCCTGATATCAACAAATGCTCCAGCAATAGTCGAGTGCATGATACCTCTGTTAGCTCGGTAGCCAACGTTAGCTCACGTTAGCTCACTGTTTATATGAAATGTCCCAGTAAACTAAATAGTTCACTGAGGCGTTGTCTTAACGTTATCTAGCCGGCTAGCTACTGATAGCTCCTGATATCAACAAATGCTCCAGCAATAGTCGAGTGCATGATACCTCCGTTAGCTCGGTAGCCAACGTTAGCTCACGTTAGCTCACTGTTTACACTAAATGACCCAATCAATCAATCAATCAAATCCTTTATTTAACCAGATAAGCATCCTTGAGATTAAAATCTCTTTTTCAAGAGCGATCTGGCCAAGCAAGGCAGCAGAAAGTTTCAACATAAAAAAGAACATCACAATAAAATACAGATAAAACATTTACATCAAGCTCCAATTTCAGGCAAGTTATCAAACAGGCAAATGATCAAACACAGTTGCACTGACCAAGGGAACTGAGTTCGTAGGATTTTAAAATGGCTTTGAATTCTCCGAGGGTGACCAGTCCTGGTAATTTTAGATCTGAATCTAAATAGTTCACTGAGGCGTTGTCTTAACGTTATCTAGCCGTCTAGCAGTAGCTACAGATAGCTCCTGATATCAATGTCTTATAACATTGATTCGATGCGTATTCGAGCCCCTGGCTTGCATCGCAGTCACGAAAGGGGCTAGCTGAGGGCATGCTGAATGTAAAAGCAGAGCATACACACAGACAGTGGAGCTGTTTGCAGATAGCGAGCATTTTGACTTGTTGCGTGGTGGCGATGTCTCGCAGATAATACAACTACAAGTATGATTATATAATATATATATTTTATAAAAAATATATAATAATAGTATATTTAATTTTTTTGTATATAAAACCAAAAACGATCAGTATCGGTATCGGCCGATATGGCTCATAGACAATTGGTGATCGGTATCGGTGGCAAAAAACGTGATCGGGGCATCCCTAATAGGTAGTAATGTATGTAACTTATGTAACGTTAGCTGAGGTAGCAGCGGTATTCAGTGGTATCGCTCCTTGCACCCTGTGCACTTTCTATTCTCCATGTACACCACCGCGTCGAATGGGATCACAGCCTTAGTGCTTAATTCTGATTCATTGCTCAGATCTTTTTTCTTTGGCCGTTCACATTCTTTTTTAAATGTGGTCAATATCAGATTCCAGTGTGAACCGGTCATGCACCTGAATTGACGCAAATTAACAATAAAGTAAAATGTTGACGAATGTCAATCTAGAGTGACGTAAAAGTTGCATAAAAGTCAAATGAGGCGCAAATCAGAATCGAAAAGATCAGATTCCATGTGATCTATGCTGTTCATACTGTTGTGAAATAAATCGGATCCGAAACACATATGAGCAAAGAAATTAGATTTGGGCCACTTTCCCCTGCAGTCTTAACATGACCCACATAGGCGTCCTATAAAACAGCCCACAAAACATCTCTGTATGACCACAGTCTACTATGTAAGTCCACCAGGGCGGCAGTCCAGTGTACGCTGGGGGAAATGTTTGCTCCAATATTGCTCCATGAACATTGTACACTTCAGTCTAGACTGTATAAGTGAAATAAGAATGACTATGGCCACATACAGAACTACATAATAAGGAAGCCAAGTAAGCAATTCAGTTTTGTGTAGCAAATATTTCAAATAAACGCATTCAAAGGAGTCATTTAACAAAAAGGGAGTTCATACAGATGTCTATTGTCAAGATACTTCTAGATACTTCTACTATAATATACTGTAGTACTATAATAGAAGCACTACTAAAGATACTTCTACAATAATATATTGTAGTACTACAATATACTGTAGTACTATAATAGAAGCACTACTAAAGATACTTCTACAATATATTGTACTACAATATACTGTAATATTATAATATACTGTAGTACTATAATAGAAGCACTACTACAGATACTTCTACTATAATATACTGTAGTACTATAATAGAAGCACTACTATTCTCCTACTCCTTTCTCCAAGCCGTCTTGCCAGGTAGTGTACATAAACAAGCACAAAACCATCCAGACCCATGGCCAGACCCCCCTTGGAACCTAACATTAGGTTCCAATACCAACATAACCCAGTGCTCGACAGAAATACTTTGTCCACTTTGATTAACCTGGCAGCCTTATTAAGGAAAGATGGTGGCCAGTTGATTATGTTTCTCACCTTGTGACAGATCTCCGTCTTGACCTCCTTCAGGGCGCGGTCTGAGAAGACACAGCCACAGGTCTGCAGGTAACAGAACCTAAAGACAACAGAAACACAACATTAAGAACACAAAATACTATACCATGTTTATATTTGCCAGGCAATCAGACTGAATTGCATCACAAATTTGAAAATATGTGGGACTAGCGATTGGTGATTTGGAGTCTGGATCCAGGCAAGGAACATCTAATCCAGTAAATAAACCTGCCTTGTTTGCAGGTTTGAGCTGAAGGAGTTGTTGCTCTGGTAACAGGTTAGGCTAACATTTTAAAGGGATAGTTCTGACTTTTGGATCCCTAGCCCTATTTTTTTACTTACTAATGAAGATGTTGATCAGTTGTCCTTTCTCAATCTATTAGCTCGAGATAGTTAGCCACAAAACAATACAAATTCCTGTCTGTACAAGCTGACCAAGGCTCGCTGAAATTGTCTTTGTGTGCACCATGGAGTCGAGTCTTGTACAGACAGGAGCGTGACCCCACTAAGTATGGGACCAGCATTTAAGACTGTATTCGATGCTCTGCGAGACCCCCATCTGACTTTCTTTAGCCTCCAGATGCTTTTGCTTCCGTCTTAATTTGGTTCAGGAAGTGTTTATGGAATAGCCTACTGTTGATAAGCATAAACTCTCAGCTTGTTGTTACCTGTGCTTGCCATTCATCTCCAGGCCCACCACAGGGCAGATGAACATGGCACAGTTCATGTCCTCATAGCGGTCTCCCTTCGTAGTCCTCCCCTCTCCCTCCCACTCTGGGTTATCGGTCAAGTTCAGCTCCTTGATATCCTAAAAGGATTAGAAGGATAAACACACACACACACAGTCAGCTACATATCAAAATATATTTTCAAAAGGCACTGCATCAGAGATCGGAACATCAATAAGAACATGGCTGCCCACAGAACCAAAGTGCAGCAAACGTACCTTCATTCCGCGGAGGTGCGTTGCCACCTCGGTGTTGGGTCGTTCAGCAGTCTTGTCCAGGAGGTACTCAATGACTGCATCTTTGTTATAAAGTCTGTAATTATGGAAATACCTGTATTAGATCTGTGAGCTATTAGTCATTGCGTCACCACAATTGGGCTTGTGGACATGCACAAAATGGACTGTATGTGTCCAAATGTACTGCATTTATATAGCGCTTTTTATCCAAAGCACTTTACAATTTATGCCTCACATCCACACACCAACTGCGAAGGCAACCATGCAACCTCATCGGGAGCAGTTAGGGGTTAAGTGTCTCGCTCAAGGACACTTCGACGCGCAGCTGGGAGGAGTGGGAATCGAACCGGGAACCTTCCGATTACCAGACGACCACTATACCTCCTGAACCACTGTCACTCTGTGTGTGTGTGTGTTCCCTCTGAACTCACATGTGTATTATGTTCAGCCATTGTTACTTAGAATCATCTAAGTAACAATGGCTGAACATAATACACATGTGTAAGTTAGATGTCTACTACCTGACTTTCCTTAATGAACAATGGGGACACTCACCTCCCCAGGTCACACGTCACAATGGGGCGTCTGAGTTTCTCCTGGCTCAGGGCACAGTACTTCCACTTGGCTGCAAGCGCTGCACTCTTGTCAACCTTACAGTATATACGGGACAGGGACAGATATGAGTTTTTTTGACGGGGACAATGTTACTCTTGTTTTTCACACGGCTAAACTAGCCTGCCTGTGGTTGCATATTAAACATACAGTCCTGATGAATTGAAAATGGGGGACCCTGATGTAAACAAGACGAAAGTCTTTCTCTGGTCTGCATCCCCTTAACAATTGTGTGTATTGAGCTGTACTGTACCCATTCTGCAATCTGTTAATAAAGTTTTCAATCAATCAATCAATGCTAGGGAAGTACAGCAGTTACCGAGCTAGCGTCAGCTGAATTTAAATAAAAATACAGCCCGGTAACGTATAGTCTTTGTTTAATGTATGGTTTGTCGGTGTCACGTCTCAACAACTGACACAAGTATTTTAACAACAAGACGTTTTCGAGATAAAAAAGTTAAATTAATGTCAACACTGTAAGCTAGGCTAGCTGGCTCGGCTAACGTTACCGACAGCTTCATAAACTAATGGCATGAGGTTGGAGGACGTACCTTTTCAACTTTCTTTGGGCCTTTTACCAACTCATGTCTTTTAGGAATAGTACCACCATCACATCCCATCTTGAACGTTAACGCGAATTGATTGTGTATTTAGAAAGATGGAACAATGCTACTAACGCTAGGTGGCTAGCAAGACGAAAACGAAAACCACAACAGGAAGTTGCGTTGTTGTAAACAAACGAGGAATGTCTGGGAATATTCGACTAAATACCACACTGCCCTCCAGTGACTGGCTGTATGAACAACGCTTTACCGGCAGTAATGTAGTGAATTACCACCACTGGCCAATGTGTGGAAGCATTTGACATGTAATTGCAGTATTGTAGTCCTAGTAGTAGGGCACGTACCAGTAGGGCCTGAAGCATGGAGTGCAATATCTGCACAAATGTATACGAATTATTTTGTAACAAACAAGTGTAAAACATTGTTTGCGCTCACCTACCTCCTAACATCTATTAGGCCTATAGTTAAAAAAGGAACAATGCTTTACTGCCAATAATGTGGTGTGTTTTCCACCACTGGCCACAGTGTGGAAGCATTTGACACGTAATTGCAGTATTATGGTCCTAGTGGGGCCGGAAACATGGAGTGCAATATCTGAAGACATTCAACGTTGTTGTATAAGAATTCGTTTGTAACAAACAAATGTAAAAACATTGCTCACTTGCCTCCTAAAATCTATAGGCCTAATAGTTAAAAGAGGAAGATATGGAGAAATAGAGGAGGTCATAGGCCTATTTGATAGCCTAATGTTGATTTCTCTTTTTAATTTCTGTCTTTCACAAAGGGAAATACTTTTCACTATGATAGGAAGATGGGCTAAAGAAACAACGTGAGAAAAATGACGTCATTCCTTTATTGGCCATCCATCCATTTGGCTTCGCCTTCCAGAGAGGGCCGGACTAGTAAGTGACATTAGTCTGGCTTTCAGGCCTATTGTCAGAGTGGTCTAAAGATAAAAGTTTCCTTGGAAGATAGCTCCAATGAGTGCTAATGAGATCTGCTTCCTGTGCCTCGCAGGCTCCAGATTAGTTTACCATCGACGGCACTGTCCGAGAGCGACCATTAGTTTGGGGAATGGTACCTCAGTGGAGACATCTGTGGCGGCATGATTGATATTCTGCGTGGAAATAGAAGACAGAAGGAACCAGAACTGGACTTCATTTGGGGTGAGAAAATAGATTTCCAGGGTAGTTTTATGGTCACCACACGCGACTGCTTCTGTGATGTGCAAAAAGCTGAAGAATCAACCAACACAAACATAAAAACAGTTACCCCATTATGTCCTTTGGTTCGATTGGGTCTTCCTGTAATTTATAAATTGTGTTACGAGTCTTATTGAATTTCCCCCCTTTCTCACACAGAGAGCTAAATGTTTAGTATGGATTTTCATTAGAGGCAATGGAGTGCTAGCACTGTTAGCAAACTATCTTTGAGGGAGAGTAGCTCCCCAGGCTATGCAGTGTAATGCAAACTAACACCTCAAGAACACACGGCGCAGCTTGGCCACAGAACAATAGGGCAATCTCTGCTGTTTCACATTTGTTTGTTTTTATTATTATAGTGTGAATAAGTGCAATGGTTATATCAAACATTAGATTATTGTTGTGTTCATTCATTGCCTGTGCACTGTCTGGAATATAATAACTAATATTGCCCCCCACCCCCACCTATCCCCCAACACCTTGGTATTCTTTTGTGTAGCTCAGACCGAAACTGCACGGTTGAAATCCACCTTCCTCTTCTCAAAAGCCTCCCCTCTGGTCTCCGCTGGAACTGCCTACCACAGATATCTGCCTGGTTTTCTATATCACGGCTGACCCATAGGACGCCCCGACCGCCAAGCATCCTCGTGTTTATACTTCCATGATGAATCCAACCTGCCCAATCAGACTTCCACTGCCTGGCCTTGAACTGAAACCGTATCCATCTGAACCATCTCAGCCATCCCAGGCAGCCGGTGGAGCCCAGGGCAGCATTAATTGCACGGATGAGCCCTGGCAGCGCACCGAGTCGAATGCATTTAGCGTTTCTAATTGAGAAGGAATTGCTGTGTTTACATTGGCACCGGTTGCTCGAGCCGGACCCTTGGTTTTCTAGCCACCCAGCTAAAAGCTCCCTGTATGTTGTATAGGAAACCCACGTCTGTCTGGGCCCTGAAGCCTCGCTGCACAGAGCAGGAGGAAATTATAGGGAACAGAGAAGTGGGAGATTTGTTCAAATTCATCAAGGCGGATGGGTAAATTGTTGCTTTCACTCTGACGTAGTCTGGAGTTAACAAGGGCATGCATCTGAGAAGTTGTGCTAACGAGAAGGATGCCTGACGAGAAAGGATGCCTAACAAGATGGATTCCTAACGAGATGGATGCTTAACGACGAGATGGATGCTTAACAAGATGGATGCTTAATGAGATGGATGCCATCCCCCTCCTATGTCTCTTCAAGTTACCACCTGGAACAAAGAGAGTAGGTTTGACAACAGAAAAGGGGTAACACGTTACTCTTATGTGGCACAAATAACCCATGGGATGAGGAACTGTACAGTATGTTAACGAATAACGGGAATGAATATTTAAAACGATGGTTAACTTTTAGAATCAGAGGTAAGCAGATAAAAAAAGGGGGGTTTGAGAGTTGAATAGATTTGTACTGATTGTGTCTCAGGGAGGTGAAGTACAAGCAATTCTGGGAGGATCTTTTGTGAGACTTGAGTAACTGATGGTTCATCATCAGTTGGTTAAACAGTTCCTCATTAGTTCCTGTGTACCTAATCATTACTTCTGTGCCCCATAAAATAACATGGTAGCGAAAAAGGCTCATGATTTTCTGTAAGAACCAATGTTATAATGAACCATGAAGTAACGTATATGTCACATCCGAAAAAAAATTCATTACAACTCTGCAAGGTCTTTTTCCTAACTCAGTATTTACTTCTAATTCTTATACAACAACATTGAATGTCTGCAGATATTGCACTCCATGTTTCCGGCCCTACTAGGACCATAATACTGCAATTACGTGTCAAATGCTTCCACACTGTGGCCAGTGATGGAAAACACACCACATTATTGGCAGTAAAGCATAATATTGTTCCTTTTTTTAACTATAGGCCTATCGATGTTAGGAGGTAGGTGAGCGGAAACAATGTTTTACACTTGTTTGTTAAAAAAGAATTCTTATACTACTAACTATGTGTTACATTTGTGCAGATATTGCACTCCATGCCTCAGGCCCTACTGGTACATGTCCTACTACTAGGACTACAATACTGCAATTACATGTCAAATGCTTCCACACATTGGCCAGTGGTAATTCACTACATTACTGCCGGTAAAACGTTCTTCAACATTCGATAGAACTACATTTTCTTCCACTGAGAAGAGAAATGCCATTTGACCGTTATGTGTTCAACTCTTTAACGGCGTGTCAGACCGCAAACAATGTAGCCTACTACTGTACATTATGATGACAAATCCATGACCCTGGAAACAAAAATGTACACCCAACACAGGGAGATCGCAACTGGTATAGTAACCACACGCACAGAGTCAAACCACAATCATTCTCTCGTTCTTCTCTTTGTTTGTTTTTAAAGTGAAAACTCGTAGCTAAAAAAGAATCCCTGTCGGAAAACGTCTGGGCCATGACAAATTTTTCTAGTCTCTCGGTCTGAGGGACAATCAGCGTGGTTGACCATCAAGACTCCGTCCTCTCACCTCTCCGTCACGTTGATAACTAAACTACGTGCCTCTTTTCCTGAGATCAACTTTCCTCCTGCATCCTGTCATGTAGCCTACAGTCGAAAGCCGCAGCTAAAGCACTGTGGGGGGGGGGGGGGGGGGGGGAGGGATGGAGAGAGAGGGAGAGAGAGAGAGAACGTTGGCCATTGTCCTCTGTTCTCATTGTTGTAACACAGTGTTAAACTTCTTAACCTGCGCCCCCAAAAGTGGCTATTTTAGTTTTCGTTTTTGAGGACTGCATACTTTTTTTGCAAACCAAAACAACATACTTTATACTTAGGCTATAGCACATGCATGAGCCTGGTCTCTTTTGAAAGATGACATTTTGAAGTTTCCGATTCCAAAAAGAAAATTCACTTTCAGTGCTAATGAAATAGAGAAACATATGTTTGAACTTGAGTTGTAGTAGTAGTTAGTAGTCTAGAGGTAGTATTTCCCCAGAATGTCTGGAGGCTTAATAATCCAGACGGAGCCATAGTCTGAAGCCTTATGTAGTACATGTCCAGATTTCATAAAGATCCATTCAGAAATGAGTGATTAGGAGTGATTTTGGTCAACTGTGTACAAAAGAAAAACGCAGTTTTCTCATAGACTTCAATTCATTCGGCTGTTTTTCTCTTCCTGTTTTCGCTCATAAATTTTTCACCTACAGTAGATTATACATCCCCAGATGGGGTATCATTGGAAAGCCACACTCATTGGCTACAACCCTCCACAATCATTTTCGAGATCGCCAAATGATTGACGGAACTAGAGCCCCAAGAGTCAGGAGTGGTATTTTGCGCAATACCGTGTACTTTGCACAAGCCTCAAATACCGGCATGTAACTCGAGAACCGCTGAACGAATTTTGTCGCTATCGACAGGCAACAAATAAGCCTTCAATTCGATATATATATTGTATTAAAAAATATGCACACCCGAGCCACTAGGGGTCGCCAAAGTGCCGGTGGGCAAATCGTCCTAAAAAGGGCCCACATGTGGGCCCCCGCTTGCTAAGAGGTTCCTGTTAAGCTGTAGCCCTATTTTCAGAAATTTCGCCTAATGGTACATGCCTAAGTAAATGGAAGATTGCTCCACTTCTACAAGGTAAATTGGCATGTTCTTGGTATCTAGGAACATCTAGGGAACTGGGGGTACTATGTATTCCCAGTGTCAGAAATATTGTGTCTGTTACTAGGTTTGAGTAAATTGTAATGAAATAAAGAAGAATATACATTTCTTATTTTTTTTGCATCTTTGCTGGTGAATAACACCATGTTACAATTGTGCTGGATCCGAGATCAATCACTGAGCTCATTCACCACTTTCTTGAGATCAAGTGTACAAATAATGTAAGCAAATGAATAAAGGGAAGATGATTAAACAGAAGGATTTGTAGATACAGTAATAAATTATAATCCATTTAAATTATACATTCATAATTGACCTTGACCTTATTATGGCCAAATAATACATCTATGGATAGGGGAAAAGCTCCTATTTCCAATGGCAGTGTTACATCTGGATGTAGTCATTTTCTCATGTGGCAGTGTTACATCTGGATGTAGTCATTTCCTCATGGTTTTACGATAAAAGAGAGATATAATTAGCATTTTTCCAATAAATTCTTATTTTCGGTAAATCTTAAAAACATCTGTAAACAAACATAGTGCTGAAAATATACACTTTGACTGCTGTTTTGATAGGTTTAAGGTCTTTACTCTTGGCTACCTTTGAAAAAGAAACACACCATTAATTAATACGGTCTGTATTGATCAATTAATGATACAAATTGGGGGACCCTATAGCTAGGCCCATTAAGGAATGTTTTTTTGACCACAAGTGTTACAAAGGATCAGATTAAACCGAATATATATATTTATTTATTGATATATATTGCATAGTATTTGTATATCGTTTGATATCCCTTGTATATTCCTTGTACATATACACGGAATATCCCTTTAGCCCAGACCATAATAGTTCATTCTCCTATTGGACAGCGCCAGGGACCGGCCTCCGGAGCCAGGTTCAAAGTCACCGTCAAGATGTGTCTGGACATGCCCGGCCTTGCCCAGGGATACGCGACAGAAATGAGAGTGGAACTAGTTTGTTCACCGTGCGTATAAATACGGCGCAGGTGAATGTAGAAGCCCCTTAGCCCCTTACCTCCGTACCCTTCGTCCTTAGTATGTTACCGATAAGTTGAAGCCTCACCCACGATACAACGTGCGGTGAAGTATGGCCTGTTTGGCCTCAGAATAGGGCATCGAGACCGCGTGCAAATTAGTAACTGAATTGTCAGAGTTTGGCGCTATACCGTCGAGTGCGACATATTTCTATTAAGTCTTTAATAGTCTATTTGTGTATAGTGTATCGTGCGGTTAGAATTCTACAGTGACCAGCATCTCCAACGCTTTCTCGTATTAGCTAGAGTTCTTATCCAGGCTGGGCCGACCGCATGGCGCTTTCACCCGAGGAGACCTAGACGAGAACTGTATGGACATGTACACTGGATTAATCTACCCGACGACTACATAGCCCTTTGCGGCTGGAATATATTTGCTTTGGTCCTGTGATTTATGGAGCGGATAATCGCAGACGCCTGCACGTGTTGGATTTACCCCGAGAGGAGTCAAGTCGAGTCGGCGCCCAGAGAGCCTGAGGCCGACTAGCTTTCTTCCCTGTGGAGCTACAGTCTACAAGAGAACCAAGCTGTATTCGTCTGTGGATCAAGAGGCTACTGCACCGGCTTCTGTACCTGAAGTCTCCCTAGTCATCGTTGACCAGACGTCCTACTACCGACAGATCTTCTACCCCCCCTGCTGGCTTACAACCAGTGGGAACCCCTTCCAGTATCTCCCGCTATATTACTAGTGCACCATAGATATAATTCCCTAAGATTCAGGTTGTATAATTACCTCCTGCATAACCAGAGAATGGACATTCATTATTGATTTGCCTACGCATATTCCTTTGCCTTACAAGTGCATTCAAAGAATAATGTAAAGTATCCTATGTACCCTTTGCTCCATTAAATACTTGATTAATACCTTTGACTGGAACCGATTTCATTGTGGGAAGTGTTCATCATATTCATATATCGTGTACTGTATGGCCAGTAATTAAAGTACATAAAGCGGTAGTGGTTTAATGATACCATACTTATCAATACAGTCAGGGAATTGTACCCCTCAGTTACAATTGGTCCTTCGAGCCGGAGGGTAACTAGTGTAATATTAATATAGTGGTATTAATATTGACATGGCCTATGATGAACACTCCACAAAACGGTTCTCCTAAAGTAGATCGCCCGCAGCGTAGACGGCAGACACCTCAGTACTTAGAGGATTACGTTGCCAATATACTACCTAGCCTTCTACAGACGGTAAACACGGAAAAAGTAGATAGTAAAATTATGTCCGACCCTATCGCCCAGGTTACCCCGCCAATAGAGGCCCTAGTGGGTTCTAATGTAACTGACCAAGCTCACGGTAGGGACCAGGAGGGACCAGACACGACTTTACCCCCGCCAAGACCGAAGAAGTAGTCCCCGGAGAGCTCCAGGATAAAGACGGCTCTCCAGGGATGGAACTCTACCCGCTACAAGAAGAGGAGAGCACCCAGGAGATGGATCTCCAGGACTCGCCACAGGAGAACAGATCTCCAACGAGTACTGCCAGGAGCGGATCACCTCAACCAGCGTCTTCCCCCAGCGGGGCGGACAAGATGCTGGCACAGGCATTCCTCGCCAGCCTAGCAGCCTCTACAGAGCGCGATCGACTCCAAGCACAGATGCTTAGCGAGCGCGAACATTCTTCCATGGAAAGAGAACGCATTCAAGCGCAGCAACGGAGCGACAAAGATCGTATACGTCTAGAGATTAGACGCCTTCAGACGGAAGAGAATATGGTAAGAGACCGGGCCGAAGCAGAGCGCGCCGCCGCCGAAGCAGAGCGCGCCGCCGCCGAAGCCCAGCGCGCCGCTGCCGGTGCCCAAAGAGAAGCAGAGCGTGACATCGCTCTCACCAAGCGCGAAGCCGAGCGCGACCGATTACAAGCGCAGATAATGGGGCAGCTGATCGTCAGAGCGACACCCCCTCCCTCCGCACGGGGTTCCAGGGCCTCGTCAAGACACGGGTCAAGGGCACCCTCCCCTACCCGATCAAGCGACCCTGAGCCCGACCACCAGAGAGAGC
This sequence comes from Notolepis coatsorum, assembly GCF_963971535.1. Lineage (NCBI taxonomy): Eukaryota > Metazoa > Chordata > Actinopteri > Aulopiformes > Paralepididae > Notolepis > Notolepis coatsorum. Next base: position 90,931,835 of record NC_140170.1, on the reverse strand, counting down.
CTATACCCCCCTCCGAACTCCTTCCCCGACCGGTCCACGCGAGGACCAGCTACAAGGAAGAAACGGTCTACACCGCGGAGAGGCTAAATAGACGACTACAGGATCTAGAGGACCTGCCAGAGCAAGAAGAAGAGGGAGAGGAGGAGAGTCAAGCCCGACAGCAGCACAGAACTCCACAGGACCAGGAGGTCCAGTACAGCCCAGGCTCTACCCCCGCGGCTCTGCGCTACAGACCCCCGACTCAATTCACGGGTGAGCTTGACGCACGACCAGCCCCGAGGAATAGCACCTGGATACGCGGGCCATGGTACCCAGCAGGTACCAGCCCACCAAGAGGCGTAAGAGGAGACTCGCCTAGGAGGCCTCTCTTCCAACGCTCACCGATGTGCCAGCCATCCATGGCATCATACATTGGCACACCGACGTTTCCGGACTTCACCCATGAGAACAGAGCACAGTACACCGAGCTACGAATGTGTTTAGAGACAATGATGTCCGATGTAACTGACGAACCGTACAAGTATGCTATCCTACTGAAGCACCTCAAGGTGCCCCGAGCGCACAATATAGCGCTGGCCTATGCCACCTCTACTACCCCATACACAGCGGCTCTAGCAGCACTCGACCAAAGATATGGACGCATATGGGATTACGTAATACAAGAGATAAGGCATATCGACCGCCTACCCCCAGCCACAGACAATCGCTCACTAGATGACCTGTCTATCAAGGTACAATCCCTGGTAGGGATGCTGGGGGCGCAAAGAGAAAAGGGTATGCACGAACTGTACGCAAACTCTAATGTCGAGAGGATTTTAGAGAAGCTTCCGCCCGCCCGACAAGAGCGCTTCAGGCGGCAAAGAGACCACCGTGATCCTAACGGTCCCGAGCCATCCCTCCTAGACCTAGCCGACTTCCTAGCGAGAGAAGTCAACAGCCTACGGTTGGATACGTTCATGCGGAGCACCCCAAGCTCCAGAGAGGGACCTAGGAGAGCAAACGATGGCCGAAGATTGGTGACCGTCATGCACCAATCAGAACCAGTACCGAGCAGCAAGAACCACAGTACCCCCTCGATGAAAGAGAAGTGGAAGATGGTGTGCCCGTACTGCGAGAAAGAACACTGGTTGTCACAATGTGACACGTTCAAGAAGATGACCGCCGATGAAGTGGGTCAATGGATAAAGTCCAACCGACGCTGTTACCGATGTGCGCGCAGTCACATGGCAGCCGACTGCCGCTTAAAGAAGAGGTGTAGTCGGTGTGACGGAGCCCACCTAGATGTCCTACACGACAGTAACAGAAGAAAGCCCACACCCTCAAGCAGCACAAAGGCAAGTGTTATGTACATTGACCCCGCCAGCAGCGGGGGCGCCCGAGTGCTCTTAAAGGTGGTCTGCGTAACACTGAGTTACCAAGACAAGGTCATGGACACTTACGCCGTCCTTGACGACGGGTCAGAGAAGACCCTTCTCCTCGCATCCGCTGCGGCCCAGCTGGGGCTGCGGGGGAGCGAAAACCAGATGACGATTCGGACAATAAGAAGAGATCTAAAGACGATAAAGGGCGAGAATGTCTCCTTCACTATCGCAGCAAGCGGGCAGCCAGAGAGACGGTATAGGATTACTAATGCTTTCACCAGCCAAGAAATAGGCCTGTCGCAGTACACCTACCCCATCGCCAAGCTGATGGATAAATATGTGCACCTGCGTCAACTACCTATCCCACTCATAGACGGTGCCACCCCGACCCTGCTGATAGGCTCCGACCATGCAGACCTCATAGTCCCGATAGACCGGGTCCACACAGGGCCCAGAGGCTGTCCTGCAGCAGTCGAGACCCGCCTAGGATGGACATTACAAGGCCCCCTCGCTAAGTCTCTTAACCGAACAGCAGCCACTAGCTGCCTCCACTCCAGAGTGACAGAAGAAGACACCACCCTCCTACAGCATGTCGAGAGGCTATGGACACTAGAGACAATGCCCTTTAAGAACGAAAAGAAAGACATTCGTTCCAAGGAAGACATTTACGCCATAGCACTCCTCGAGCAAGGGACAAAGAGAGTCAAAGTCAACGGAGTGATGAGATACGCAACTCCACTCCTGAGGCGAGAGGGTATGCCCACCTTCCACGCCCCAAAAGAAGCGACGGAGCGGTATCTATTGAACACAGAGCGGCGCCTAGCCAGAGACCCCGCTCAGGAGACTGTGTACCGCGCTGAGATTAACAAGCTAATCACAGCGGGACACATAAAGAAAATTGACTGGCGACGTCGTGCGCTGCTCCGCGCCTCCCTGATCAAAGACGGCTTTGATCTCCGGCAGCGGGCCAGCAGCGACCCCCCAGTATTGCGCAGCCTCTCCCCAGAGGACAAGCCCCTGCTGCGGTTACCATGGAGAGAGAGGATCGGGGATGAGCAACCAGCCATCTATCAATGGGAAGTCCTCCCTTTCGGAACCACATGCAGCCCATGCTGTGCTACGTTTGCACTGCAAAAACACGTCGCAGAGGACCCAGCAGCTGATGAAGAGGTCCGAAAAAGTGTAGAAAATAGTTTCTACGTGGACAACTGTCTGCAAAGCGTCTCGACGCCAGAAGAAGCCGAGGCCCTTCTACTCAAGCTCCGCGCCTCCCTGATCAAAGGCGGCTTTGATCTCAGGCAGTGGGCCAGCAGCGACCCGCAAGTATTGCGCAGCCTCTCCCCCGAGGACAAGGCAGCAAGCAGCGAGACCTGGATGGCGACCATCCCAGGAGAAGCCCAAGAAATGACATTAGGACTAGTCTGGCGCTTCAAAACAGACTCGCTCCATTATAAACACACACCCCTGACCAAGGAGCAGGGAAGGTCGACTGCACTACCGACCACCAGACGGAGTGTATACAGAACACTCGCCAGACAATATGACCCGTTGGGATGTATTCTACCTTACACCACCAGGGCCAAGATGATTGTAAGAGCGTTATGGGACAAGGACCAGGGCTGGGACGACCCCATACCCGAACACCTTGCATCCACATGGAGAGAGTGGGAGACGGAACTCAGCTCACTCCCAGGTGTTAACATACGCCGCAGCTACTTCCCACCCACAGTGAGGCCGGAGACGTGCCAGATGGACCTGCACGTTTTCAGCGACGCCTCCGAAGTAGCCTACGGTTCGGTGGCCTACTTGCGTGCCCGAGAGGAGGGAGGAGAAATACATACTGCTTTCATCCTGGCTCGCTCAAGAATAGCCCCACGAAAGCAACAACCTATCCCGCGTCTAGAGCTCTGCGCAGCCCTAGCAGGAGCGCAACTCGCCACGTTAATCCAACGTGAACTCACCATTCCGGTGCAAAGAACAATCTTGTGGTCAGACTCCACGACAGTACTCACATGGATCCGGTCTGATTCGTGCAGATACAAGGTCTTCGTGGGAGTCAGAGTCACAGAGATTCAAGATTTAACAGAAGTAGCAAGCTGGAGGTATGTGGACACAAAACACAACCCAGCTGACGTCATCACCCGGGGAATGTCCCTGGATGACCTCACCCGTCACAACCTATACAGTGACGGGCCAGAGTTCCTCAAGCTCCCGGAAGAAGAGTGGCCTACACCCACCCCACAGGAAGCGAGTAAAGAGGAGGCAGAAAACAAGAAATCTATGTTCTGTGGATTGAACACACTCGTCTCCACAGACCCCGACATAGACAATTGCCTCACCCTAGAAAGTGCGCAGCTAAAGACATTCCTGTGGCACCACCCAGAGGTTCAGCTCACTACTGACATTACTGCAGCTGACTACGAAGAAGCAGAACTTCTTCTACTACAACGAGCCCAGAGAGACTTGTTCCCCGATGAGCTAGACTGTCTACAGGGAGCAAAGCCCGTCCCATCAGACAGCAGACTGCTCCACCTAGCCCCCGAGAGCGACGCCCATGGTCTCATCAGAGTGGGTGGTCGTCTGCGGAGAGCTCCAGACTTACCGGACGACGTCAAGTACCCGATAGTCTTAAACAGCCGACACAAGGTCACAGAGCTGATCATAAAGAAATACGACGAGGATGTGCATCACGCCGGGGCAGAGAGAGTCTTCGCGGAGATCAGACGTCGTTATTGGATACTGCAAGGGAGAGAAGCAGTGCGGCGCTTCCAGCGAACCTGTCTAGACTGTCGTAAGTGGCGAGCGCAGCCCAGTATACCCCGGATGGCTGACCTACCTCCCTGTCGCCTCCGACTCGGCGACAAGCCCTTTCACTCCACCGGTATGGACTGTTTCGGCCCGCTGTATATAAAGAAAGGAAGAGGCACCGAGAAGCGGTGGGGTATTGTATTCAAATGCATGACCACCCGAGCGATGCATATAGAACTCCTTCCAACCATGAGCACAGACTCATTCCTTATGGCCTTCCGAAGATTCACATCGCGGAAAGGTAAACCGTCTATATTATTGTCTGATCACGGGACAAACTTCAAAGGCGGAGAAAGAGAGCTGAGAGAGAGCTTCCAAGCTATGGGCCCAGAACTTAAGACCCACCTCGCTCCATACCAGATTGACTTCCAGTTTAATCCCCCGAACGCACCTCACTTCGGTGGAACTTGGGAACGAGAAGTACGTTCTATAAAGACAGCCCTGTACGCCGTGCTTGGGGCCCAGACCGTGGCGGAAGAAGTCTTAATGACAGTCCTCACGGAGATCGAGGGAGTATTGAACTCAAAGCCCCTCGGTTACGTCTCAAGTGATGTAGCAGATGTCGACCCAGTCACCCCCAACACACTCTTGATGGGGCGGCTGGACCCCGCGCTACCACAGACAATGTACAGGCCTGAAGAAGCGAACGGCCGAAGAATGTGGAGGTACAGTCAAGTATTGGCTGACAAGTTTTGGAACAGCTTCCTACTCCACTACCTACCGTCTCTACAGACCCGCCAGAAATGGGTGAAAGAGAGAGACAATTTGACAGAAGGAACAGTCGTCATGATTATCGACCAGTCACTACCCCGAGCTATGTGGCCGGCCGGCCGCGTAAGCAAAGTGATCACCGGTGCCGACGGAAAGGTCCGAGCAGCCGAAGTGCTCGTCCAAGGGCGGACCTACACCCGACCCGTGGCGAGGCTAATAGAACTGCCAAGGCTCCCCGATACCATCGATGACGACCATGACCCCATGACTTTGTGAACTGACAGACCCCTCACAGCAGACATTGAGTAGTGGACAGTGCGGTTAATCTGTCTCTGCTTAGCTAATTAGGTGGGACTAATTAGGGGGCGGCTGTTACAAAGGATCAGATTAAACCGAATATATATATTTATTTATTGATATATATTGCATAGTATTTGTATATCGTTTGATATCCCTTGTATATTCCTTGTACATATACACGGAATATCCCTTTAGCCCAGACCATAATAGTTCATTCTCCTATTGGACAGCGGTCCACCGGCGCCAGGGACCGGCCTCCGGAGCCAGGTTCAAAGTCACCGTCAAGATGTGTCTGGACATGCCCGGCCTTGCCCAGGGATACGCGACAGAAATGAGAGTGGAACTAGTTTGTTCACCGTGCGTATAAATACGGCGCAGGTGAATGTAGCCCCTTACCTCCGTACCCTTCGTCCTTAGTATGTTACCGATAAGTTGAAGCCTCACCCACGATACAACGTGCGGTGAAGTATGGCCTGTTTGGCCTCAGAATAGGGCATCGAGACCGCATGCGAATTAGTAACTGAATTGTCAGAGTTTGGCGCTATACCGTCGAGTGCGACATATTTCTATTAAGTCTTTAATAGTCTATTTGTGTATAGTGTATCGTGCGGTTAGAATTCTACAGTGACCAGCATCTCCAACGCTTTCTCGTATTAGCTAGAGTTCTTATCCAGGCTGGGCCGACCGCATGGCGCTTTCACCCGAGGAGACCTAGACGAGAACTGTATGGACATGTACACTGGATTAATCTACCCGACGACTACATAGCCCTTTGCGGCTGGAATATATTTGCTTTGGTCCTGTGATTTATGGAGCGGATAATCGCCGACGCCTGCACGTGTTGGATTTACCCCGAGAGGAGTCAAGTCGAGTCGGCGCCCAGAGAGCCTGAGGCCGACTAGCTTTCTTCCCTGTGGAGCTACAGTCTACAAGAGAACCAAGCTGTATTCGTCTGTGGATCAAGAGGCTACTGCACCGGCTTCTGTACCTGAAGTCTCCCTAGTCATCGTTGACCAGACGTCCTACTACCGACAGATCTTCTACCCCCCCTGCTGGCTTACAACCAGTGGGAACCCCTTCCAGTATCTCCCGCTATATTACTAGTGCACCATAGATATAATTCCCTAAGATTCAGGTTGTATAATTACCTCCTGCGTAACCAGAGAATGGACATTCATTATTGATTTGCCTACGCATATTCCTTTGCCTTACAAGTGCATTCAAAGAATAATGTAAAGTATCCTATGTACCCTTTGCTCCATTAAATACTTGATTAATACCTTTGACTGGAACCGATTTCATTGTGGGAAGTGTTCATCATATTCATATATCGTGTACTGTATGGCCAGTAATTAAAGTACATAAAGCGGTAGTGGTTTAATGATACCATACTTATCAATACAGTCAGGGAATTGTACCCCTCAGTTACAACAAGAATTAGGGTTATATTCGCATACATTGATTCTGAAATCATTTTACTTCTTTACTTGCTAATGGCGTCATTCCTTTATTGGCCATCCACCTATTTAGCTTCGCCTTCTGGCTTTCAGGCCTATTGTCAGAGTGGTCTAAAGATGTAACAAATGTTACTGATGTAAACCGATTATAACCCCAAAATACAGCAAATACAGGCTAATAATACAAAATAAGTAATATTTGTCTGCGTTGTCTACTGTTGGTCCTTGTGTAAAGAAAGTCAATCAAGTAGAGAATGATTTCTTTTTTTTACGAGGCCACAAATTGGTTTAAAGTTAGGATCAAGGATTGGGCCTTTAAACACAGAGGCCAATAAACACCCAAATAAAAACCGCATAGTCTATTGTTTTGCCTCATAATCACGTTTTGATGTGAGACTCGTGAATCAACAACGGAATTCTCTTCACTTTTGACTATCTGTCAGCTTCCAGAGCGCTGAAGAAAAACATACTTCATATTTCTGTGTGATTCTTCCAGCAGATGATTGCAGACAATTTTTTCCTTGTTGCACCAGCCTGCTTGTGACAGCTTTAATTTATCGACCGTGCTTAAGTGTACAGCGCAACTATTTATTTACCACAGACTGCATGAAGTACTGAGACCTTTAGGAAACCAAGCGTAGACGATGAGAGTGGTCAGGACACACACACACACACACACACACACACACACACACATCTATGCACACGCACACACACAAACAGACAGAGAGAGAGACAGACAGAAACACAGGCTGAGAGAGACACACACAGAAACACAGGGAAAGAGATACACACACACACACACACACACACACACAGACACACACACACACACACAGAAACAGAGACACACACACACATAGAGAAACACAGGTTGAGAGAGACACAGAAACACAAACCGAGGGACACACACAGAAACACACACACACAGAAACACAGAGAAAGAGATACACACACACACACACACACACACACACACACACACACACACACACACACACACAGACAGAGAAACACAGAAAGAGATACACACACAGAGAAAGAGATACACACACAGAAACAGACAGAGAGAGAGACACACACACACTCCACCTGACCATGCTTTCACTATGAGCCAGTTTATGATTATCTTTTCCACTGTAGCAAACCAGCAACCGAGCAGTCTGCACCACACACACACACACACACACACACACACACACACACACACACACACACACACACACACACACACACACACACACACACACACACACACACACACACACACACACACACAGACACGTACATACACGGAACCCAGGGTTGTTCGCTGAGGGCTGCGACCAAAGGCGGAAAATCTCCATATATCAGCAAAGGGTATATGAATGGAACAATCGCTCCGTCACTGGCAGCAGAGATCCAGTCACATCCCATTAGCCTGACGGGAGAGCAGAGAGGCTCTGACAGCACGCTGGCTGGGCCTGGGGTTGCCCGGGGAGCACGGGACATACCTGTGGCTGTCTTGTGTACTCTGTGGACACATGGCAAAGATTCGCACACGCAGCGACCAAGCCCCGGCAAACTATAGCTACGAGCCAGTACGGTGTCGGTGCCAACCACCGGCTCACCATGCACCTCAATAATAACAACACTTTCTCTCATCATCTCTCTCTCTCTCTCTCTCTCTCTCTCTCTCTCTCTCTCTCTCTCTCTCTCTCTCTCTCTCTCTCTCTCTCTCTCTCTCTCTCTCTCTCTCTCTCTCTCTCTCTCTCTCGCTCTCTCTCTTTCACACACACACATGCACAACAGTACACACATACTCCACATACTCTCTCTCTCTCTCTCGCTCCATCTCTCTACACATGTATGTGTGTAGTTGTGTACTGATATGCATGTGTGAGAGAGAGAGAGAGAGAGAGAGAGAGAGAATGTGTGTCACACACATATACACATTCTCTCTCTCTATCTCTCTCTCACACACATGCATATCAGTACACACATACTCTCACTCTCTCTCACACACACATACACATACATATTCATGACTAAAACTACCCACGCCAACTAAAACTACCCCCGCCAACTAAAACTACCCACGCCAACTAAAACTACCCCGCCAACTAAAACTACCCCCGCCAACTAAAACTACCCCCGCCAACTAAAACTACCCCGCCAACTAAAACTACCCATGCCAACTAAAACTACCCCCGCCAACTAAAACTACCCCCGCCAACTAAAACTACCCACGCCAACTAAAACTACCCCGCCAACTAAAACTACCCATGCCAACTAAAACTACCGCCGCCAACTAAAACTATCCCGCCAACTAAAACTACCCATGCCAACTAAAACTACCCCCGCCAACTAAAACTACCCCCGCCAACTAAAACTACCCCGCCAACTAAAACTACCCATGCCAACTAAAACTACCCACGCCAACTAAAACTACCCACGCCAACTAAAACTACCCACACCAACTAAAACTACCCACAGCAACTAAAACTACACACACCAACTAAAACTACCCACAGCAACTAAAACTACCAACGCCAACTAAAACTACACACACCAACTAAAACTACCCAGGCCAACTAAAACTACCCATGCCAACTAAAACTACACACACCAACTAAAACTACCCACGCCAACTAAAACTACCCACGCCAACTAAAACTACACACACCAACTAAAACTACCCACGCCAACTATACCCACCAGATTGACTAAAACACCTAGCGTAGACCAACTAAACCCACCAGATCAACTAAAACACCTAGAGTAGACCAACTAAACCCACCAGATCAACTAAAACACCTAGAGTAGACCAACTAAACCCACCAGATCAACTAAAACACCTAGAGTAGACCAACTAAACCCACCAGATCAACTAAAACACCTAGAGTAGACCAACTAAAACCACCAGATCAACTCAAACACCTGGACCAACTACAATAAAACCACACACACCAACTAAAACTACCCACGCCAACTAAAACACCTAGACCAACTACAGTAAAACCAAACCACCCACACCAACTAAAACTCGGCGCCCTCCGAACAGAGAGTGAAGTTCAACACTTGAAAATGTATTGGAATATTAGTGGAAAATCTGAAATATTGCAATAGAATCTATTAGCATTTGTTAGCAACGCTAGTGGAAGTGAATGGGGGATATCAAGCGGAGGACCGCCCAGCTTCCTTTTTGTTCAACAACATTGCTAACTATATGAAAAGACATATTATGTATTGACTCTGTTGTAATACTTTCCTCCAATATCAAAAAATTCAAAACACTGGGTCCGCTCTTTGGACGGACTGAAAGGATGGCCAATTTGTAACAAATCAAACATCTTTAACAATGAGCATGGATATGGATCTCTAGCGGGTGGAAATCAGTTAATCTTTTGCTGTGGCCTATCCAGCCCAGTGCTGTATCTGATCATCCACAGCGCTGTGTGGGGCGTCCCGTGCCCTGACCGTCTCACCGGCCATGTTCCCCAGTCAGCTCCAGCTTGCGGCCCCCCTTCGCACAGTCACTTCAGAAACATCTCTTTGAAAAGAACACATGTTTTTCATAAGGGTCTTTGCGTCTGGCCTTGCATAAATGTTTAGCAGCGTTCCTTCTGGGAGCAGGGCTCTGTCTTTACAGTGGAGGCTAATCAGCTGTAAATTCTGTTTTAAAAAGGAAAAGGCATGGACAGAGTTAATCTCCAAGGACCGTTGCACAATAACTCTCCCTTTGTGTGTCTGTCTGTGTGTGTCTGTGTGTGTATGTGCCTGTGTGTGTGTGTGTGTGTGTGTGTGTGTCTGTGTGTGTGTTTATTTTGTGTGTTTATTTCTCTCTCCCCCCCCCCCCCCCCCCTCTCTCTCTCTCTCTCTCTCTCTCTCTCTCTCTCTCTCTCTCTCTCTCTCCAGAGAAGGGAAAGGAGAGCATGATGACAAAAAGAGAAGAGAGGAGAGAAAAAAAAAGCTTGAGGCTTTGACAAATGATCTAATAAACGAGGGGGGGAGATTACAGGCAGGGTGCCCGCCGGGAGAGGAAGTGGGGCAGTAAATATTTTTTAAAGGCTGTCAATAAATTTGCAGTGTTGAGTTGAGAGAGAGAGGAGTCTCGGAGCGGAGCCAGGGGGAGTGGGCTCCTGTACTGTGGCTGGCTGGCTGGCTGGCTGGCTGGCTGGCTGGCTGGCTGGCTGGCTGGCTGGCTGGCTGGCTGGCTGGCTGGCTGGTTGGCTGGCTGGCTGGCTGGCTGGCTGGCTGGCTGGCTGGCTGGCTGGCTGGCTGGCTGGCTGGCTGGCTGGCTGGCTGGTTGGCTGGCTGGCTGGCTGTGAGAGAGGTTGCTTATTGTTTATAGTCTTCGCCGTGCCTAGACCACTCTGAAGGACTAATATCACGTGCCCCTGTGCCAGATTGGCCGTGAAAGAAACTGCTGGGTTTATGCCGCAAAATTGTATGAAAAAGTAATATCATGAGCTGTACGGAGCTCAGCGTGAGGGGAACTAATATTATGTACCGACTCAACGCTTGCAATGCAGCAGCTGATGCCTCCAGCTTTTTTCTCATTTAACGACACAGGGCTGACACCACGGGGGACCCTGGTACAATATAAACGTACGTAGAATGAATGATTCTTAAAAAGATAAAATGATGTCGTCATATGCAGGCAGGCATGTGATCATGGCTTTTTCATAAGGAAGGCCATTGTTTGGTTTTTTTCTTTAGGCAAATCATAGAGCAATAAGAGAGGAGACTATTTAACAACCTCTACCTCCGCAGTTGGCAAGCAGTCTGTCAGATCCCCGTGAAGTTCACCGCCAACACTCTTACTTTCCCACACCTTTCAACCATGCTTGTTACTCAGCAGCCAATTATAGCTGATTTAGGGCTTCACCTGCGTGCCCATTGGCAAATGTTGCCCTCAGGGCGGTGCTTCCCAGTGATTGATGGGTTGATGAGATAATGACGGACAGCCACAGGTCTCACCTGCGGTCACCTGTTCCGACACTCTGAGACTGATTGGCTAATTATCCAGATAAGGCAGAGTCTCCATAAACACCATGACAGAGAAGGTCACACTGACAGTAGCTTGACTGTGAGGAGGAACATTGAACATGGCCGTCCCGGCTCTAATTACAGTAAAAACTAGAAAGGTGCGCTCAGTAGAGTGCATATCTACACCAGGAAGCAGCCACACATTTCTTCTCTCTCTCACAGAGCCAACAAACACGCGTACAATATTTAACAAATGCAGACGCAATTCAATAATGCACACAGGTGTGTGGTCAAAGAAACAATTTTATTTCCTGTTTTGTAACTTTCACACTAGCACACTATTACACTATTACATTATTACATACTATTATACTATTTTAAACTATTACACACTATTACACATTACACATGAAACACTGTGAGGCCCCCCGGTTGTGAAATTACAACATCACTTTTAGCTTTTAGCCATTTAAACACATGTACATAGTCAATGGGTCCTGTTGTTCAGCCTCACAATGCTATTGGATGGTAAATGTGTTTATATGTCCCACCCTCTGGCCTCTGAAGTTGCTACGGTCATTTTTATGTGGGCCTTACAGGATGGGTGTGTGGTTAACCTAGACCAATGAAAGTAGGTCTGATATCAGTGACACCTCCCATAAGTCTCTACAACAAATGGTTCATGACCTATGAAAGGGGGCAGGGTTTATCTCAATGGACAGTGATGAAAATTATTTCATAAAATGTTTTTAATGCATAGGTATAGCAACAACAATGGGTTCACTATGGCATGTTCATGTTGTAAACAGGGGCCAGAGAGCTGATTCTTGGAGGCTATGAGCAGAAACCCTGTGTAGTAGCGCCCCCTTGCATTCAAAAGGTGTAACTTCATACTGAATGTGTTTCAATGGACAATGATGGAAATTAATTCAAATAAAATGAGTGATCGCAAAAATATTCCAGAATTCACATCTGCCTGCAACGTTTCATCTAAATCGGACCCGCAGTTTGCGAGATTAGCTGCGGACAGACAGAATCACGTACAGACAGACGCACGCAACCGATTACATGATCTCCCCAGGCTTCTGAATGATGGAGATAAAAAACAACAACAACTCCTGTGTCGTCGTCCCCCCCCCCCCCCCCCCAAAAAAAGTATGTTTGACATTTTAACCTTTCGACTGGTTTGACCTTGACGGATGAAACACATTGTTATTAGCGTGGCGTATGAGCGTCAAGCTGTCCCTACATTTGAATAGCACATCTGAATAGCTTCACCAGGGTACGCTCGAAGACTATAGATGTCGATAGTGTGAAGTAACGGGACATAATACAATACATCTGGGTGGGAAATGAAACAATCATTGTGTGGAGTGTTGATCCCATTGCCGCCTATCATGCCTGATAATAAGAAGTGTAGGAAATTGGATTTTCTCGACCTCCCACTCGTCAGACTGCAGAATGAAAACATTTAGAAGTTAATTCCACACTACGCTCTCTCTCTCTCTCTCTCTCTCTCTCTCTCTCTCTCTCTCTCTCTCTCTCTCTCTCTCTCTCTCTCTCTCGCCAGGGTACATCGGGTTACTGAGGAGAGGTCATCCTCTGTGGTCACGCCGCGCCAGGAGGAGAGGACGGGCGGCGGTTCACTTCTTACTGACGCCAGTGTTGGTATGTCACCCTTCACCTCAAGGGTTTTTTGGACGTTTCATCTGTGATTGAATATGACAGGTTATGCACACAGACACAAACATAACCGTGCATACACATGTATACACCCAACACCCCACCCACACACACACACACACACGCACACACGCACACACACAAACCAAGACAAAGGAAGGCCCTTAGGAGATACGAGAGGTGTCATTTCCCTGATAAAATCTTCGATAGCATCTTCCCAGCTGTTGGAGCGTTTCCCATATAAACCCCTTATTTGGTAAGCAGGGACAATATCTCCCTTCTCTCCTTCTCCTCACTCCTCACTCCCCTCTTCTCTCTCCCTTCTCCCTCCAATCCTCTCTCTTGCCTCTTCTCCCTCTCCTCTCTCCTCCCCTCTCTCATCTCTCCCCTCTCCTCTCCTACCCCTCTCTCATCTCTCTCCTGCCATCTCTCCTCCCTCCTCACTCTCCTCTCCTCCCCTCTCTCTCCTTTCTTATCCCCTCCCTCCCTCCTCCTCCCTCCCCCTCTCTCCTCTTTCTCCTCAGCCCCTCTCTCTCTTCTCTCCTCTCTCTCCTCCCCCTCTCTCCTCCCCCTCTCTCCTCCTCCCCTCTCTCTCTTCTCTCCTCCCCCTCTCCCCTCCTCCCCCTCTCTCCTCTCCCCTCCTCCCCTCTCTCTTCTCTCCTCTCTCTCCTCTCTTCTCCTCCCCTCTCTCTCTTCTCTCGTCTCTCTCTGCTCCCCTCCTCTCCTCTCTCTCCTCCCCCTCTCTCCTCTCTCTCTCCTCCCATCTCTCTCTTCTCTCCTCCCTCCCCCTCTATCTCCTCTCTCTTCCTCCCCTCTCTCTTCTCTCCTCCCTCTCTCTCCTCCTCCCCTCTCTCTCTTCTCTCCTCTCTCTCCTCCCCTCTCTCCTCTCTCTCCTATATCCTCTCCTCTCTCTTCTCTCCCCTCCTTCCTCTCCCGCTCTCTCCTCTCTATCTCCTCCCATCTCTCTCTCCTCCCACTCTCTATCTCCTCCCATCTCTCTCTCCTCCCACTCTCTCCTCCTCCTCCCCCTCTCTCTTCTTTCCTCCCATCTCCCCTCTCTCCTCCTCCCCTCTCTCTCTCCTCCCATATCTCTCCTCTCTTCTTTCCTCTCTCTCCTCCTCCTCCCCCTCTCTCTTCTCTCCTCCCCTCTCCCCTCTCTCCTCCTCCCCTCTCTCTCTTCTCCCATCTCTCTCTCCTCTCTTCTCTCCTCTCTCTCAGACAGTGGGTACTGTTTCACTGATACCCTGACAGGGTGCTGCCGGTGTAAAGGTGTGGTGGCCTGAAAAGCAGCCTCTCTAACCCAATGAAGCACAGAACGGATAACAAACTCAATCTCAACACAGACTGGAGCGGAGCGAGGAGTTCACTTTTACTGTTTACATTCAAGTCAGGTTGCAATTTTGGTATATTGTACTCGCAGTACATTTGGCCAGTGGTTGGCTATTCAAGGATACAATTTATTCAGATTAGACAGAAATGGAAATGGAGGAGGAACTGCATGCTATATTCAAGACCATATACCAGCTAAAACTAGGAAATACCTGTATATGGAGGGGGTGGAAGCTATTTGGCTCCAGGTTCACTTGCCTCATTTAAAACCTATATTGATATGCTGTTGCTACAGACCACCAGGTACTAATATTGAATATTTGGATAAGATTTGTATTATGATACATAACGCCACGGATTCCGACCAGGAACTACTTTTGGCTGCAGATATGAATATTAATTGGTTTGATAGTAATTGTTTTTTGAAAAGAAGGCTAATCAATGCATCTTCTGTTTGCAACCTGTCACAGATCATGAACCTCCCAACCAGAATAAATATTAATCAAGATGGTTCTAGGTCATCAACTTGTATTGACTACTTCATCACTAATGCTCCTGAAAAATGCTCGAATGTCATTTCTGTTGCTGTGGGTTTTAGTGATCACAACTTAATTGCATTAACTTGGAAAGCAAAAATACCCAAAAGTGGGCAGATGATAATTAATAAGCGTATGTATAAGGCTTTCTCAGAGGAGGGCGGCTACGTGGCGTAGTGGGCAAGGCGCTCGCCACGAATGACGGAGACGCTGGGCTTGCCTGTTCGAGCCCAGCGCTCCACATTGCTTTCAGTTTAGCTGGTCGTTCATACTAATACACATTGGCCGTATTAGGGGGTGGGAAACTGATGGGTGGGGATCGGGCGTTGTGGACAGCGACTCCTACAGGTCGGTTGGTGCGCCTGCGCAGTAGAATCAGGAAGTGTCGGGGGCAGCGTGAGCCTCCCACGCGTTACACCTCGTCACTGAGAGATCGAGCTGCGCAGGTGAAAAGATGCGACTGCTGTTACCTCAAGTACCGGAGGGGACTTGTGCTATGTATGACTTAGTCCACATTGGAGCCGGCTTGTGGGAGGCAAGAAACAGCGTTCGTGACAGGGGAGGGTTGAATTGGATGATACGAAATTGGGATGGGAGAAAATATAGAAAAATGGGAGAAAAGGTGGATAAAAAAAAAAAAAGGCTTTCTCAGAGGAGAAGTTTTTAGAAGATTTAAAAGATGTGAATTGGGAGGTTGTGCTTGAGGGTAAGGATACAGAGGTTGCATTGTCATCTTTTGTGTAATTGTTTTCTGGGATTTGCGATAAACATGCTGACAGTCAGAACAACTAAAACACAGTGGCTTGATAAAGAATAAAAAACAAGTATGATGAAGAGGAATGCTCTTAAAGTGTCTGCAATTGCCTCTGGTCTATCTTTAGACTGGAAGGCATATCGAGCTCTTAGGAACAGAACCACTCAAATGAATAGACAGTAAAAAAAATGTATTATCATTTGAAGCTGGAAGAATGTAAAAATGACAGTAAAAAACTTTGGAGGGTGTTACGATTCTGGTTCTTGACTACGGTCGGGAACCTCCCACCTTCTCTGTCATCTGTCACTTGGTTACTGTCACTTGTTTTCCCTGTCATTTAGTGCTGTCAATTAGGGGTTGGCTTCTGATTGGCTGTCACGGGGGTGTGTGTGGAATGTTGGTATTTGGTGGCTATATAACATTCCTTTCCTCTGCTTGTCATTTGTCAGGTCTTCACTATAGGCGTTCGGAGATAACGCGGGCGGTTCCTTTCTGGACCACCACTAAGCTCCATTATCTAATTCTCTCGTTCTCTTGCCTTGGCATAGTATCCTAGTATTACTCTTTGTGTTCTTTACTATTAAAGTCGAACCTGTTCAAGAGTATACCTTCTCCGTCTCTGTGATTGCCTACAACAATTGGAACTCACCTACCTCCATCCTGACAGGAGGGCACTTAATGAAGCTATGGGGAGGGATAAATTCACCAGGACACCTTCCTTCATAGAAGTGGAGGGAAAGTGTATTACAAAACCTGTGGAAATAGCCAATTATTTTAATAACTTCTTTATTAATAAAGTGGACACAATTAGAAGTCAGATGGGATCTGTGGATGGGAAACTCTCTGAATCAATAATAAAAAATGTAATTATGAAGGAAAAGGAGTGTAGCTTTGAATTCACGAAGATAAGTGTCAAAGAGGTGGACACACTCTTGTCAAGCATGAAAAATGGCAAGCCGTCCGGCTTTGACAATATAGATGGTAGATTATTACAGCTAGCGGGTTCGTTTGTAGCCAAGCCTTTATGTCACATTTTCAACTTATGTTTTGAGAATGGTATTTTTCCACAGTCCTGGAAGATTGCGAAGGTCACTCCGCTGTCAAAAAACAGTAGGGAGGCCTTCACAGGAGTAAATAGTAGACTGTAAGCATATTGCCTGCCTTGAGTAAATTAATGGAAAAGATTATATACAAAAAGGTACAAGCTTATTTTGATGGGAACAGAATCAATTCCAATCACCAACACGCATACAAAGCTGGCTACTCCACAAACACAGCACTCACATCGCTGACTGATAACTGGCTTACACATATTGATAGGAAGTCAATGGTGGGTGCTGTGCTTCTGGATTTTAGCGCTGCATTCGACATTATAGATCATGATCTTCTGCTCATGAAACTTTCAGCTTATAAATTCAATGAAAGTGCTATTAAGTTGTTAAAGAATTACTTACTTAATAGACTACAATGCGTGATGTTTAATGGCACACTATAGGAGATGAGGGAACTCCATGCCGGAGTGCCCCAAGGGAGTTGCCTGGGTCCCTTATTGTATGCAATTTTCGTTAATGATTTACCATTAGTACTTAATAATGCATCAATGGAGATCTATGCAGATGATACTACCGTGTATGTAGCGGCGGAACAATCTGAGTCTGTTAATAGGTTATTGCAAGATGAGATAGTGCTAATTTCCAACTGGGTAAGTGAAAATAAGTTAAAGTTAAATGTTGCAAAAACCAAGAGTATAATGATAGCCTCAAAATATACATCTAGATCAAATCCTAAATTAAATCTAGTTCTGAACTGTGCTGATATCGAACAGGTCAGTGAGGCAAAACTGCTGGGTGTTGTAATAGATGAAACACTTTCTTGGTCGAAACACATTAGCAATATGGTGGCTAAGATGAGCTGTGGTACTTCAATGATCAGAAGGTGTAGAAATCTGTTAACTAATGGTACAGCAAAGCTTGTACTACAATCTTTGGTCTTATCACGCCTGGACTACTGTCCTACTATATGGTCTAACGCCTCTAGGCTTGATCTGGACAAACTCCAGTTAGCTCAGAACAGGGCGGCACGCCTCGCTCTGCGCTGCTCTGTGAGGAGTAGTGTTGGAGTGATGCATGCCGCCTTCTGACCTGGATGACAGTGGAACAGAGGATGGCATGTAGCCTGGTAACTTTTTTGTTTAATATCTGTAATACTGGGAAACCGGAGGGTTTGCACTCACAACTGTACCCAACTAATATGAGACATGGATATAGCACAAGGCAAGCATTAGATTCATGCTTTACTTTACTTCTACCAAAAACAAATGCTCTGAAAAAGACGGTAATGTATAGAGCAGTTGCTTATTGGAATAAAATACCCAGAAATATAACTATGATAAGGAACAAATCTATGTTTAAAAAAAAGTTTAAAATTGCGCTCATGAGTTACATTTTGGCCATTGACTTTTGAAATTAGTATGGAAATATAAAGGTGATCGGTGACTTGAGAAAAGTTATGCTATAATATGAGTTCAAATCATATATATGATTTTGATCTGTTTTGTTCTTATAGACTGAATATGTCATTTGTATTTTATGGTTGAGAATTGTGATATCTAACTTATGAATATTGAATGAGCTTTTATTCACTGTTTTGTTCGTTGTGATGTTTTCTTGTGAGTACTTCAATGTTTGTGGTTTTATATTTTAATTTTACTTTTTGTGTGTGTGTGTGTCTGTATTTTTTATGTTTGGACCCCAGGAAGAGTAGTCTCACTTTGGTGTAGACTAATGGGGATCCATAAAACAATAAAACAAAACAATAAAATAAAAGACCCATCTTTTCTCTCTCTCCTTCAACCTACCCTGATCTCACCTGGTCTGGGACTGACCCTTAGATTAATCTGTCTAGTTTAGTTAGAATGTCTATTTGCTCTCATGTCTGCTTTTCTGCAGACATGGGAGAACCTTTTTAACCTCTGTCTCTGTCTCAACCGGTCCCATGGAACAGCTTCATATCGCCTTCTGTCTGGCCTGCAGTGCTGAACCTTCTGAGTGGCTTCTCCTGCCCCCCGGGGTATACGGCCCTGAGCTATTGTCTTGTATCTCATCCTGTATCCATACGCTTGCAGTAGTTCTATCTATTACACAATTCCACAATTTTCTTATATACTATGATTCTACTGTCACCATGTATGCATATGCTCACTACATGTATTTATTGCTCCATCTCCACCCACTACAAACATGGGAACTCTCTAACCCCTGTCCCAACCCCCCCCCCCCCCCCCCCCCATCTCTCTGAGTGGCTGTCTCGTAGTGGGTGGATGTCTCGGGGTCTTGGCCAAGATTGCAGTGACTGTTCTACGTGCACCACGAGGCCATGGATCAGCTTCTTACCGTCTTCTGTCCGTGGTCTGTCAACATGGTTTAGACGTGGAGTTCATTGCTGGGTTAAGTACTTCTATTCTATTCACATAATATGCTTACATATATCTATTCTATTCAAATATATGCTTACCACTTGTATCTATTGCGTCTCCCTGTCTCCCTGTGAGTGGCTGTCTCAGAGTGATGACTGGAGTGTTGAACGTCCCGTAATGATGACCGGGAGGATGCGACCCTCTCTGCGCCACCCCTTTCCTCAAATAGATCCGCTATCAGCTCTATCTTTAATCTTTCAAAATGTTCAGTTGCTATCGCATGCACTTATCTGTGTTTCACTACACATATGAGTGCATGCTTACCAACTGTTCGCCTGTTTTACTGCAACACTACTATCACCGACATCTAAGAAGGGAGATCCCCCCTTGAATGGCCCTTCTAATGTTTCTCTCCTCCACATTGCCTGTGGTGCATTTTCTCCTATTGCTAGGTTTTAGTGAGTTTTTCCTTACCTTCGCGTGGGGTATGTCTGGGAGTGTTGCATTTATTTTGCATTTATTTTACATTCTTTGGACTTTATGGTGTTTTTGTTTTGTTCTTGACTTATTGTGATGTTTCTTCTTGACTTGTTTAAAGAAGACGTGTCCAACCCATGGGGACATTAATGTGTGTTGTCGGGCCTTACAAATAAATTGTATTTGATTTTATTTGATTTGGACTGATGTTGATGTTGATGATGATGTAATGTATTGATGTTGATGTTGATGATGATGTAATGTATTGAATGTTGTTGTACATTTGTGTGTGCCGGACCCCAGGAAGAATAGCTTTTGCCTAGTGCAAAAGCTAATGGGGATCCTAAATAAACATAAACATAAACATTTGATTTGGTAAGAATAAAGTTCAAACAATCTAATCCTGTGTAACACACAACTAGTAATGTAAATGTAAATTGATTGCTGATTTTCTATCCAATGATATTTACACGTTTCAATGTTACAGCAGTGTATTAGACAAATGTGATCTATAGATGTTGTGAGTGATATAAGACATATTGTATAATTCCCATGAAAAGATAGCTATAAACCTGTAATGCAACAGAGAATATTGCAGTGTGTTGTATGCAGTGTTCTATCCCAGGTCACCCATGGGCAGGCCCGGACTGGCCATCTGGAGCACCGGGAGTTTTCTGGCCTGCACAGATAATATATATTTTTTTTTTTATAATTATATTATTTTTTTGCCAGGCCATTGTTTCTAGTTGTGGCGGCGTGATTGTTAGATAACCTAGGTGGGTGGGGAACAACCAGGATTTCACTGTCTGCAACAGAGTTGGAGAACTATCTGACTCTCTCCCTCTCGCGGATCACACACACACAAATGGAGCCGTGCTGCCGCTTGTGATTGGTGGAGGCGGGACCAGGCGATACAACTGATTGACAGCGGAGGTGGCGAATGGAATGGCAGATGGCACTCAGATGCAGAATAACAGCCAGGCAGTGAGCAAGGTAGTGAGGGACTCGGGAGAGATACAGTAGAGCGAAAGTCAATTAACGTTGATGTCAAGATGGACAGTGGAAGAAAGAGAAAGGGTGGAGGAGAGAGGGATAAAACAAAGAAAAATAAAGGCCCTTACAGGAGATGCTGCTAAATCCGGCAACATTTATCAAATGTTTTCTTGCACCAAGGTCAAGGAACCAGCAGGTTAGTCAGTGATAAAAATAAACATGTGGATGTTTACTAGCTAACGTTACCATGCAATGCATCATCTCCCCTGTCAAAAGCCCAATGTTAAATATGCCAAGAAACAAATAAATAATTTAACCCTTGTGTCTGAAAACTAAAGTGTTATACTCTTACCATATTAAGGGACTAAATTGAAAAACGCCATAAAAAGATTATATGTTGAAATAATTTCCCACTTTCTTTTCTATAAATATTTTATTCAACTTCAGATTAAAAATGAAATACTCCCACTTTTCTGAAAGGAGTTGTTAAATCTGACATTACAAAAAACAATATGTGGTGGTTATGATCGGGCTGAAGTTGACTAAACAATTTATGAAAGAGAAAGTCAAAATAATTCCAAGATAATTCAAAGATTACACACCTTTGCCACATATATTGGCTACAAACATAATCGCTGCAAAGTTATCAAAAAAATAAGAATCTGATCAGACACAAGGGTTAAGTTGTTGTTCCCTTTCCAATTTCCTCAAAAACATCTAGTCTAGTTAATGTGATCAATATTATTTGACAATTGATGCTTTTTGTTGGAAATTTCAGTCAGTGAGCTCATACTTTGAGCTCATTTTATAGTTAAAATGATTGAGACAACGCAATCTTCTGTCTTCGTTGTGCATGCATGCGTGTGCTCACCACACGCGATACATGTGTCACTATTCTGGCAGTGGCTACTGTTATTATAGTATTGTAATGAAATGTCTGTTATTTAATGTTTGTGTAAAGGGCTATTTTAACTGTTGATGGGTAGTGCATCAGTAAAGTGAATATGGTATTGTGCTCTTGCTCTGTTTGAATAGGTGGAGAGAGTGGTTAACTATTATAATAGTAAATAGAAAAATATGTTGTGCTCTTGCTTTTTTCTTTTTGAAGGTGGAGAGAGTAGCATTGCTAGTGCCACAACAGTTTTATTTGAGGTTCATAACAGTACATTGTACTAAGCAATTGTTGGCTCATTAGTTTGTGATTCACATGCACTAAAATTCACCAGAATGCAGGAAATTAAGTCTTTGTAACAAAAAAAATCCTGGTGGGGGACCCCCAGACCCCCCGCTTAAAAAGTGGCCTGACTGGGGCTATATTTCGTGCTATATCTCCCGGTATGAATTATTTCCCCAGTCCGGCCCTGCCCATGGGATACCTCCCAGTCCCTGTCATCCAGAGGAGAATCTATCATGGCTAAGGGAGATACTTCTTCTTTTATTTTTATTTTATGAAAGACAGAAGTGTATTATCTGTGAGCTCTGTTATCTTGTTCTGCTTAATGCAAGTCAAGACACTGCATCATTAAGATTAATAATAAGTCCCAGGCTGACCTCAGAACAGCAACAGCTACCATATACACGCCACTTCTAATTAACGTCACCGGCTCAATTCCCTTCTTGGTCTGTTGGTTGGGGTTGACTGACTGTGCCAGAGGCCATGGGTTCAATCCCCTGACATTTACATAGCTGCCCTTGAGGCAACAGCAGCTACCAAACACAGATCACCTCCAATCAGCTTCAAAGCCTTCAGAGAGCAGCCTGGTACTGTAGCCCAGTTCCTTCCCTGCAGCCCGCTCTCCTAATCAGCCTCAGAGCCTTCAGGGACCAGCCTGGTACTGTAGCCCAGTTCCTTCCCTGCAGCCCGCTCTCCTAATCAGCCTCAGAGCCTTCAGGGACCAGCCTGGTACTGTAGCATAGTTCCTTCCTGCAGCCCGCTCTCCTAATCAGCCTCAGAGCCTTCAGGGACCAGCCTGGTACTGTAGCCTAGTTCCTTCCCTGCAGCCCGCTCTTGTATTCAGCCTCAGAGCCTTCAGGGACCAGCCTGGTACTGTAGCCTAGTTCCTTCCCTGCAGCCCGCTCTCCTAATCAGCCTCAGAGCTGTCAGAGCCTTCAGGGACCAGCCTGGTACTGTAGCCTAGTTCCACCCCTGCAGCCCGCTCTCCTAAAACCCAGAAGTGGAATGTAAAAATGACATCTACATCTAGTTATTGGAATTGAGAAGATTTTTCAGCGCCAGTACAGTATGTTCCCCGCTTTGATTGATTAATAGATTGAAAATGTTATTAATTTTTATTATTTTATTAATTATTAATGTCCGCCCTCTTTCGAACTGGTTAAGGTTAGAGTTTGGAATCAGGGCTGGTGGTCTAAAATGTTCAATCAATCAATCAATCAAAGCGGGGAACATAGAACCCGGGGAACATAGGACCCGGGGAACATAGACATGCTCCTGTGAGAGTTGTGTCAGTCTGTTTTGTGTTGGCTGTGTTTTATGTTCTTGAGAGTAAAGCCTCTCTTACCAACCCAGGCCGTGTCTTGGTTCGATAGCCTCAACTGACGTGGTGGTAGTGTTGGGATTATACTCAAGCACTTTGTGTACATTTGCTTTTTAACGCCAATGAAGTTTAAACTGGAGCTGAAACAGCGAGACGCCACTGTGATGGCACGTCCTCTCATTCAATCAACAGAGAAAATGGCTTCTACTCGCCGAGCACCGATGCAGTGGTGCCTCTCTCCAGTACTGAGAATATAAACAGCTTCGCAAAGTGGAAGCAGAATCTGTTAGACACATGTCATTAGACGGAACTTTGCCCCGTTTGTAGCAGACGGAGCTACTGTATGTGGCTAAAGGAAACAAAAGCCCAGCCGCTGAGGGAGTTCCAGGATGAGGGTAATGTCATCCCGCTGCTAGACGTCGCACTGCAATACAGACGGGTTACTCACTTGAGCTGATGCTCGGGAAAATTGCCAATTATTTCACAAAGTACTACTACACTTCACTGGAGTTCATATGGCAGACAATAAGGAAGCACTTTTTCAAGTTATGGTGTCGAGTTGATTGACTTTCACATAGCCTACTGCAGTCAAGTCATCCACCAGGGGACCAAAGTATGTCCCCTGAGCAAGTGGGCCACTATGACCCCCCCCCCCCCCCCCCCCCCCCCAGACAATGACAATGTTACAACATTCAAGCATCATTCAATAGGGGACATCATCATGCCAATGACCTGGGGGACAGTATGCCTACTCACTCACAACACAGACAGCAGAGTGACCGCTCCCTGGGCCATGTCATGTTCAAACTCGACAATCTCCATACCATGTTCCTCCATGGTATCATCATGTCGTGCTCATCCCTATCGACGGGGGTGCGACTGGTAACATGATATGCCACTCTATCGCAACATGCCTTGGATCCCAGAACCTGTCCAGTACGCAGCCTGTCCACCAAGCTGATGAGTCCCCACAGCTGCAGGTAGTCAGTGAGACATAGATCTCCTTCACATGGGGGCGACAGAGTGTTCCAGTTCAGCCACCTTGTTGTGGCGAATCTTGACGTTGACATACTCGCTTGCTGGATTGATTGATTGATTGATTGAAAACTTTATTAACAGATTGCAGAATGGGTACAATACAGTACAGCTCAATACACACAATTGTTAAGGGGATGCAGACCAGAGAAAGACTTTCATCTTGTTTACATCAGGGTTCCCCATTTTCAATTCATCAGGACATATATGACATACATGACATACAGATAGACAGTACTGCTACATCTATACATTTATGACATACCAGATTTGCAAATACAGTACTGTTTGTGATACAAAAAAAAGAGTATATACATTTGACGTAAAACCATTCATGGAGACAAAATGACACCACTGTCCGTCCCGCTAAGAGAGAGTTTATCCATGGCGATGGTACAACCTACAAATATGGCTCCTCTGTGCCAGATGTGTCCAGTGTAGTGGAATGTAGCCGAAGCTGAATAACTTACTCAGTCAAAAGAGACCTGGTTAAATACAGTTTATTAGAAAGGGTGGAGGGGGGGATGGTATCAGGTAAGACAAAAGGTGGATGAACGGGGGAGGGTTGGAACATGACTGGAAGATTGTTTGAGGGGGGGAGGGGATCATTATTCCACACCAGCATGGCTGCATGGAGTGCCTTTGTACCTTGTGCTGCTATCCACTCAAATGGCCTGGGGGGAGTTCTTTGCCATGGAACGATGTTCAGTCAGACACTCAGACAATCAGACTCCTGTGCTGCTCTGAACCACGCTCTGAGACGTCACACAGGAGGAAACCACAGTCATTCCTAAAGTTAAACGAGGGAGAAAGAAACAGAGTGACGCTGAGCAGGAGTCTGATGGAGAGGACGCCCCCTCCCAGCCGTACTAGCCCTGCAGGTAGAGAGGCTCTCAGACGCAGAGGCAGGAAGCCCCAGAAGCAGGACCACCGAGACTCATGCAAAGAAATGGACTCCACTGAGTCAGACAAGAAGAGGAAGAGGGCAGCGGAGAACAAGGCCAAGAGTGGAGATGAAGAGTAAAAGGAAGGAGGGGAAGGATCGGAGGTAGAGGCCAAGAGGACAACACAGGCCAGGGATGACAGCTCCTCTGGGTCTGAGGATGAGGATCTTCTCCCCCTCCCGCCACCTTTACCTCCTACTATCCCCGCTGCCGTCTCTGCACCTGTCGGCAGCCCACGCTGTGCGGAGCCGTTGGCTCCTTGTTTTTCTTTTTGAAAGTGACATTGAATCCTAGACAGGCCTAGAGCCCTTCAGAGGCCCACCTGCTGTTCCACTGTATGGGGGCTGAGAAGTACATTGGAATGTTATTATTGGAGGTAGAGTACATTGTTGTATTGCTGCTGGATTGACGGTTTAATGAGTGTTTTGTCAGCCAGTTCATTTTAGGCCCTACTCTATTTTGTACTTTGTTTAGAAGGTGGTTTTAGAATGTAGAATGTAGAATCTTTTCTATATAATATTTATGCATACTTTGTGCAGTATGTATACACTTCTTTCGCCATAATATGAATATGAATACTTGCATGTTTGGTGTGCCTTGTTCCGTTGGCTTATTTGTGTTTCTGTTGAGACAGGAGTTGAGTCAGAGTTGTGTCAGTATGTTTTGTGTTGGCTGCTGTGTTGTGTGTTCCGTTACTGTGAGTGAAGCCTGCTACCTCTTGAGCTCAGACCATCTGGGGCTGTGTTGAGTGTGTGCCAAATGTTTTTAATTTTTTTACTATACTGTTCTGCCTGGAACACTGCTGCCTTTTATAAAGCAATAGTTAGTTTCTGCATCTGGTCTATTTTCTCCATGCTCTGTGAGCGGATCTGACATATAACAGATAAAAAAAACATAAAAACTTGACATGGACCACACACATTCACAGTGTTGTGAAGAAGGCACGGCAACGCCTTTACTTCCTCAGGCGCCTAAGGAAGTTCCAAGTCAGTCAGAAGATCCTTAAGAACTTCTACTCATGCACAATAGAGAGCATCCTGACTGGCAATATCACCTCCTGGTTTGGGAATAGCACTGCACAAGACTGCAGCAGACTACAGAGAGTGGCCCGTTCAGCCAAACGCACAATTGGAGGGGGGCTTCCCACTCTCCAGAACATTTACAACAAGTAGTGCATGGGTAAGGCTAAGAGAATTATCAAAGACTCCAGCCACCCAAACAACTGCCTCTTTGAACTGCTGCGGTCAGGCAAGCGATACCGGAGTCTCATGGCAAGCACAGAAAGACTCAGAAGAAGCTTCTATCCCCAGGCCATCAGGATGCGCAACGAACAATAACACTATGTAACAACCATCAAATGCACTCACAGTGTGTGCATGTGGATGTGTGTGTTGTGAGTGCATTTGATGGTTGTTACATAGTGTTATTGTTCGTTGCGCATCCTGATGGCCTGGGGATAGAAGCTTCTTCTGAGTCTTTCTGTGCTTGCCATGAGACTCCGGTATCGCTTACCTAAATTGTACCTCATCCCATTTCTCCCTTGCACTATATTGTATATTAGTATATTGTATAGTATATTGTATGGTAACTCAGTTACTTCTACTCTGCATTGAACATTGTACATATGTACATACTGAACACTTGTGTCTACGTACGTGACTTCTATTTTATACTGCTATACTTATTTTATTTTATACTTATCTATTTTGTCTAGCACAGTCTCTGGAGCGTAACAGAAAGAAGCATTTTGTATAAAAGTATTCTGTACTTCTGTATGACAACTAATAATGAAACTTGAACTTGAACAAACAAACACGTATCCAGCTGCAAGCTAGCCTAGATTAGCAGAAATGAATGGAAGTGAATACCGACCACTAGCCTAGCTTAAAACTCCAGGAGAGTTTGGCCAACAGCTAATCCTATAAAAATGTGGACGCACTTGGCCTACGTTCCGTTAGGCTAGCTGGCCTGTATCCGCTTCCATTCATTTGAAGCTAGGCTATCTTGCAGCTGGATAGCTTTCTACTGAATGCACTACTTGTCTGACTCTGGAGAAGAGGGTAAGTGCATTTTCCATAAAGTTGGTGTGTTCCTTTAAAGGAACATACTATTTCTTTCACTATTTGGGCACTTTTACACAATTCCTGTGAGTCTATGGAACACCTCTGTAAGTTTTTTTTCCACAAAAATTCATTGTTTTGTATTTCTAATCAAGTACTCAAAAACAGCATTTTTCTACCTCAAGATCTTAAGCCATTTTGAGGCTGGGCTCCAACCACTGTGTGGCCTGGTGGCAACTGCCACATCAACTGCCACATTATTATGTAGCTGAGAAACCTCTGACATCACAGATATGCACATTTTCAGATGACTCAGTTCAGTGAGGGTGAATATTGTGAGAGGAGAATTGGAAGAATGCGCCAATATGAGAACATAGATCCTATTAATATAAGTCCACATAGCTAGGAAACAATGCTAAACACTGAAAAAGGCCATTTATAAGATAGTTCTCCTTTAAGGTTTTTATGTCAATTGTATATCATTGAAGTTACATTGGGTTAGGGTGTGTTTTGGTTAAGCACCTTGGAGAGCTCATTTTATGTTCCAAAAACGTAAAGAAATATTTCCGGGGCTCCAAACAGGAAAACACAGTTTCCAACCAAAATTGCATGCTGGGAAATACAATATTACCAAATAAATGTGAATCGGACGTTCATAGCCCGAGATACTGAACACAAAGACCCTGCAGGACTGTGCCTGTGTGTGAAGACCCGTGCAGAGAGACGTGCTCCTGGTGTGAACAGCCAAGCTTGTGCAGCGGAAGCGAAAGCAGTTCAGGGAGACAGCAGTTCAGCGAGGCAGCCGTTCAGCTGGCAGCGTGTCCCCGGTGTCAGTCTCTACACATACAGGCAAGGGTTGGAGGTAGTTGGGAATTAAATGAATTGCATTTCCTGATGATTATAGATGTTTTCCTCTCTCAGAAAGATACAGGGCTTGTCGAGAAACATTCAAGACTAAAGCCCTGGCAGCCTGACTGGCATCGGCAAACCTACTTACAAAGAAGAAAATCCAGCTTGAAGCTGCCAGTGTCTCTGGGAGTCTGGCGGGAAACCATTGTTTGAAAAGCGACGCAGAGCTTTGCTTTATTTCTGCTGGACATGTAAGTTCACTCCTGCTCACATCTCTGAAATTGCCTACCCCACCTTTAAGTGAAACATTTGACTGAAGTAACTAAGTTACTACGTACTTCTACTCAAGTAATATATCTCAGCACTCTTTCCACGTCTGCCTCAAGCCCACCGGCCTCCCTCTCGCTTACTCTTCCCCAATATGTAAACCCTCTCACTCAAACCAGATTGAAATTACAAGAAGAAAAAAACACTGCAGAATGATATAATGGTTTATAAAAAAACAAAAATAACAGAGACCTTATCTTTTTTGATGGGCAATTGACTCTGGAGGGCCGTTGTTTTCCTGCCAGTAAAAGCTGAGGGCCTCCTGTGCTGCGCTGCGCTGAGTTTGGCTTGGCA
Organism: Notolepis coatsorum; assembly: GCF_963971535.1. Lineage (NCBI taxonomy): Eukaryota > Metazoa > Chordata > Actinopteri > Aulopiformes > Paralepididae > Notolepis > Notolepis coatsorum. The sequence goes on along the minus strand of NC_140170.1, from coordinate 90,903,036 downwards.
TCCGACGCTCTCCACTTGATGGTTTATTCATATTCAGTGGTGCGCTACGCTTTGCCATGAGGCTCCTCTCGCACTCAATATTTCTCCGGAGAACTGACAGAGAGAAAAAGAAAAAAAAGGCCTGACTTCCAGTCAGACGGTACTGTATGGACTGTATGCACTCAAGGGTTTGGCTTTGGCTGCCTCCCCGCGTGAGAGGAACGGCGATCGGTTTCTGAATCAGCCCAACAGTACAGTCTTTCATCAATTATTTCCAAAATCACCAGATGGTTGTGGCCAGACCTGGGTCACATGGTGTTTGGTTTAACCTGCTCGACGTGCCTGATGGGTGGGGTTGACAGGAAAATTGGGACAAATCAGATAGTGTCAGGTAAGTCAATCATTGTACATACATGTATGAAACGGTCTAAACGTTCTAGTATTCACTCAACTTGCTTGTGTGGAAAAGCCCACCCACCTGGTACTCTAACAAAGTTAAAACAAACGCAATGAATTATTGTCAAATACTATTTTGACCCAGTCTGGTTATGGTGACACATTTATTTTATTTGTATTATTATTAGGGATGCTCGATATTGGCTTTTTTACCGATACCGATATACCGATATTGTCCAACTCTTAATTTCCGATACCGATATCAACCGATACCGATATATGCAGGGTTTCCCCCCCAAAAATGAAATAATTTCAGGTAATTAACATTACATATCTCTTGTTGTGGAATTAACACAACATTATGCATACTTTTGACAATAAATAAAATCTGAATTTGTTCTTACTTGCTTGCCTGGGTAAATAAAGGTTATAGAAATGTAAAAAAAAAAACGATACCGATATTTTCCGATATCACATTTTAATGCCGATATCGGCCGATAATATCGGTAGGCCGATAATATCGGACATCCCTAATTATTATAGTTTCTATTCTATTCTATTCTATTCATATATTCTATTCTATTCTTGTGTTTATTCTTTTCATCCACTGCTTCTCTATGCATGCCTGTGGGTTGTTTTCTTGTCCAGAGAAAGACTGGAACAAGAATTGTTGACAAATAGAAGCGCTGGTCCCTCTTCACATCAAAGCGCTGACTCACTCAGACCTAACATGGGGAAGAAAAAACTTTGTTTTAACAGGAGAAATTTATGGTTTGTATGTTTTCCTGTCTCCCCCCACAGCCATCATGCATGCCCACAGACACATAAATGGACGCA